>NW_006399876.1:8262764-8345650 GCF_000299155.1 Elephantulus edwardii
GAGGTGAGGAGGTGGGATACCTGTGTGAGGTGAGGAGGTGGGCTGCCTGTGTGAGGTGAGGAGGTGGGATACCTGTGTGAGGTGAGGAGATGGGCTGCCTGTGGGAGGTGAGGTGGGATACCTGTGTGAGGTGAGGAGGTGGGATACCTGTGGGAGGTGAGAAAACGGGGTGCTGTGTAGAATACAAGGGCGCGTGTCAGCCTGTCAGGAAGGACCGTGGACTGTGTCAAGGTACATCATGGGATAAAAGGTGAGGAAAGCTTGCTGGGCCAGCCCAGGCGACTGGCCACCACAGCAGGAGTGTCCACTGCAGCGTGGATTTGCTGAAGGTCCATGAGGCTTCAGGCAGCACTGGATTCTGATGTTCCTTTTCCTGGTGATTTTGTTTAACTGGTTGCTGTTGAGTCAGTTACAGCTCACGGCTCCACAGGGCTGTCTGTACCTGAAGCAGGTCTCCAGGCACCTGCCCGTGGGGTCAACTGTCCATTTCTATGAGTGGACAAGCCCTCTGAGCATGGGTGCTGTCCGGGGCCTCCTTTGTCCTGGCAGCTGTTGCACTAGGAGCAGAAGCGCAGTGTCTTGTTTGTGCTTCATTGAAGCAGACCCTCAAATAGTGACTGCACATGCCACTTCCTCAGGAGGGGACCCCAGGAGGGGCTGGGGAATGAGATAAAGAAGGGCAGCCAGCCGAGAGGGCCCAGGTCAGTCCCACAGCATAGCAGCCCCGCAGGACAACCCCCACAGGACACACTGGAATCTCTACAGAAGCCACATCTTTTCCCCATAAAGTCACTGCTGGCTTTGAACTAGCAGCCTCATGAGAAAGAGACTTGGTAATCAGCTGCTGTATAGATTATGGCCTAGATTGAAAAAGAAAAGAGATTATGCTTTATAAAACCCTAGAGGCATTTCTGCTTTGAGTTGGAATCAACTTAGCAACACTAGCACCATCAAGAAATTGAAAATAAGAAAATATTTCAGTGACTTCTCAGTTAAGATGAGGTTCAAGCCAGACTTCAAAGGAGTAGGATTTAGACTAGTAACAAGATAGGCCCATTTAGAGGGGTTTTACAAACTTGGAGAGAGTGTGTTGGTGAGAACACACAGGCTTGGGAACCTTGGGCCGTACCGAGGTCCACACATGCTGTCAGTCGGTACAGTTCAGTGCTGTCTCATTGCGGCATGTACTCCTTTGTTCCGCTGTCCAGGAAGGGCGAGAGCTGACCTTGGAGAAGCCAGAGCTGAAAGCCCTGGTGTCGGAGAAGCTTGAGGACCTGCACAAGCGCTGGGATGAGCTGGAGACCACCACTCAGGCCAAGGCCCGCAGCCTCTTCGACGCCAACCGAGCTGAGCTGTTTGCCCAAAGCTGCTCGGCCCTGGAGAGCTGGCTGGAGAGCCTGCAGGCCCAGCTGCACTCTGACGACTATGGCAAGGACCTCACCAGCGTCAACATTCTGCTCAAGAAGCAGCAGGTGCGCCACGGGCCTTTGATGGGGCGGTGGGAAGCAAAAGCGGGGAGGCGGTAGCTCTTGACGTAGCAGATACGATCAGTGGTGGTAATTCCACGCTGATAGCTGTGGCCATCAGGGTCAGGCTTCCGGTGACTATCACTTCTTGGACCGTGGTGGCTTGCATGTCGCTGTGATACTAGAAGCCATGCCACGAGCATTCCAGATGCCAGCAGGGTCACCATGCTGGACAGATTTCAATGGAGCTGCCGGGCTCAGACAGACTGGGAAGAAGGCCTTTACTGCTTCTACTTAATTCTGGGGAAATTGGCTGGTGAAAATCTCGTAAGTAGAAGCAGCACACTGTCTGGTCACGGTGCCAGAGGCACTCACGTCGGAAGGCCTCCCAGGTGTGATGCGGAAGAAATGTCTCCTCAGAGTCGAGTCTACCTTTGTGATGTAGATGAGGTGAAGCTGTCGGGACCTTGATGCAAAATAAGAAGAAACAACTGCAAACATCCATCAGTAATTGCAAAGTGGCGAGTCTGAAGTACGAACCTAGGAAAATGAGAAGTTGTCAGAAATGGAATTAAACCCTTGAAGATCGACACCCTCGGTATAATTAGTGAGTTGAAATGGACTGGGGACCTGGGCGGTCACGTGGTCTGCTATGTCAGGAGTGAAGAAAACGAATGACACTGCATTCATTGTTAAAAAGAACATTTCAGTATCATCCTGAAATAAAACACTGTCAGCGATGTGCAGCATCCATATGCATGCAAGGAAGACAGTTAATACAGCTAGTATTCAGAGATACACACCATCACTAATGCCAGAGCTTAAGACATTGAAGATGTATCCGTTAATGCAGTCCAAAATTGATCAAACAAGCAGTCAAGATGCATCTATCATTACTAGTTATGAAAATGCAGATATTGGAAACTGAGAAGGATCAGTAGTTGGAAAATATGATCTTGGTGATAGAATTGACTCCAGACATCACATGATAGAAGGTGCAGGCCAGTGTTGGAAAACATTTCATTGGAAAGACGTTTCTTCAACAACATAAATGACAACTAACTATACACAGGCACCTCACCAAAGGGATACACAAGGATCAATTTTTTAATTTTTTGTATTAATTTTGTGTGTGTGTACTATCAAATCAGGTCTGACTGGTACTGGAGGAGATTGTCCCTCCTTCTCCAGCAGAGCATCTGGTGGGTTCGAACGGTGCACCTCTGGGATTGCAGTGCAGCTTCTTGCCACTAGACCACCAGAGCTCCCCTAAGGATCAAATTTAATATATCTGTGGAAAGAAAAGACGAAGAATCTCTATACCATGAGTCTGAACAAAGCCAGGAGCCAACTGTAGGACAAACCCTCAGGAGCTCATGTGCAAGTTCAAATTGAAGCTGAAGGAAATGAAGAGTGCACAGAGTACAAGTACAGCTTTGAGTATATCTGTCTCACTTGAATTTAGAAACTGTCTCAAGAGTGTATTTGATGCACTGACCATTTGACAGAGGACAACACAAAGAGTAGGATAATTGTCAAGGAAATCATAAAGCTAGCAGCAAAAGGTCATTTAAATGACAGGAAGAAGGAAAAGACTAAAATGACTATCAGAAGAAACTCTGAAAATTGCCTTTGAACATAGAGCAGCAGAAGCAAATAGGAGCAGCAGTGGCAGGAAAGAGCTAAACAGAAAATGTGAAAGGGCATCTCAAGAAGACAGAGTATTTTAATGAGATGTGCAAAGACAGGGAATTAGAAAACCAAAAAGGAAAATCACGCCTTCAGTATTTTTAAAAAAATCAAGCCTCAAGTTGCAATACTGAAGGATTCTATGGGCCAAATAGTGAACAGTGAAGGAAGCATCAATAGAAGATGAAAGGAAGACACAGGGCCTCCCCTCCGTTATTTCAAGGAGGGAGGTCTGTCCCTTTAGGAATATGATGTTGTTGTTATGTGCCACCGAGTCGCTTGCAACTCATAGCGACCCTATGTACAACAGCCCTAAACTCTGCTCTGTCCTGTGTTAATCACACTGTCTCCGACACACCCATCCCGATTACCCCAGTCACTGAATCTATCCACCTCATAGAGGGCCTTCCCCTCCTGCGCTGTCCCTCCACCCTCCCAAGCATGATGTCCTTCTCCAAGGACTGGTCTCTCCTCACAACATGTCCAAAGTATGTTAGACGGAGCCCCAGAATCCTTGCCTCCAAGGAGCAGCCCGGTTTAACACTCTCCAGGATAAATAACTTTCTATAAATCTATCTTTACTATTTTACCCTCAAAAAAAAAAAAAGAAAGAAAACAGGGCACAGAATCACTGCACCAAAGAAAACTGGCCAGTGTTCAGCCATTTCAGGAGGTAGCATATAATCAAGAACTGTCAGTAGTACAAGCTGCGCTGAAGGATTGGCGAAAAGCAAGTTCCAGTAGTGATGATACCAGTTGAGATGCTTCAGTAAACAGATGCAATGCTGGGAACACTCATTTATCTACGGCCGAAAAGACCCACACTTGGGCCCATTCACAAGACAGCTCATCAGCAGAGTGCACACATTATCTAACAGTATCACAGTCAAGTAAAATGATTACCACATGCAAGTTAAATCTTCTTAAGATGCTTCAAATATGGTCTCGGAACTACCACAAACTGACAAAAGTCAGATCCAGAAGAAGCCCTGGAACAAGGGGTAGCCTTGCCGATGTCAGCAGGGATTCCAGAAAGACGATTACCTGGGCTTCATTGGTTGCATGGATCATGATGAATTACGGATACTATTTCCAAGAACAGGAATTTGTTCATCCGAACAGAGCAAAGATACCTTGTGTGGTTTAAAATCAGGAAAGGTATGTGGCGGGGCTGTACACGGACTGGAGGAAGACTCACTGACGACCTGTGATATGCAGGTGACACCACCTTGCATGATGACAGTGAAGAAAGCAGCTGTTACCTGTTGCTGGGATTCAGAACCAACTTGGCGACACCTAACAGTAACATGATTTGGGAATGATTCGACAACAATGGGTTTCATTTACTAATAATTAATAATTACTCCTTTATTAAAGGAGTAAAAAGAATTCTAAAGTCAAGGTCAGCAAACCCTTTGGTAAAGGTATGGTTGGTAAATATTTCAGGCTTTTGTTTCATGTGGTCTGACACAGTTCCTCAGCTCTGTCCTCGCAGTGTGGAAACAGCCATAAACAATACACACATGGATTGCTATAGATGTTCTATAATAAACCTCTACTAATAAAAACAGAGGGAGCTCTGAGGGCCTATTGGCGAGATGCTGCGCTGTAATCCTGAAGGCACATGGTTCAAGGTCACCAGCTGCTCCGTGGGAGAAGGATGGACAATCTCCTCCCGTTCGATTAACTGCCTCTGAAAACTTGCCAGAGGGTCAGCTATGGGTCAGTTTTGACTCTGGTACGCAACAACAACAAATAAAAACAGAGCAGGAGAAAGATGGGGAATCTCCTCCCTGTGATTTACAGCCTCTGAAAAACCACTGGTGGGTCAGCTGTCAATCTATTCTGACCACAACTGGCCATAAGTTGTCCTCTGCTTAGAGCATTGTGGTATCTCTCTACCTCCCTCTACTGATAAGACTTAACATTGCACCAGCTGACAAAGGAGACGTTCATAGGGTCGAACTCCAGCATCTCCAAGCAGGGCAAAAGAGGAATGGTTTGAGATCGGGAGACAATATAGATAACTGGCTGGGGTGGGACATGAGAAACTGTATTTTAATAACCTGCTGCCCTGGGCTGTTTTTATGTATTGACATTTGAGATCTACTGGGTTAGGCTGTGAGGGAATGCTCTTGGTGGGGTAGGATTATGAGGGATGGGATAGTGGACCCCAGAGATAAGAAAGCATGAGTGGCTTGATAAAGACCGGTGTGTCTTGTGAGCCTCAGACAGAGCTGCTAACATCCTTCTCCCCGCGGTTGGCAGATGCTGGAACGGGAGATGGCCGTGAGGGAGAAGGAGGTGGAAGCAATCCAGGCCCAGGCCAAAGCGCTGGCCCAGGAAGACCGGGGTGCAGGGGAGGTGGAGAGGACATCGCGGGCCGTGGAGGAGAAGTTCCGGTCTCTGTGCCAGCCCATGAAGGAGCGCTGCCAGCGCCTGCAGGCCTCTCGCGAGCAGCACCAGTTCCACCGGGACGTGGAAGACGAGATCGTAAGTCCCCGGGCCCCAGAACAGGACCGAGTCGTTATTACAGCCGCCTGTTCCCTGCCACATGGCTCCCCAGGCTCCCCCAGGGCTGTGCCCTGTGCCCTCCTCCCTCTGGGGAGATGTGGGAATGCCCCTGCAACACCTTTACCCCAGAGCCAAACATGACTGCTCCCTTCGCACCCACTGGCAGCCCTCAAAAGCCTTTCCTCGGCCATCCCTCCACCCAGCTCCACGTTGCTGTCTGGCCCTCCCCTGACCTTTCGTTCTTATGCAGTTGTGGGTGACAGAGCGACTGCCCATGGCCAGCTCCATGGAACACGGCAAGGACCTGCCCAGTGTCCAGCTCCTCATGAAGAAAAACCAGGTGAGACTGACCAGAGGCCAAGGTCGCCATTGCTCGGCCTCTCTGACCTGGGAGGCTGCTGGGTTTCTCCGCTCTTCCTGGCCGCTGTGTGCGAACCCAGCTTTCAGTGGTTCACCTCAGGCTGGTGGCCGCACTGGGAAGCTCGTGTGGGTTGAAAGACATAGTAACCAACCTCTCCCTGAGCCCTGGTGGTACAGCGCATGCAGTATTAGCTAACAAAGCTGGAGGTCTCACACTCACCATCCACTCAAAGTCATTGCCACCAAGCTGGAACTGACTGACAGCAGACCCTCCTGTGGTTCCCAAGGCTGTAAATTGCACAGAAGGACAGTGCCCACCTTTCTCCAGCAGAGCAGCCGGCTTCACGGAGCTGTCTCGAGCTGACTGTCTCATGGCTCCCATGGATCCAAACCACCAGGGAGGGGTGGCCTTTGAGTTAGCAGTGCCGTCTGTCTATGGACCAGACCATGTCTCTCACAGGCAGTAGGTGGCTTTTAGGCCGGTGCCAGGAAAGAAGGGCAGTGAAGGGGACTTGGGACAGGAGGAAGGCCGGTGTGGAGGGAGGTGGGATGTTGAGGAAGGTGGGTGCGAGATCCGGCATCCCTCAGCCGCCGCCTCCTGTCCTGTGCTCAGACCCTGCAGAAGGAGATGCAGGGCCACGAGCCCCGGATCGCGGACCTGACGGAGCGGCAGCGTGCTCTGGGGGCGGCCGCTGCGGGCCCCGAGCTGGCCGAGCTGCAGGAACTGTGGAAACGCCTGGGCCATGAGCTAGAGCTCCGAGGGGCACGGCTGGAGGAGGCCCTGCGCGCTCAGCAGTTCTACCGTGACGCCGCCGAGGCCGAGGCCTGGATGGGCGAGCAGGAGTTACACATGATGGGCCAGGAGAAGGCCAAGGTGGGGCCCCGGGCGGAACCCCGTGGGGACTGGTCCTTCCTTCCCGACTCCCACCTGACGGCACCATCACCCCCAGGACGAGCTGAGCGCCCAGGCCGAGGTGAAGAAACATCAGGTGCTGGAGCAGGCACTGGCTGACTACGCTCAGACCATCCACCAGCTGGCGACCAGCAGCCAGGACATGATTGACCACGAGCACCCAGAGAGGTGAGCATAGAGGTCAAGGGAGCCCTGGGGAGGGAGCCTGCACCGTCTGCTCCCCGTGAGCACCTGGACAGCTGCTGTAACCGAAACACCACAAAGGGATGTTCCCAAGCCAAACAAACCCACAGCCACCAAGCTGATTCCGACTCCCAGTGACTGCAGATCAGATTAGAACTGCCCAGAGGGTTCCAAGGCTGGCCTCTTTATGGCCACATCCTTCTGCCTCAGAGAGGCTTGGAAGCTTAAACCACTAGCCTTTTTTTTTTTAGCTTTTTAAAAGTGTGTGTGTGTGTGTGTGTGTGTGTGCGCGCGCGCGCGCGCGTACCATCAAATCAGATCTGACTGCTGCAGGAGGAGAATGCCCCTCCTTCTCCAGCAGAGCATCTGGTGGATTCGAACCATGAACCTCTGGGATTGCAGTGTAGCTTCTTGCCACTAGGCCACCAGAGCTCACACAAAACCACTAACCTTTCTTTTAGCAGCTGAGCGCTTAACCTCGTGCCACCAGTGCTCCTTGGATGGCTTAACCGAAATTATTGTTCTCACTGTTCAGAAGGCTTGTTGTTATTGTTAGAGGCTGTCGAGTTGAGTATGACTCATAGCAACCCTGTGAACAACAGACCTGAGCGCTGTCCCATCCTGTGCCAACTTCACGATCTCCAACATCCTCAAGCCCTTTGCTGCAGTCACTGTGTCAATCTGCCTGGTGGAGGGTCTTCCTTCCCTTCTGACCTTCCACCTTCTCAAGCATGATGTCCCTCTCCGAGGAGGCTGGAGCTCTGAACTAAGGGCACCAGCTCTTGAGAAAGGCTTTCTTTCTCTGAGCGGTGCAGAAGGTCCCAGCCTCTTCTCAGCTTCCTCAGTTTGTTGGCCCTTCCCATGTCGCCTGGCGTCACTCTTCCCCCCACCTCTGAGTCTGGTAGGACTCAAAAGAGATTTATTTAAAACACACTCTACAGAAGTTCCTGAATAAAGTCAGGAAAAATGGGGTCCAGCTCTGGTGGCCTAGTGGCAAGAAGCTGCACTGCAATCTCAGAGGTGCATGGTTCGAATCCATCAGATGCTCTGCTGGAGAAGGAGGGACAATCTCCTCCTGTACCAGTCAGATCTGATTTGATGGTAACACAACAAAAAATAATAAAATAATTTTTTTAAAAAAACAACAAACCAATAGTGGAATTTCCAACATGATGGCCCTCAGGCATCCTTCAAACACAGAGCAAACTACAACCTCCTTGGCTAGACAATACCTATGGTGCTCTGGTAGCCAAGCGGCAAGAAGCTATACTGCAGTCCTGAGGGCATGTGGTTCAAATCCCCTCGCTGCTCCATGGGAAAAGTCTGGGCAGTCTCCTCCCATGTGATTAACTGCCTCTGAAAACCCTCCAGAGGGTCAGCTGTGGGTCGGTTCTGACTCTCTGGTGCACAAGAACCTGGTGTTCTGGGGAGCTCTGGTGGCTTAGGGGTAAGACGTGCTGCCAACTCCAAGGAACATGGTTTGGATCAACCCGTGCTCCACAGGAGAAAGATGGGCAGTTTGCTGCCTCTGAAGCCTGCTGGAGGGTCAGCTATGAATTGGCTCCCACTCGATGATGGCACACAACAACAACAACATGGTATTATTAGGTGCAGCCGAGTCGACTAGGACTTCATGACCTTGTGAGAGACAAGCCTGTCAGGTGACCAGTAACACCAGGGAGGCACTCGCTCTTTAGAATTGTTGCCACTGGGTGAACTACAACTCCTAGCGACCCTGTGAACAGCAGATCTGAACCTTCCCTGTCCTGCACCATCTGCATGGTTTCTATCACAGTCAAGTCCATTGTGGTCATCAACAATCTATTGACACATTGAGAGTCTTCCTCTCTTTCACTGACTCTACCTTAATATGATGTCTCTCTCTAAGGACTAGTTCTTGAAAATATGCCCAAAGTAACTGAGATGAAGTTTCACCATCCTTGCCTCTTCAGAGGACTCTGGTTACATTTCCTTCAAGACTGATTTGTGTCTTCTTTTTGTTAGTCCATGGGATATTCAGTACTCTTTCTCCACACCACAACTCAAAAGGCATCAATTTTTCTGTCATTGTTACTCATTGTCCAACTTTAAGATACATTTTTTTCTCCTCTTAGTATAATCATATAAAGTCAGAAAAGCAGCACTTTCCCAAGAGTAAAACCCAGAGCCCTGGAAGGAGTAGGACAGAAAGATTAATGGAAATGAGAGTCACAAGAATGAAGTGGGGAAAGTGCGGTTACTTTGTGGAGTTAATGTCACAAAAAAAAATGTGCATGAATGGTTGCCTGCAAAACGAATTTGTTCTGTAAACATTCACTCAAATCACAAACAGGAAAAAAAATAAGCAAATGCAAATAAAAAGGACCTTACCCTAATAATACCTCATTAACATAATAAGAACCCCTGCTCTCACGTGGGATTATAACCTCTGTGGACAGAGCCTTGCCACACATTCCTAACCTGGGCAGGAAAGCTCTCTGGGGCAGGATGAGGCAGGGCCATGTCTGAGTCTGTTCCACCTGCCCCCGCCCCACCCCCAGCACACGGCTGTCGATCCGCCAAGCTCAGGTGGACAAGCTGTACGCCAGCCTGAAGGAGCTGGCCGGGGAGCGGCGCGAGCGGCTGCAGGAGCACCTCCGGCTGTGCCAGCTGCGCCGGGATCTGGACGATCTGGAGCAGTGGGTCCAGGAGCGCGAGGTGGTGGCGGCTTCCCACGAGCTGGGCCAAGACTACGAGCACGTGACTGTGAGTGTGTGCGGACGTGGGGGGCAGAGGTCATGGAGGAGCAGGACACCTGGTGGGTGGAGAGCTCACTGGGGCGCAGGCATAGGCCCCGGGCCGATCAGGAGCCATTCCTCCTGGACACTGAGTGATTTGAAGAATTGTGCAGGAAAGAGAAGCCGGGTCGAGCACAGGCAAAGCCCCAGGATCAGACCTGAAACCCTTTGTCATCACAGCTGTACACACAGGCCTCAGCAAGAGAGACTTTCCCAGTTTGGGGTTTGGACCCATTGGATACAGTCGTGTGGCCTGTACTTTAGAGAACCCCAGATTTCCCCCTTTGCTGGGGCTGGAGAAAGAGTCAATCTGAACTACAGAGTCAGTGTGAAAGCAGCCTTCTAGGGAAACTTTGGGGCCCAGGTAACCCAGAGAGAGGCAGTGGGCTCTCCGCTTGGGTTGAGAGGACTGCACCCCAAGATAAGACACCACACACACACACACACACACACACACACACACACACACAACATCACAGCTCTGTCCCTGCAACCATTACTATTTCCTCCACCAGATGCTCCGGGACAAATTCCGAGAGTTCTCCCGGGACACGAGCACCATTGGCCAGGAGCGTGTGGACAGCGTCAATGCGCTGGCCAACGGGCTCATTACCGGGGGCCACGCCGCACGCGCCACGGTGGCCGAGTGGAAGGACAGCCTCAACGAGTCCTGGGCCGACCTGCTCGAGCTGCTGGACACGCGGGGCCAGGTGCTGGCGGCCGCACACGAGCTGCAGCGCTTCCTACACGGCGCCCGCCAGGCGCTGGCCCGGGTGCAGCACAAGCAGCAGCAGCTGCCGGACGGGACCGGCCGAGACCTCAACGCCGCCGAGGCCCTGCAGCGCCGGCACTGTGCCTACGAGCACGACATCCAGGCCCTCAGTGCCCAGGTTTGACCCGACTTGGGGGGCAATGTGGGAAGTGGGGTCACCCGCGGGAGCTGGGGCAGCTCTCCCAGGTGCTGCGGGCATCCTGTGGAAGGCCGTTTCAGGTCGTGGTCACTCCAGGAGCACATCACTGACCAAGGAACAAAGAGCTTGCCACGTTCACACCCTCAGTGACAAGCCTGCCAAAGGGCCCAGCTCACTCACAGGCGGTTCCTGTGGGAATGGGGGTGGTGGTGGGCCAGGGGTAGGATTCACACCTTCCCTGGGAAGACACAGGTTCAGCTCCAGCCTCTGGCAGCTCATGCAGTCACAAACCGCCTGACAGTGGGATTTTCGTGTTGCTGTCATGCTGAACGTGTTTCAGAGGAGCATCCAACTCAGTAGACGAGACAGAAAGGCCCATGGATCACAGCCGACCAGTCCACTACCCATCCTGGCACTGAAGAACTGAGCACTACGGGAGGTCATCGTACACCAGGGCCAACTCGGCAGCGTTGTTGTTGGGTGTCATAGAGTTGACTCTGACTCATAGTAACCGCATGGACGATAGGTCGAAGCCCTACCCTACCCTGCACCATCCTCCCGACCTCTTCCCACACTCGAGCCCGTTGTTACAATGACTGTGCCGCTCTATCTCTTTGAGGGTCTTTCTCTTTTTTGCTGACCTTCCATCTTTCTCAGCTGCACATCTTTTCCAAGGACTGGCCTCTCCTAATACGATGCCCAGAGCCTGTGAGACCACGTTTCACCATTCTCACCTCTAAGGAGCACGCTGGGTGCACTTCTTCCAAAACGGACTTGTTCTTTTGATAGTTCCATGGAATATTTTGTACTTTTTTCCAATTCTTCTGTCATGCTTCTTAATTGTCCAGCTTTCAGATGCAAAGGGAGTAACTGAAAAAAGATCATGGCTGGGATCACGTGTACCTTAGGCTTTAAAATTATGTCCTTGCTCTCTAGCAATTTGGAGAACTCCTTGATAGCACATTTTCCCAATGCAACATGCTTTTTGATTTCTTGACTTAATGTTAAGGTGTAGTCCATATTGAAGGCTGTACTTTTTCCTCTTCTACAGTAAGTTTTCTTCATTTTCTGCAAGCAAGGTGGTATCATCTGCATAAAGGTTATGGATGAGACTTCCTCCAATCTTAATGCAACATTCTTCCTCCTATAGTCCAGCTTCTTGAATGATTTGCTCAATATGTAGATATAGAAAGTATATGACCCTAATGCACACCTTTCCTGATTTTAAACAGGACAGTGGTTTAACCACCTCAACACCACCTAACGATGAAATCAGTCAAGGGCTGGAAGATTCTACCTGTTGTTTTAAGATCTGACTGTTGGTGCTCTCAAACTTGAGCTCTGGGCCCGCTCAGCTCGAGCAGAAATCCTTCAACTGTTTAAATCAAGTCTCTGTCCATCCAAGTCGCCCTTCAAACTGAATACTCACAGTCCTCAACTTAGAATGAGGTTCCATTCTGACAACTCTACCGTGCTTTGGTTCTGGAATACGTTGAATGCTTCCTTTGGTTTGTTTTCATTATTTCCCTTTTTTCACTGGGTCAATTGGCAGCATCAGTATGGAAGGTGAAGAGATTGAGATTGTTAACAGCTTTAGTTTTCTTGGCTCTACCGTCAACATTCTTGGCAGCAGCAGCCAGAAAATTAAAAGACAAACTGCACTGGGAGAGTCTGCTGTTAGGGACCTCTCCAAAGTACTGCAGAGCAATGGTGTCACTTTGGAGACTAAGGTGCACCTGATACAGGCCATGGTCTTTGCCATCACTTGCTATGCATCAGAGAGCTGGACAATAACTAGGGAGGATAGGAGAATTGATGCCTTTGAGCTGTGGTGTTGGAGAAGAGTATTGAATATACCATGGACTGCTAAGAAAACAGGTTCATCCTGGAGAGGGTTAAATCAGGCTGCTTCTTGGAAGCAAGGATTTTGAAGCTTCATCTGATGTACTTTGGACATGTTGCAAGAAGAGACCAATCCTTGGAGAAGGATGTCACGCTTGGGAAGGTTGGAGGGACAGCGTAGGAGAGGAAGAACCTCTATGAGGTGGATTGATTCAGTGACTTGGTAATGGGGGAATAAGTATGTTGGAGACAGATTGGCACAGAATAGAGCAGGGTTTAGGGCTGTTGTACATAAGGACACTATAAGTTGCAGGCAACTTGACGGCACATAACAACATCAAGGGAAATATTACTAATCTGATCAACTTTGGGGGCTGGCATGAGAATTATAACACCAAGAAACTGAGCAGTGCAGTATTATTTGTCCTATATTTTGACACCAAAAAGATAGACCCAAAAAAGTCACAAATTTAGTTTGTCAGAAATGAAATATGCTGAAAGTTGGAATGATCGTCATCCTATCTTTTTTGTTGTTGTTAATATATTCCTAGATTCACTCATTTCTACATACACAATCCATGAATCTCTCGTTCTAACATATCTGTGAAGTCCTTCATGCCCTGGGAAGCCTTCTGAAAGCTCAAATGGTCTGTGCCCCTTTCCAAGGGTTGCCCAGACCAAGCTCTGCCCCTGGATAAGTCTACAGCCAGAATGTGGCCAGCCTTCCCCTGGGCACAGTCTGGGCTTCCTTGCCTGGTCTTTCACTTCTCTCTCTGGGGCCTACCTGGTAGCAGGGACAGAGAAGGGGGTCAGGCCTGAGGGAGCGCTCCCTGACCTACATTGGTCCTGCAGGTCCAGCAGGTGCAGGAGGATGGCCAGCGACTCCAGAAAGCCTATGCTGGTGACAAAGCTGAGGAGATTGGTCGCCACATGCGGGCCGTGGCTGAGGCCTGGGCCCAGCTTCAGGGCAGCTCTGCAGCCCGCCGCCAGCTGCTGCTGGACACCACAGACAAGTTCCGCTTCTTCAAGGCCGTCCGGGAGCTAATGCTGTGGATGGATGGGGTCAACGTGCGGATGGACGCCCAGGAACGGCCCAGGTGAGTCCTCGGCCAGCTGCACCAGGACTGTAAGGGGGCCGGGTCAGCACATAACACCATGCCTGTGTCCCTGCAGGGATGTGTCCTCAGCTGACTTAGTCATCAAGAACCATCAAGGCATCAAGGCTGAGATCGAGGCCCGGGCGGATAGCTTCTCCACCTGCATCAACATGGGACAGGAGCTGCTGACCAAGAGCCACTATGCTGCTGACGAGGTGGGTAGGGCAGGGCCACTCTACATTCACTTTCTTTTGTGGTTAGATTCTACTATAACAAGGTCTTAATTATTATATCATCAAATGCAGCACACTTCTCCTTTATGCTACCTGAGCTGCTTTCATGTAAACAAAGCTTATTGCCAGCCTAAGATCAATAGCATATTTTTCCATACTTACTTTTATCTCGTTATTTTTTTCCATATTGTTAATCCAGTTGTAATGTATGTTAATTGTAATGCTGTTAAGCCAGTTGTATATTTGTACACAATGCAAGGTCCACAAACTTTCAATACAACATCTCAATTGAAAATATTTTTAGAAAAAAAGGAAGTTCAAGTCCAAGAGCACCTGTACGTCAGGTCAAGTTAACCCCTGGTGGAGACCCCACTCATCAGAGCCTCTCTTTTCCCTCCAGGCTTTACTGAGTCTCCCTCATCTTCTCTGCTCATCTTTTCTTGGTAGAAGTCTGTCCCACAATGCTGTTCAGGGGTTCCCCATCTTCTGTCTTCTCCCTGAGACCGTAAAAAATCAGTGCATCACTTGTGTGAGCCACAGAACCTCAGGAGACCTCCCCAGGGGATGCTGACCTCCATGTTTGCCCCTAGATCTCGGAGAAGCTGTCTCAGCTGAAGGCCCGGCGCCAGGAGACGGCGGACAAGTGGCAGGAGAAGATGGACTGGCTCCAGCTTGGTGAGCAGCTGTGTGCGGGGGACGGGTAGTGGGCCTGGGCCTTGGGAGGGCTGCCTTGTGCCCCCGTGCCTCCAGGTCCGGTGAGACCAGGAATCCTGGTGGCAGTGTAGTCGTGGAGGTATCCCCCTGGCACTGCCCGGCCCACCCTGCTACATCTGTTCAGGGCTGATGTTCTCTAGGTCCTCTGGGGTGAGTGGCAGCAGTGCCCACCCCAACCTGCCATCTCTCTGCATCCCATTTCCGCAGTCCTGGAGGTGCTGGTGTTTGGGAGAGACGCGGGTGTGGCAGAGGCCTGGCTATGCAGCCAGGAGCCACTGGTACGGAGTTCAGAGCTGGGCTGCACGGTGGACGAGGTCGAGAGCCTCATCAAGCGGCACGAGGCCTTCCAGAAGTCGGCGGTGGCCTGGGAGGAGCGCTTCAGCGCGCTGGAGAAGCTCACCACGGTGAGGGCCAGCCGCAAGCCGGGACACCCAGCCACGCCCCTAACCCTCGCCTTTGGACAAGATTCACCTCCCCTGCTGGCTTCCCCTCTTGTCTAGCTGTAGTCTCTGTCTCATCAGATGAGAGCATGTCTGGCTTCACCAGGCCCTGCTTCTATTGTTACAGTCATTGTTATGTACAGCTGAGTTGAAGTAAACCCAGAGCTGGCCTCCAACGGGTTTTCAGAGCAGTAAATCATGCAGAAGATTGCCCGTCTTTCTCCCTCAGGGCTGCTGGTAGATTTGAACTATGTACCTGTGGTTTGGCATGTAATTCCTTACCACTAGGCCACCAGAGCGCCCATCTCCTGGCCCTGGTCCCTCTGTGCTTTAAGGAGCCCTGGTAGTGCAGCTGTTAAAGCACTCCTCTGTGAGCAATTTGAACCCTCAGCAGCTCCAGAAGAGGGTGAGGTGACCATGTGCCCCCTGAAGCCAGCCCACTATGTCCTGCAGGGTTGCCAATCCTCAGCCGGCTTGATAGCAGGGTGTATATATGGGTTTGCGTTGTTGAGTGATCTGGGCTCCAAATCTCTTGTCAGCTGGAGGAGCAGGAGAAAGAGAGGAGACGAAAGTTGGAGGAGGAGGAGCGGAAAAAACAGCCGCCTGCCCCAGAGCCCAAGGGTCGTCCGCCTGAGGGGCCCCCGGCGGACGGACGGACGGCACCTGACGCAGCCTGGGACGGGTGAGCGCTGGGACACGTCGGGTGGGAGGCTGGCGACTGAGCTCAGCCCAGCCAAGCATGCTGAGCCCCTTTTGCCATTCCAGGACCCACCCTCGGCTGCCGTCATCCACACAGCTGCCCACTGTCAATGGGGTCTGCACGGACTCGGAGCCCTCCCAGGTACCTGCATGGCCCCGAGGCGCCTGCTGAACCTCGGCCTCTGTGTGGCCCACTCACTTCCTCTTGTCTTTGCAGCCCCTGTTGGAACAGCAGAGACTGGAGCAGGGCAGCTTCCCCGAGCGCCCCGTGAGTGCCTCCCAGAGACGGGGAGGTGGAGAGGGACCAGAAAGGGCAGGGGTGGTAGGACCATTGTGGACACCCGCATGCCCCTCATCACCAGAACTGCTTCCCCTACAGGCGTCTGGTGCCGGAGATGAGGCCAACGGGCCGCAGGGAGAACAGCAGAGCCGGCCCCGGCCGGCCCCGGCCACCATGCCACAGAGCAGGTCGACCGAGTCAGCCCAGGTTGCCGCTCTGCCCCCTCGAGCCCCAGAGCCCTCTGCCCAGGAGCAGATGGAAGGCATGCTGTGCCGGAAACAGGAGATGGAGGCCTTCGGCAAGAAGGCTGCCAACAGGTGTGCTTCTGGCTGCACCCAGCACCTGCCTTGGGGGAGAAGCACCCTCTGATAAAGGGACCGAGCTGAGGGCAGAGAGGGCCCTCCAAGTGGGCCACAGGGACCCAGTGGCCGGCCTCTCACTCCACCCGTCTCCCCAGGTCGTGGCAGAATGTGTACTGTGTCCTGCGCCGCGGGAGCCTTGGCTTCTACAAGGATGCTAAGGCAGCCAGCACAGGTGTGCCCTACCACGGAGAAGTGCCTGTCAGCCTGGCTAGGGCCCAGGGCAGCGTGGCTTTTGACTACCGGAAGCGCAAACATGTCTTCAAGCTGGGGTAGGAAGAGTCAAAGGGGTGCTGGGGGCCAGGTCAGAGGGAATGGGGTTGCAGAATGGGGAATGGGGACAGAGACACCGCCCCCCCAAGGAAGTGCCTGAAACATTATCTTGGGAGCAACGGGGAGAAGCAGCCTCCCCAAGCCAGGAAAAGCCAGTGGGGCAAGCCTGAATCAACCTGTCTGAATCACATCCAGCCTGGTCCCCACTTACATCAACATGTGGCCCCATTCAGGCAAACCCCAACCGTCAGCTGTCTCCTGACGTTCTCTCTCTCCCACAGCTTACAGGACGGAAAAGAGTATTTATTCCAGGCCAAGGATGAGGTGAGCAGCCTCCTTCTTCGTCCCGTGCCACTCAGCTCCCCCTGCTGCCTGATCCCCTTTCCTCAAACTCGCATGCTCTGTAATAAGAGTCCCAGCAGGTGCTGGGCATGCAGTGGGGGGCCCTGGGCGCACTCCCCATCCTGCAGGGGCTTCTCCTCCTCATGAGGCCGAAGGATCCAGTAGTTGCTTTGCCTCATTCCTCCCTTTCCCCTGCTGCTTGGACCTGCCATCCACCCCCCATAGCTTCTTGGGACTCATCGGGTCTCTTTCCACCCTCTGCAGGCAGAGATGAGCTCGTGGCTGCGGGTAGTGAACGCAGCCATTGCCACAGCGTCCTCTGCTGCTGGAGAGCCTGAAGAGCCAGCGGTGCCCAGTGCCAGCCGGGGCATGACCAGGGCCATGACCATGCCGCCGGTTTCAGTGTCTGGGGCTGAGGGACCTGTCGTCCTTCGAAGTAAGGACGGCAGGGAACGAGAGCGAGAAAAACGTTTCAGCTTCTTCAAGAAGAGCAAGTAGTTGGGGGCAAGACTCCCAGGACAGCTCCCTCCCTCTGCTGGGGAAACTGCCAGGGACTGTCGACAGGGACCACTTTCTTGTCAGGACAACTGCCTGCTGCTAGGGTTTGTTGCCAAGGCCAGCCCATCACCAGGAACTGTCACTTGGAGACACGTTCATGTTTCCAAGGACAACCCTTCTCTTCTGCTATTTAATTCCAGACTGGTGGTGGGACCCAGGCAAGCCCCAGTTCCACTCCCTACCCTTCCTTTTGCCCTCCTCCCCTAGCCTTATGCCTCTGCCCCCACCACAGCGTGGACAGCACCCTCAACAAAGGCCATGTGGGGAATGGCTGCCCCTCCTCAGGGTTGTTCTCCCGACACAGCTGGGGACCCCCTCCCGGGTCCTCGCTCCTAGGGGCCAGCCAGGAGCCTCCCAGAGTCAGAGCAGGACCTGGAGGCAAGAGTGTCAGATGCCAGCGTCGAGACGTGGATGCTCCCCCTCCCTGTCCTGTCCTCATCCTCTGCCCTGAGTGGCCAATCTCCGGCAACTCTCCACGTCTTCCAAGTGGGAGTTGCTCAGGAGTAACCACAGCCTTGAGTTTGGCCGAGGAGGTGATTAAACAGCTCAGCTTCTCTTACTGCCTCTGGTGTCCTTGCTTTGCTGACCACGCCCCTCTCTGCCGAAGCCCGTGTTCTTCCTTTGCCTCTGGTTTCTTGGATCATTTCCAGTTGCCCCCAGCCTCCAAACCCTAAAAAGAAATCACCTGATTTGGAGAGCCACCCCCCTTCAGGTCAATCTCATTTCTCTGTGACAGTGACCTCCAGTTTTCTGGGTAGACCAATGCCAAGCACCTCCTTGCATGATGGGTCAGGATGACGAGAGCTAGCAGGGATCATTCTGAAAGCCAGTGACGCACAACTTGCTCCACACTAGAGTCTTTCAAATTTTTTCAAAAATAGAAAAAAGAACAATCCACTCCTCTGTTTTGACACTGAGTCCACCCTCCTAGGTCTGTGGCAATGAGAGAGCAATGTGGTCACACGCTGGCCCCTCCCACTGTTCAGCTTTGCACTGCAGAGTAGGGCACATGGGGGGTATCCACTGAACCCCCACTTTCTGCGCTTCCACAATGGAGAGGACTAGGGGAGCTCAAGCAGGCATCAGGTTCTCAACCCACTGGAATCCTCCAGGGCAGCCATAAGGTACACCCTAAGTGTCACACACACACAGAGAAGCTCAGAGGAAGACATGTCCCAGATCTGATGAAGTATATAGAAGGGGATCCCACAGTGTCTCCCTTGTCTGGCGTGACAAGGTGTTTGAGCCTCCAGCCCAGTGCTCAAGATGCTGAGAGAAGTCACCTCTCGGGTAGCCGCCTAGAGAAACAGTTTTATTTTCTTTGTTTCATACACCACCATCGCCACCAAAATGTCTCTGTTTTCCTTAAATGCTCAGAGATCTTTACAGAGAAGTAGCCCCATCTTTAATGAACCCAGCCAAAGGCCCTGGTTTTGCTGACTCTGGACTGCCAGTAATCACCAGCTTAGATAGAAAGAATGGCCAGGTCAGGTGCACAGGCCCAAAGCTGCGATAATCCGGTCCCAGAATACCAGAGCGTCCCTGAACACGCAACCTGGTTGCCACTGAGCTCACAGATAGTCGTTTTAGCTTAAAGGTGGCAGATTCTGGACTATTCCACAATAAGAATATTGATCAATATTACTGGAACAATCTGGGATTGGATTGTTGTTACATACCATCAAGTTTGACCCTCCAGTGGGTTTTCAGAGGCTATAAATTGCACCAAAGTTGCCTTTCTTTCCCCTGAGAGGCAGTTGATGGATTTGAACCAACTGCTTCTGGGTTGGCAGTGCAACTCCTTACCTGCTTAGATGAAATCATTTATCAGCTCTGCCAGGCACCTCCTGTTCTTTGAGTATAGTTGTGAAACCCCTACTGTCTGAAAGGAAGAAAGTCATAATTCCAGGCTACTGAGAGAATCTTGGTTATTTGCTTTAAAAAGTGGCAACCCTGGGGGTGGGGGAGGGGAGCAAAGTCAGTAGCTGGAAATTTGGAAAGGTAATGTCTATGGAGGAAAGAAATCACGGGAAAATTATTTTGACATGGAAAATGCAAATCAGACATCCAAATGAAACACCCCTGTCAAACGCAGTTGGACCGAAGTGCGTGGATGGTTTATTAAACACAGCTAAGACCATGCCTGGGGTGGACCTTGTGTCTGTGCTATCCAATGTAGCTATGAGCCACGGTTAACTATTGAGCACTTGAAATGTGGCTGGTCCAACAGGAGATGGACCACTGTAAGTGTAAACTACACACTAGACATTTAAGACACTTTGGGGGGGGGGTGGAAATCATGTTTATATTAAGACTGGTGAGATTTCAGCTTGCTTCCTTCAAACACATCACCAGAAAAGACCACGAGCTAGAAAAAGAACATTGTGGTTGGTAGAGGTTAGCAAATCAAGACAAATGGTTAATGAAGCAGATTGATGCAGTAACCAAAACAGTGAACCCAAATATCAACAGTCATGAAGACGTGATGGAACCCAGCAACACTTTTCCTATTTATACATCAGGTCACCAGACGCTGGGGACAGCTCTGTGACATCTAACAAAAACAACTGTTAATATTTTCACCACACTGAGTCTCAAGCATATTATTAAAAAAAATTTTAAGATTCATATATGGTACATATGATATTTCTATTTAACTGCTCTACTAAAAAACAGATAAAAGACATAAATGTGAATAGAGAAATGTAGACTAGCCTTGTGATTCAGGGAATAGAAGACTTCTACATGACATTCTAAAACTACAAATTTTAAGGCTAAAAATGGTAAAGATCAATCTGATGACAACTAAATTAAGAATCATAGTTCAATGAAGAGCACCACAGGCAAAATTAGTAATGGTAGAATGAGAAGGTTGGTTTTGAACCTGCAAATAGTTATCTAGAGAATACCTAAAAGTCCTGCAATCAACAACAAATAGGAGAGTGCAATCTGGAATAAAACAGAATTTTTAAAGAATGGCAAACTGCTCCCACCCCCCCCAAAAAAAAAACCACCTCAAGAACTAACACTGCCATCAGTTCAGATGCACAGGGACCCTCCATCCTGTTTCCAAAGTCAGCATTCTTCACAGGAGGAAACTGCTCATCTTTCTTCCTTGGAGCCAATGGTGATTTTGAAGCATATCAAAGTGTTGTTAAGTGCTACTGAGTCTCTTTCAACTCATGTTATTGTTGTTACGTGCCATCAAGTCAGAACTGATTCATAGCTGACCCTCCAGTGGGCTTTCAGAGACGGTTAATTGAATAGGAGGAGACTGCCCATCTTTCTCCTGCGGAGCCGCTGCGAGATTTGGTGGAGTTGTGG
This sequence comes from Elephantulus edwardii, assembly GCF_000299155.1. Classification (NCBI taxonomy): domain Eukaryota; kingdom Metazoa; phylum Chordata; class Mammalia; order Macroscelidea; family Macroscelididae; genus Elephantulus; species Elephantulus edwardii. Next base: position 8,283,739 of record NW_006399876.1, read on the forward strand.
TAGCTCAGTTCCTTACCACTAAGCCACCAGAACTCCCAGTGACAACTGTCAAGTCCTGAGCCATCCTTGCAAGCGTTGCTATGTTTGGCCTCATTTTTGCAGCCAATTTATCAATATATTTAATTGAAAATTTGGGGGATTTTGCATCTAACCATCTCTAGTTGATTAGACATGATGTCCTTCTCCAGGGATTGGTTCCTCCTTATAACATGACCAAAGTAACTGAGTCATGTCATTCTACTGAGCATTTTGGCTGCTCTTCTTCTAAGACACGTGTTTTACTCAGCTGGAGTACTTGGTATATTCAATATTCCTTGCCAACAGCGTGATTTAAAGGCATCCCCCTTTCCCCCCCCTTTTTCATTGTTCAGGTTTCAAATGCATACTGAAGTGACAGAAAATATGCTAACTTGGGTCAGGCACTTAGTCCTTGTTCTTAGATGCTGTCAAATCAAGTACACGTCATAGTGACCCTCTGAACAACAGATCTGACCCATGTCCTATCCTGTGCTGCCCTCATCATCTCTGACACATTTAAGCCCATTGCTGCAGTCACTGCGTCAATCCATTTCGTTCAGGATCTTTCTTTCCTCTGCTGAACCTCTTGCCTTTCCAAATATGATCTCCATTTTTAAGGAATAGCCTTATGCAACATGCTTAAAATCTGTGAGGTGAAGTTTTGCTATCCTTGCCTCCACAGAGTACTCTGGCTGCACTTTTCCCAAGACCTATCTGTTTGGGAGTTTTTTGGCAGTCCATGGACTATTCAATGCTCTTATCCAACACCAAGGCATCAGGTTTTTTTTTCTGTCATCCTTATTCCTTGTCCAACTCTCAGATGCATAGAAAGTGATTCAAAAGACCATGACTTGAATAAGGCACACCTTAGTCTTCAAAATGACATCATTTTCCATAAAACCATTTTTTGGGGGGGAAAATTACATCATTACTCCTCAGTAATTTGGAGAAATCCCTGACAGGAGATTTATCCAAAGCAATATGTCTCCTGATCTGACTGCAGATATCAAAGGTGCTGATTGTGGATCCAAGTAAGAATGAACTTGCTGACAATTTCAACCTTTTCTCCTGTCTATCATAATGTTGCCTATTGGTCCCAATGATGAGGTTTTTTCTCTTCTTATGTTGAGATGCAATCTATATTGAAGGCTGAGCAGTGCTTCAGATCCTCACTTTCAGCAAGATTGTGTCATCTCCATAATGAAGCTTGTTGATGATTGATTGATGTTGTTCATTCTTCCAATCCTGATGCCACCTCCTTCTTCATATAGTCCAGCTTCTTAAATGATTTGTTATGTGTACAGATTCAATAGATATGGAGAAAGGATACAGGCCTGTTGTGTATGCCTTTCCTGATTTTAAACCACAGACTGTTCCCTTGACTTGTCTGTTTGGACAAAAGCTTCGTGGTAAAGATGACATTTTTGCTCTCAAATACTTTTTTGTAAGCCGAATTCCCTCCAATGCAATGTATTGGTTTCTTGACCACTGACTGCTTCCATGGCTGTTGACTGTGGACCCAAGTAAAAGGAAATCCTTATTTCTATTTCTTATAAAAGAAACCAGCGAAAGAAACCTATCAGAGTAATTGAGGCATACAAGGAACGGCGAATTTGAGCGGGGGGCGCTGTCATGGAGTCCCCATAAAGGGGAATGGTGACATACACTCTCTCCCACCCTACCCCCGCCTCCCTCAGGACCTGACTGCCAAACACACTCCTTAGATAGTCACTATCTAGACAGTGTTCCAGCGCCAGTGAGCGATCCATGCAACAGTTTCACGTTTGCCACCAGGAGGTGCCCTTGGACCACAACAGGGTTTTGAAAGCTAGCTAGCTGCTTAGAGCTCCAGAGCGTGGTGTGTAAGTGGAAACCTATCCTGTCCGCAATCAGTGCCCCTCCCCGGGCCTCCTGACCAATCACTCCACGGACCAGGAGCCGGGAAGAGCACGTACTCAAAGTTGGTACTCTAGAGAAACAGCGCTCGTGGGCACAAGCCAACAAAACACCGTCAGCGCTGCCTGCCTCTAAGCTGTCCCAGCTGTCAGTCATCAGCTGTTTTCTCACAATGAATAATAAAACGTTGGAGAAAAAACCCCAAATTCTTTTTAAAGTTCTAAAAAGAACTAGACTTTGCTCAAAACGTGGCGTGCTTGGACGTCTGAAATGTTGCCCAAGTTATGCGACAGACTGGCCAAGCCCCTAGAAAGCTAACTTTTGGGGAGCAGTAACCTTTTGTTAACACCTCCACCGCCAGGCGAGCGCAACAAGCCCCACTGTGATGGTCAGCGACACGCGCGGCGGTTCTGATTTCACCAGAACAGCGATTTCACCTCATCCGCGAGGGCACAGACTTCCTTTCGAGGCCGGTGATTGGCTGTCGGCAGCCTGGGGCGGGCCTCCTGCCTCCGCTCCGCGCCGACGTCACCAGCTGGCCCCGCCCCGTGCGGGGCCTGCTGGGAGCCGAGCCTCCGGCCGTCGTGCGTCCGCGGCGGCGGGATTGGTCCGCCGGCTCCCGCGTGGGGAAGGCGATCGCGGCAGCGCGCACCCGCGCGTGCGTGAGTCGGCGCGCGAGCCCGGGCCCGGTCGCGCCGCGGCTCGAGCGGCCGTCGCCATTTTGGAGGGTTCTCTCTGACGCGGGAGCCGCCGCCGCCGCCGCCACCCGGAGGTCCGAAGGGGGTCTTGTTGGGGGTGTGGGGACCCCGGGGAGGCAGGCCACGCTGGGCATCTCCGGGAGCGAGACGGCCCCGCGTGAGAGGGGTCACTTCATGCCGCCGGAGGTCTGCGGACGTAGCGGGAGGAGGCGGGTCCGGGTCCCCGGAGGCGGGGCAGGGGTCGTCGGCTCGAGTCTTTGTTGGGGCGGAGGAGCTGAGGGTTAGGCTGCGGGGGGTTACGGGTTGGATCCAGAGGGTGCTGCTTTCTCCTTCTTGGAAGATGATACGGCTTGGAGGAGCCGTGCACAGATTTCCCTCCAAAACCTTGTTACCGTGAACTCCCAGATAGGAGCCTCGTCTCTGCTTGATGACTTTCCCTTCCAATTAAAAAAACAAAAAAAACAAACCCACAGAAACTGATTTTAAGACGTGAAACTGGTAAACCTGTTACTTAAGTGAGGCTGATTTTGTGGGAATGATAACCGACCTCTCGTTGGCATCTGTCAAACTCGGCTAACGTACTGTATTGAGAAGCAATAGTGGACATCTGTGTGAGGCTCTGCAAAGTGCCAGGACCTTCTCTGAGTCCTTAAAACTAGAAGGCAGGGCACTGACATCTTGGACCCCATCCTCATCATTTGAAGTCTTTTGTCTTTTTTTTCCCCCCAGGCCGCTGTCAGGATGGTGAAGCTGTTCATCGGAAACCTGCCCCGCGAGGCCACGGAGCAGGAGATCCGCTCCCTGTTCGAGCAGTACGGGAAGGTGCTGGAATGTGACATCATTAAGAACTACGGCTTTGTGCACATAGAGGACAAGACGGCGGCCGAGGATGCCATCCGCAACCTGCACCACTACAAGCTGCACGGGGTCAACATCAACGTGGAAGCCAGCAAGAACAAGAGCAAAGCTTCCACCAAGCTCCACGTGGGCAACATCAGTCCCACGTGTACCAACCAAGAGCTTCGCGCCAAGTTTGAGGAGTACGGTCCTGTCATCGAGTGTGACATCGTGAAGGATTATGCCTTTGTCCACATGGAGCGGGCGGAGGATGCCGTTGAGGCCATCAGGGGCCTTGACAACACAGAGTTTCAAGGTGAAGTGTGCTGGGACCTGGGTAGCAGAGCTGGGTGGGGGCTGGCTCAAGACAGAAGAGCATCAGACCAGGGGACTGATGAGGTCATTGCTTTCATCCTATTTTAGCTGGAAGTAATAGTGTTCTCTTTATTATGTGAGTCACTGGGTGCCACAAAGGGTTGTATGCTGGACTCTCCAAAAAAATGGCAGTTCGGACCCACTGATTGGCACCTCAGAAGTAAGGGCTGGCAAGCTCCTGAAAGATCACAGCTTTGGACATGAAGCAGAGCATTTCTACCCTGTAGACACGGGGTTAGGGTTAGGATTGTCTTGATAGTAGTGGATCTGTGTATTTATATACAGTATTCTCTAGTAGAAGCAGTGCTTTTCAACTCCACCATCACTGTCCCGAGTCACACACTGTGGGTTACACTATGCCACAGGCTTCATTCACTTAGTGGCGATTGTCCAGGGAGCCCTAGTACGGCAGTTAAACTACTTGGATTCTAACAAGAAGATTCAAACCCACCAGCTGCCCCCCAGGCGAAAGATGAGGTATTCGGCGTCCCTGAAGAGTTGCAGCCTTGGAAGCTCTCTGGGACACTTCTGCTCTGTTCTGCATGGTTGCTGTGAGTCAGAGTCGGTTCGATGGACCATACAAAAGGCGAAAAAAATGCCCTAGATTATTCTTGTGCAGTTGCTATTAATTAAACCTGGACGGGTAAAGAGAACTGGCAGAGAAAAGAAGCATTTCTAGAAAGAGTCGATTGACTTCTCAGTGCTGTTGCTATGGAGATTGCAGTGTCACTCCAGAGAGCCAAGCCAAACTCACTATGGGTGAGCGGGTACTGGTGCATGTTGACCCTCTAGGAGCAGCTAGTTAGATTCAAGCCACTGACCTTTTGATTAATTAGTCCCCAGCTGCTTTCACCATTATTCAAATCACCAAGGCTCCTAGGGCATAAAAAAGTACATCACATTATTTATGCTGAAAGTGAAGGCACGTGTGCTATTATTATATCACAGGAAATCATCTGAAGAGCCTCTAAAATTGTGCTGAAAAAATAAGTTCTCCACTAGCGGCATGTAGTTAAATTAATTCAAGCCTAAAGTTGTACTGGCCACATTTCAAGCACTCAAGGCCACTGGGGGGGGTGGGGGGGGTGGCGGGGGAACCAAAAAACAAACCACTGTGTCCAGTCAGTTCTCATTCTTAGTGCCCCTCCAACTGGGCTTCCAATCTCTTGAGTGGAGACTGCCTCTCTTGCTGCCACAGTGGATTCGAACTGTCACCCTTTCCATTATATACAATGTGCCACCCACCAGGGCTCCTTAAGCCACATAAAGAATAGATGGGAGAAGAGGAAATGGTGGCCAGAACAGGTTAGGATACCTGTACATGGTTGAGACTGGGGGAGGTGCCTATCAGGGACCTGGGACTGAAGGCCTGGGGTGCCTTAACTCTTGGATCCTTGGCTGCCTTTGACTAGTCATATGACACTGGACAAGTGATTTAACCTCTCTGCTTCGTTTTCCCCATTTACAAAATAGAGGGAACGATCCCAGTCCCTGCAGTACCTCCCTCCGCGGATGATAGCGAGGCTAGAATAAGGTCGTAGATGTGAAGGTATTTTGACAGTATCAGCACTGTGTGATGAGAGGTGAGTTGTGTGCATTGAGTGTCTCTAGTGTGGTTAGAAAAGCTTTTGTAAATGTGACGCTTTGCTTGTGTGTCTTACTTAGTTTTTTATATATATTGTATTGCTGTTACTATGTTGAAATGGCTTTGTATTCCACGTAGCTTAAAACTTCCCTTTTCACTTGATGTGGCTCATAAATGGACAGTAAAGGAAAAAGATTGTTTCTTTACTAGTCAAGTATGAACAAAACGTAGTGTTAGGTACCACATCTGCATGTCCTTCCTTACCTTTTTTAAATTAATTTCAATGAACATTTACAAAGATTTTGGATTTCCATTCATTAATTGTTTCACTTTTCTCCTCGCCCCCTACTTCACTCTTCTCCTTGAAAAGCAAAAGGAAAAACTCCTTCATTGGTATACAATCCCCCTGCACCCCCCCATCCTGTATACTCCACTCTGCAACCCTCATTCCGAACTCTTATGATAATCATAATGCCCTAAAATATAATACTTTTAAACTGTTGTCTCCCTCATCTGTTTCAATGCAGTATACATAATTTATTCCGTTTTTCTCAGTCTTACCCCCACCCTGATGTCAGCCTCATTGTACAACAGTGGCACCATACAATATTTGTCTTTTTGTGACTGAGATAGTTCACTCAGCATAATGTCCTCCAGGGCCACCCATTTTGAATAATATTGCATGAGTTCCTTGTTTTTCAGTGCAGCATAGTATTCCATTGTATGAATATACCACAGCTTCTCTATCCATTTGTTTGCTGATGGGCACTTAGGTCGTTTCCAACTCCTGGCTATTGTGAACAAAGCAGCGATAAACATGGGTGTGCATATATCTGCTTGGATGTTGGTTATGGTCTCTTTAGGGTACTTCCTTACCTTTTTAACATAAGACCAGATAACAGGAAAGGAAAAAAATATGAGAGATTGTATTTATTGTATTTTTTCTTGTGTACAAGAAATTGTGGAAGCAGCATTGATGGTGGTGCTGGTAAATACCATCAAGTCATTTCCAACTCCTAGTGACACAGTTGTGCATACATCAGCAACAACAGTGACATGGTACAACTGAAGGAAATCTCCCCCCACTCAATTGAGAGTCTTCCTCTCCTTCGATAGTCTTCTGCTTTTGTAACATGCTGTCCTCCAGCTACAGGCCCTTCCTGACAGCATGCCCAAAGTACGTGAGTATCCCTGACTGTAAGGATTATTCTGGTTGCACTCCTTGCAGGAAGTTCTTTGGTAGTCTGTGTTCAATATTACCTTGCCAACACCACAGTTCAAAGGCACAAATTCTTTTTCAGTCTTCTTTATTCATTATCAACCTCTCACATTCTTATGAAATGATGAAGATACCATGGCTTGGGTCAGAAGAAGCACCTTAGTCTTTGAACTTACATCTTTTTACTTTAACACATTCAAGAAATTCTTGGCCGCAGATTTGCCCCGTGCAGTATGTTGTTTGCTTTTGTGGCTCCTACTTCCATCATTGTTGACTGTGGACCCAAGTAAAATGAAACCTTTGACATCTTCAGTCTTTTCATTGTTGTTCTTAATGTTTATTGGTCCAGTTGCCATAAGTCAAAATTGACTCAATGGTATCGGTTTTGTTTACAAGAAATTATTGTTTATTATTAATTGTAGTTATACTAATTGGATGGAGTTAGTTTAGAAGAGAGTATGTTTTAATGCAATAGGTTTAATTCAGGAAGTGGGAAGTGGCTGTATAAATGACAGGCTGGTGCATGAGGTTTTTAAAATCATGACTTTTTTAGGATAGACAGGCAGTAAATTGAATTGGAAAAGAAAATTCATTTGCTTTTCTTTTTTTATTATTATTATTTGTGTGTGTGTGTGTCTGTGTACCGTCAGATCAGATCTGACTGGTACAGGAGGAGATTGTCCCACCTTTCCTAGCAGAGCATCTGGTGGATTCGAACCATGCGCCTCTGGGATTGCAGTGCAGCTTCTTGCCACTAGGCCACCATAGCTCCCCAACTCATTTGCTTTTCATATCCTTAGCACAGTCCTCTAGACAGATCACTATGCTCTGAGTTAGAATCCTTTTATAATCGGCTCTTTATGTTCCCAGAAAACAAGAGTAAGTTTATTATTGGATGATATGTTCCAAAATATAACCTACATAATAGTTTTGGGTTTGGGGTTTTATTTTCTCTAGGTTTAAAACCATTCCCATAATCTGTCAGAGCAAATTGACTTTGCATTAAATGATGCAAACACATTGTTTTGTGACATTGGCTACAGTCCTCATATCAGAACAGTACTCATATTCGTCTAAGCAGTTTGTCCCTGTGGGTGGTCATCACCTCATAGGCCTGTCCATTGTTCTGTTTGACTGAAGTTGAATCAAGGAGCATGATTTCAGTTCCAGGTTTAATGGATGATTAACTAAAAGCATTTAGTTTCAGGGGTAAGATGGACGTCTTTGGAACTTACATTTCTGTTTATTGTGACTGGGATTTCATGGGCATTTTATGACTTGTAAACAGATCACGAGGGTCTTTCTGGATGTGCTTCTCCTCAAAAGCAGCAGTGAGTTGAACTAATATTAATTAGCAAGTGATTTGCATTAGAAGTCCCGAAAGAAGCAACAAGTTGAGCAGCTATATTGGGAATGATGTAAGCATTCAGCGGTTAAGTCCCCCCCTTGTAGGACTGTGTATCAGCTGCACATGCCCACCTGGCCAAGTCTTTTCTGGGCCCTGGTGCCAGGATGGGCTCAGAGCTTGGGACCAGAAGTTCTTAACTCCCTTCAGCATTTCAATAGCACTTTTCAAAAGAAGAAAGTCTTAACTGGACTGGTTTTCTGGAAAGTGTTGGTAGCAGATTTCAGTGATTTTTGGAGAGCTCAGGAAATCTTTAAACTTTTGGCCTTTCCAGGTGTAGTAGGGTATTTAAGTCTAAACTTTCTCCTTTCTTCTGGCTTGATTTTTTAAGGTAATTAATAGAGAATCACATGATTTTTTTCCCCCAGATGATGAGATTAAGTTTATTATTAGGTAATAAGATTAAAATTAAAAGTGTCTGGTTAATACCACTTGAAAAATTATGTGAGGGGAATCCACTATGGCTATTTAAAGATCTTTTTTGTTCTAGGTAGAAAAATTTTATCAGTATCTTTTTTTATTATTACAACTAAGTTTTGTCACAGGTGTTCACATACACTTAGGATTCCCAAATCTAAATAATAGACTGAGGACTGCATTTAATAGAAGCAACATCAAGGAAAAGTCACTGAGCTTTGTCAGAATCTATCAAACAACTTCAAGTTTAATTGGAATTTTTTTCCCCTTAAAAATGGACTTGGAGGTCTCTGGATTGGCTACTTTTTAGATGGCATGGTGATTCTGACTTCAGAATTAGAGCACACTATGTCCATCATAAAGCTTAGTATCACTATGCATATTTGAAAGCCTAGCAGTTTGAAATTCTTTAGCCTAATTTTAAGTAAATACTGGCTGTACTTACTACATTGAAAAGAAATAAGGCTCCAGGATTGACAGAATCCCAAATGAGGTGTTTTCAATAAACAGATGCAGCCCTACACATGCTCACTGCTCTATGCTAAGAAATTTGGAAGACTACTTCTTGGCCAACTCTATTTGTCCCAGTAAAAAAACAAAAGTGATCCAACAAAATGCAGACAATATCAAACAGCATCATTACTATCACAGGCAAGTAAAATCTTGCTGAAAGTTAAAGTGACTAGAACTGTACATTGACAGAGAAATGCCAGAAATTCAAGCTGGATTCAGAAGGCCATTGTTGCTGATGTCATATGGATTTAGGCTGAAAGCAGAAAATACCAGAAAAATGTTTATTGACTCTAAAGGTATTTTACTGTGTTGATCATATAACAGATAATATTGAGAAGAAAGGAAAATGTAGACCACTTCATTATGCTCATGGTAGACAGCATCTGTCCACAGACCATGAGACAATCATTCAGACAACGTGGGTTTACTGGGTGCTTTTAGTATTAGGAAAGTTGTATTGTATCCTTTCACCATATTTAATATGTATACTGAGCAAATCTGAGATGTTATGAAAAACGTGGCATCAGAATTGGAGAAAGACTCATCAACAACTTATAGTACGCAGACTTGCTAAAAGTGAAGAGGTTTGAAGCATTTGATGAAGAAGAGCAAAAATAGCCTTTAGCATGGATTACATCTCAACATCAAGAAAAAAAATCCTAACATCTGGAGTGGTAGACAACCTCAAGATTTTTGGAGAAAAGATTGAAGTTGTCAAGAATTTCCTATGATTTAGATCCACAGTCAACACCATTGAAGGCAGCAGCCAAGAAATGAAATGATGTATTGCATTGGGCAAATCTGCTGTCAGAAGTTTCTGTAAAGAGCTAAGCTGTCCATTTAATGGCAGGTTCCTGTGTCCCAAGCCATCTTATCTTCCACCACTTCATATGCATGTGAAAGTCGGATAATAAGAAAGACTGCAAAATAATTGATGCCTTTAAATTGTGTGAGTGAAACAGATAGGCAGTGGACTACTAAAAGAACTTCTTGGAAGAAGTGCTCCTTAGAGTCAAACACAATGAGACTTTGTCTCACAAACTTTGGGCATGTTGTCAGGAAAGGCCAGTTTCTGGAGAAAGACATGCTTAGAAAAGGAGTGAATTAAAAAAGAGGAAGATCCTCGACAGTTAGATTGACACATTGACTACAGCTGAGTTTAAGCACAGTAGAGCCAGTCGGTAGCATCAGGATGGATGGCGAAGAGATTGAGATTGTTCACAGCTTCAGTTTGCTTGGCTCCACGGTCAACACTCTTGGCATCAGCAGCCACGAAATAAAAAAAGTATTGCGATGGGAAAGTCTGCTGTTAGGGACCTCTCTAAGGTACTGAAGAGCAATGGTGTCTCTCTGGAGACTAAGGTCCGCCTGATACAGGCCATGGTTTTTGCAATCACTTGTTATGCATCAGAGAGTTGGACAGTGACTAGGGAGGATAGAAGGAGAATTGACGCCTTTGAGCTGTGGTGCTGGAGAAGAGTATTGAGGGTCCCATGGACTGCCAAGAAAACAAACAGATTCATCCTGGAGAGGGTTAAACCAGGCTACTCCTTGGAGGCAAGGATTCTGGGGCTTCGTCTGACATACTTTGGACATGTTGTATGGAGAGACATGTCTTTAGAGAGGGACATCATGCTGGGTAGAGTGGAGGGACAGCGCAGGAGGGGAAGACCCTCTATGAGGTGGATTGATTCAGTGACTGGGGTGATCGGGATGGGTGTGTCAGAGGCAATGCGATTTTGGCACAGGACAGAGCAGGGTTTAGGGCTGTTGTACATTGGGTCGCTATGAGTAGCAAACGACTCGACGGCACATAACAACAACAAGAGATTTCGAGGATAATACAGGATTTTGTTCTGGTGTATTTATGTAGACTTAAGAGGCTGTTGTGAAAACAGCAAGAAAATAACTACAAGGTTTAAAATTAAAGGTGTGTGCTAGTTTTGTATGCTGAGCAATCATTCGAGAAGCTAGACTCTATAAAGAAGAATGGCATCAAGTTCAGAAGAAGACATGTCAACCTGCAGTATGCAAGTGACACAGCCTTGCTTACAGAAAATTATGAGGACTTGAAGCACTTGCTGCAGAAGATCAAAGACTACAGCCTTCAGTATAGATTACATCTCAACATCAAGAAAACAAATTCTCAGCATTGGATTGATAGACAACATCATGATAAATGGAGAAACAATTGAAATTGCCAACTTCCTCATCTTACTTGGATCAACAGTCAACACTGTTGGTATCAGTGGTCAGGAGATCAGAAGACATTATGTTTGTGTTTTATTGACTATGCAAAGGGATTTGACTGGGTGGATCATAACAAGTTGTGGCTGACACTTAGAAGAATGGGAGTCCCAACACAGTTAATTGTGCTCATGTGGAACCTATACCTGGACCAGAAGACTGTTGTGTGAACAGAGCAGGGGAACACTGCATGGTATAAAACTGAGAAGGAAGTGTGTCAGGGTCATATTCTTTCTCCATATCTATTCAGTCTGTATACTGAGAAAATCATCCAAGAAGCTGGACTCTGTGAAGAGGAGTGTGGCATCAGGATTGGAAGGAAACTTGTCCCTAACATGCATTACGCAGATGACACAGTCTTGCCTGCTGAAAGTGAGGAGGACTTGAAGCACTTGTTGCAGAAGATCAAGGAATGCAGCCTTTGGTATGGATTGCATCTCAGTGTCAAGAAAACAAAGATTTTTGCCTCTGGACCAAGAGGCAGCATCAGGATGGGTGGAGAGGAGATTGAAACTGTCAACAGCTTCAACTTGCTTGAATCCACAATTAACACCCTTGGTACCAGCAGTCAGGAAATAAGGAGATTCATTGCACTGGGACAGTCTGCAGTTAGGGACCTTTCCAAATTATTGAGGAGTAATAATATCAGTTTGAGGACGAAGGTGCATCTGATTCAGACCATAGTCTTTCCATTTACTTGCTGTGTACCTGAGAGCTGGACAACGAATAAGGATGACAGGAAAAGAATTGACACTTTTGAACTGTGGTGTTGGAGAAGAGCACTGAACATCCATGGTTGGCTAAAGGAACAAACAGATATGTCTCGGAGAGGGTGCAGCTGGAGTATTCTTTGGAGGCAAGAATGATGAGACTTCACCACACATACTTTAGGCATATTGCTAGGAGGGGCTATTTCTTGGAGAGGGACATGAATGCTGGAAAGGATGGAGGGTCACCAAAGGAGATGAAGACCCTCAACCAGGTGGACTGATACGGTGACTGCCGCAATGGGCTCTTGTGTGTCAGGAAGTGTGAGGATGGTGCAGGGTAGAACAGGGTTCAGATCTTTTGTTCAGAGGGTCTCTATGAGCCATACTTGACAGCACCTAACAACCAAAAGAACAAATATCTGTTCATTTTGGAGAAAGTACAGCCAGAGTCCTCCTTGGAGACAAAGATGACAAAGCTTCCTCTCACATAGTTTGCACATGTTGCTAGGAGAAGCTGCTCCTTGGAAAGAGGTCAGTGAAAGAGGGAGAAGCTGCTCCTTGGAAAGAGGTCAGTGAAAGAGGGAGAACCTCGATGAGATGAACTGACACCGACTGCAGCAGTGGGCTCAAGTATATCAGAGATGATCAAGGTGATATAGGATCTCAGGGTTCAGATCTGCTCATAGGGTCGCTATGAGTCATACTCAACGACACCTAACAACTTCCACTGCATGAGTAGGAGCCAACTTGATGGCACTTAGCAACAACACTTGCAGGATGAGCTGAACCAAAATTACCCTGAACAGTTAACGGCTCTTCAAGATAGCTAAGCATTAGAACGGGAATAGTTTGATCCTGGCAAACAATGTAGTGAATAAATGCTGTTGTTTGGTATTGACAGATGATACAGTTGCTACTAACAAACTCATAAAAAGCCAGAAACTTTTTGTTTCTGCTTTTAAAAAAGCAAACACTAGAAACTGGGGTGGTAGATAATGTGACTGCACTGACTCACTCCTCTCCCAGGGTCCATGCGTGGCTCTGTTCTGGCTGCCATCCTGGATTGAACCCTTTCCAGCAGGATGGTGAAGCGTAAGGCTGCATTCAGAACAAGGTCTGTTAGGAAAGCAACTTGCGGATTGTGGGGCAGGGTCTGTTTTGAACAGTCCGTCCAAGAGGGTCTCCACATTCTGTACTGGATGCTTTTTGCTACAGTTTGAAAAGCATTGGCTGCCTCTCCAAAGTCTGTGGGGTTTGGAATGAAGTTGCAGCCAACAATAATCCTTTTCTCAAACCACTTTTAGAGTAATTGAGTGTTTTCTCATTAGTGAGAAGCCCTAGGTTTGGTGCTGTGGGCCAAGTGAAGCTGCATTCTCTTCACTGTCCTGGGTGCTGGTCATTCCTGGAAGTACAAATGGGACTTGTATGACAGATTAATTGCATTTTCCAATCTCCTAGAAAGAATTTCAGACATTGGGGCAGGGTGAGATGCGTTCTGTTACCAGGGACCAAAGGGGTCAGTTTATGGCCCCAAGAAGCTGACATTGTTGCAGGATCTTTCTCACAGTAGGTATAGATTCGCCCTTGCTGACAAAGTGGTGGTGGGGTTGAACTCTGGAGGGTCTCATCTGATGATGCCATCCCAAAACACCCTCTGGCAGAAGGCTGTGGTGGTTTAGAAAGCACAGTCATTAAATATTCAGCCTTCTGTACCCATAACTACCAGTGGAGACTGTTGGTTGGTAAGATGCTTTCCAGACCTGTGGAGCTGAGGTGTTGATTTGGAACCACTGGCAGGTTTTGGATCACTCTTCGTAACTCAACAGTATGAGCAGAGAGAAGTGGAAATCCTCTGGTTCTATGGGGTTGAGGGGAGGGAAGTTTTGTTGATGGGAGAAGTATGACTACTGCTGGCCTAGTAGAAAGCAGCGACCATGTTTTCTAGCTACCAAATCTATTAGAACTTCATTTCCCTGTCTTTTGGAGAGGATTGCTAAGACAAATTGATACGAGTGTGTGTATGTCATTGCATGTTCCCTTCGATTGGGGGACATGTAGGCAAAGTTAATGAGTTATAATCAATCTCCTTACATCTGTCTCCTCAAGGCAAACGAATGCACGTGCAGTTGTCCACCAGTCGGCTTAGGACTGCACCCGGGATGGGAGACCAGAGCGGCTGCTATCGGTGCGGGAAAGAGGGGCACTGGTCCAAAGAGTGTCCCGTAGACCGCACAGGCCGCGTGGCGGACTTGACTGAGCAGTACAATGAACAGTATGGAGCAGTGCGCACGCCTTACACCATGGGCTACGGGGAATCTGTGTACTACAATGATGCATACGGAGCACTCGACTACTACAAGCGGTACCGCGTCCGTTCCTACGAGGCAGTGGCAGCAGCAGCCGCGGCCTCTGCATACAACTATGCAGAGCAGACCATGTCCCATCTGCCTCAAGTCCAGAACACAGCTGTGACCAATCACCTCAACTCCACTTCTGTCGATCCCTACGACAGACACCTATTGCCGAACTCGGCCACTGCTGCCACCTCAGCTGCTATGGCTGTCGCCCCCACTTCCTCCTATTATGGAAGGGACAGGAGCCCCCTACGCCGCACTGCAGTGCTCCCCACAGTTGGCGAGGGCTATGGTTACGGGCCCGAGAGCGAGCTGTCCCAAGCATCAGCAGTGGCGCGGAATTCTCTGTATGACATGGTTCGTTATGATCGGGAGCAGTGTGTCGACCGAGCACGGTACTCAGCTTTTTAAAGACTGGAGGTGAGAGTCGGGTGTGGGGGTGTGGGTTAAGGTTCTGTGTCATTAAGAGAGAAACCCTTGCTTGATAAGCTTTGGCAAGAGCCACCTGGTTGCTGTGGAGACACACTTGTGTTTGTGTCCTAAGGTACAGTTCCAGTTTTAAATATTTCCTTAGTTTAGGCAGGAGGTTCATGTGGCCTATTGAAATTTGTGTCTGAAACTCCCAACTGACTTGATCCTTCAGAAGGAAAATACAACAAACTCATGTTGATTGTGAGAATATTAGTCTTTAATCAGGTAAGAGCATCCCTGGCATACAGACCATTAGTTAAGAGAATTGGCATTTGTCAAGTGCCCTCTGCTTTGTCTTATTTAGTCTACACATTAAGTCTTTGAAATGTTTTCTTTCTCATGCAGGTGAGAGAAGTACAGTAAAGCTTGTAGAGGTTCAGTATTTGCCCAAATTAATTTGATAATTGAGAGGCAAAATCAAGCTTCAAATTGAGGTCTAGATCAATGTGATGTGAAAAGTACAGGTCCAGGAATTGGCAATGAAAGGAAAGTTTCAACTTCAGGACTTCCAGGGCCTAAAATTATTTCATGTATTATTAGCCTTTATTAGAGGGACCCATTCTGCCACTGTTTATCTGCAAGCCACAGAAAAGCCTAGAAAGTGTAGGCTGTTTCAAGACACCTGAAAGCTGACTGTTTTGACACCTCCCTCCCATCTGGAACCCTCTACCACGACAGTTATTACCAGGTCTGCTCCCGCGAGGTAGTGACACAGTCACAGCCTGGGAGTCCGCCTTTCTTAGTTGGTAATCAGACTACCTTGTGCTGCACGTGCCTTTCGTTGCAACCTCTTACACTGGCATACTTAAAGAATTAGAGGAAAATAATTTTTTGGTATGTAGTAAATCCTTGTGACCCAGAAATTATCGCTTTTCCTGCTTTTGGAAATGTTTACCAAAGAATATTAGAAACTGATAGATTGCTTTCATATGAGTAGAAATGGCTCACACACTGTTATATTCATGGTTTTTCTTATAACTGGAGTTCGATCCTCTTTTGAATTGGATGCTGGCACAGCGTTAGGCTAAATTACTGCTGGATTTACCCAGCTCATTCCTTTGGTTTAGGAGCACAAGAAAACACCAGCATAGGAATCTGGCTTTTGTGTATAGTGGGAAGCAGATGTGATAAAAGCCTGTGATAACTATGACCCAGTCTGACCACGGTGGCTAGGCTTTCATGAGGTACCTGAGGCCATGGCTGCAGTGTGCGCGCATATGTACTGCATAATCTTACTTGGTTTGTCATTCATCTTTACCTTGAATGCAGCTGATCTACAACAAAGTAAGATATGCCTCTAGAGTAAGATGGGATCATCTGTCAGATGGCCTCTGTTGTTCTCAGATGTCTTTGCAAAGTTAAATACTAGGTTTGCATATTGTAGTATGGTCAGGGTGTTAAAAAGTGAATTTGGGACTGCAGATGTTGGTGGTTAAACTACCCTTTTTTTAGTAATGATTTGAAAGCAATTTACCTTCCAGGTATGAATCTCAGATGGACTGAATAACCCTGGTTGGTTGCAGTCTCAGGAGCCTGATGTTAATGAGGCTGCCAAGATGAAATCCTCCACAGCTACTGGGGACCTCAGTTTAGGTCTCACCCTAGCAGAACCGACCCATGAGCATCACAGCTTTTGAAGTCGATTGACACAGATCAAAATCAAGATTTGGCCCTTTGTCTGTAATAAGTAGAGGAACTTGGTGTGAGTTAAGTTCCCCCCCCCCCTCAACCACTGATGTCTGGAGTTTCCATCATCAGTGGCAGATTAGACCATTTTAGCAGTGATTACTTTTGATTTAGAAGGGGAAATGGGGCCAATCAGGGAAACCAAGAAATTAGGCCTCTGAATCTCTGGCAGTGGATGAATGATTACCCCTTAACCCTCAAATCTTTGTGACTGTCCTTTTTGAAAACTTTTGACTGTGAAAAAGTTAAGATGAAACAACTCTACTTAAATAGTATAATTGACCACTTTTGAGATCTGGGCATCTTCTGATTTCTCTTGAACACACACAAAAAAAATCAGTGATTCTTGATAATGGACTATTTGTATGTTCTTTGTCACAGTGACAGAAGCATTCTGTCACAGGATGAGAAGATCAGAAAGATGTACTTACTGACAGCACAGCGGTCTTCCATATAGACTGAGTCTTGTTATATTTATAAGTAGATTCCTGTACAGTTACAGGAATTAGACTCTTAGGTAATTGGGAGAAATGGGAGTTTTCACTCTGCTGATGTGGCTTTGTTCTTTTGTTTCTCCTCTTCCCCCGGAACACAGGACGGACCAGGGCCCTGTATCGGAGCCGGCTGCTCCCCGGCATTGTGTAAGCCTCTTGTGTTGTGCTCTCTTTCAGGTAGGATAATTGCGGACTGAACCCTCGGGCTGCGGTCATATATGAGAGCTTGCTCCTCGCGGTCCCCTTTGCCGGGATGTTTCCATTGCTTCATGTTTCAGTAAACAAAGGAGTTTGTGACCAACTATGTTTTCTTTCTTAATTTTCCTTAGTTGATTCTTCTTTCTTCTTTATACTAGTCTTTGTAGTCTTTCACACTGTTCCTTATATTCTCGGCCTCTGAGCAGCCCTAGGTAAGGATTATGCCGGCCCCTCCTTTCCTGTGTGGTGGAGCCCCTCTTTCCTTGCTTTCCTCAGGCCTGACTCCCTCTTCCCTGTCTGTCCTGTAGAGTGACCCTGTAGTGGCAAGCAGCCTCTTACTCTTCTGTTAGCTCTGGACTCTCACACTGAAGCTAATCTCCTGACTTACTAGGATCATTGGGGCTTTGGGTGGGTTTTTGATGGTTTTGTTTTTTTTTTCCATGTCTGACCTGTGATCGTGGTGCAGCATTTGCTGAAATTTAGCCTTGTTTTAACTCCACTCCTACTTTTTTCTCTTTTTTTAACATTTTTGACAAATAAACATTTTTAACACTTAAGTATATTTTTGCATATGTGATTGTTATTTACTCCTAATGTTTTTCTGGTTCCTTCCTATTCATTCTTAGCCTCCAAATTTCAGATGAGTGTTCAGCTGAAATGTAGACTGGAAGGAAGACATGTAGGTGGACTATGGCTTGAGCAGTGGGTGGTGTGAAGGTCGTCAGCATTTTGGGCCACTCAGATGTATGTGACAGTTTGTGGGCAAGTGTACTTCCTCCAAATATCTAGACTGCTACTGCCAACTTAAAGGTTGGCAAAGCCAGGGGAGAAGCTAGGCCCCCAAAGAGAGACCTGCATCAGAAGAAGGGTCAGAATACCTTTAGAGACCTTTCCAGTTGATTCAGTTTGATTTAATAGTTTTCTGGGCTGATAGAAGCTTTACTTTGTCATGTGGTGCTAAAATGGAAGGCTGTATAGCAAAAAAAAAACCAAAACAAAAACAGTACATTTAAGCTTAATTATAAGGTGTTATACATTTGCACAGCAGTGATAACAATAATCTCCATTAAAGCGTGTATCCAGCTGTAATTTTGTTAAAAGCTATTTGTGGACACTTTTCCTCTTACTGCTGATGAGGTGCATGTGACTTGGATTTACTGATGGACTCCATGGAAATGCTGAGGAGCTGTGCTGCAAGCCCAAAGGACACACCTCTCTGGGGGTTTGTACCACCTTCTTCCACGTGCATTACAGTATCTCCTGTGGAGGGTCGGCTATGACTCAGCACAATGAGTTCTCAAATTTTATATAGAAACGTTGGCATGCAAATTCTTCCTGTAAAGTGTAACTTAGAACTGTAGAGCAAATGTTCCCCTACTTATATATTTTATACTCAGAATAATCCGGAGATAATCCAAAAGAAACAACACAATGCTATCAAGTCACAGGAGCGCTCCTCTGGGGTTCCAAAGCTGTAAATCTTTACAGGAAGTGTCTGTTCATCTTTATTCCTAGGAATGTCTAATACTGTATATTAATTGTTGTTGTTATGTGGCGTTAAGTCGCTTGCAACTCATAGTGACCCTATGTATACAATAAATAGCCCTAAACTCTACTCTGTCTTGTGCCAATCGCACCATCTCTTGACGCATCCACCCCAATTACCCCAGTCACTGAATCAATCCACTTCATAGAGGGTCTTCCCTTCTTGTGCCGTCCCTCTCCATGGACTGGTCCCTCCTTACAACATGTCCAAAGTATGTCAGACGAAGCCCCAGAATCCTTGCCTCCATGGAACAGCCTGGTTTAACCCTCTCCATGATGAATCTATTTTCTTGGCAGTCCATAGTATATTCAATACTCTTCTCCAGCACCACAGCTCAAAGGCATCAATTCTTCTTCTGTCCTCCCTAGTCACTGTCCAACTCTCTGATGCATAACAAATGAGTGGACTCAAACTACTCACCTTTTCATAAGCAGCCCAGCTTGTTAGGTACTTTACCACTAGTGTTTCTTAATCCTGAGTTAGGTGTTCTAAGTTGATAAACCAACTCCTGCATCTAGAGAAGAAAGATTAGGGATACTGGAATTTGTGATTGATTGGCAAGACACAGGAAGAGCCAAAATAGAATTCTATGCAGATTTTGTGGTTTTGCTGAGCTCACTGAAATATCTGGTCCTCTGTGCTAGGTTCTAACTAGTTCAACAGCAACAGTTTTCTCTTGGAACAAGCAAGACAAAGAATTGGGACTCTGCAAAACAGTTCAACCTCAGCACTTCCTAGTAAAACAAGTAGAGTGCTGTCTTTGAGACTGTAGTAGGGACTGACAGGAGAGCAGAAGGCTGTTCAAGCAGCAGCGCAGGCCCTTCTCATGAGCGTGTGACCCTGCTGAGACCCAGGAAGTGAACTCTCGTGGAGGGAGTTATGTTGTAGACATCATCAGCAAAGCCTGGGAACAGATTAGTAAGGACCTTCACTGTCACCCTTAAGAGTATCAAACTTATGAAAGGGGTTCAAGTTTGGAGATAACAGGACAATTATAAAATGTGGTATTTGGTCTTATAACTTATCCTCAAGTCAGTAGATTTAATACTGTTTTAAATGAAGGAATAAACATTACTTAGAAAAGGACCACACGTGAGTACCTGTAATTGACAGATGGAGACATGAGGGAAAGAGGACAAGAGCCCCAGGGGAATAGGTCTTTAAACCCAAGGCTGATCAAACACTAATTATCAGGATCGTTTCTGCCTCTCAAACCACACTGGCTGAGTGCCAGGAGGCAGAGATGAGACATCGCGATCACGAGACACTGTTGAGAAACGAGATGGTGCAGTAGTTAGGACAGTGTGAAGTCAGGCTTGGTTGGTGCCAGGGGAACGGCCAAGGGATCAAGAGAGGGAGGTCAGGATAGATGTGTACAGTAAGGACCTCAGGTCTGCAAGGCCATTGAAGAGCCAGGCCACATCCATACCACACAAGCCCTAAGATCTGATAGCTCTTCCATTCCTTCCTTCATACAGAAGAGACCAGTAATGGCTCAACGTTGCCTCTTGCAGTTAAGTCCTGATGGAGCATGGGATTAACATTGGGCTGCTAACCAAAAGGTCAGTTACTTAGAGAAAATTCGAGCCTTGTAACTGCTGAGAGTCAAGGTGAAATAATTTGCACCCTCCCACAAATATACAGTGGTGAAAAATGGGCAGCCCCCGATTCCAAATAGCATCACCAGCAAAGTTTCAGAATTCTGAATTGAAGCTGATCAAAAACACTGGCAATCCCTAGGTAGCCTGTCCATTGGGGTGGGAGGGAGGTGGTTTAACTCCCTGAATTAGGCAGAGTTAACCTCTTTGGCTGTGGAATTTCAGAGAAAGGACAGTGGCTGTGAAAATTAGGAAATCTAGTGTTACAGAGAAGGGTTGCCCTCCTGCTTTATCTGAGGGGAAATCTAGAGGTGGTGTGGAGGCCACTTGAGCTCAAGGCAAACCCCCTTGTGTGAGACTGGAGCTGGGACCACTGTCAGTGGCTGGTTGCGCCACCTTTCCTCAGCACATCTCTAGGTAGGTTCAAACCAAGTACCAAGTGTGTTAACCTTTGCACCACTTAGGGATGGCCAGACCCCACTTCACCCCTCCGTCTGGGCACAAAAAATTTTTAACAGAGATAATTTAGGAAGGTGTGTGACCCATACACTAAGAGTCATGCCTTGGCCCCACGTAAAGCCAAGCCACCACAAACCCTGGTCCACCCTTCCTCGCAAGAGGGTAGGAAAGGGTGTCTATCAAGGCTGGCAGAGCAAAGCAGGCCCAGAGTCTACAGAATGGCCTGCGAGCACAAGCCCAGACTCAGCACATTCAGCGACCAGGCTGTTGGATGGACTAACAAGTTTACCCTAGGGCAAGTTACTTAGCCTCTGCATACCGGTTGCTCATTTGCAGATAGGTCCTCTTGGAATTGCTGGAAAAAGTCAATAGAAAGTGCTTGGTGAATGTAGGTGATCTGTGACAAACTGTACAAGCAGAAGGCAGACTCACCCCCAGGGAGCAACCTTGTCTAGAGGCAGGCAGTCAATCCTCAAAGAAACCTATGATGGGAAACTATTGGGAGACACAAGAAGCCAGCCCCCATCCTTACTCAGCTAGTGAGACAGACAAATCAGCCCCAAAACTGTGCACTTATAAAACCAAAACCATTGCTGTGGGGTCTAATCCCATTCATAGTGCCCCTGTAGGAAGCGCAGACCTGCCCTATAGGTTTCCAAGGCTGCCATCTGTACAGAAGCAAACTGTATTATCTTTCTCCCATGGGATGGCTGGTGAGATGAAACCATTAACATTTTTATTAGGAGCCACATGCTTTGCCCACAGAGCCACCAGGACGCCTTAAAATAAACAGAAACCAAACCCCTTGCCCTGTAAAGATCCAGCGTGGGCTGCCCATCTCTGAGTTTGCCGAGACTGAAAAACTTAGTCAAAGAGGCTGCTGTGTTTCTTCTGGGGAAAGAGCTGCTAGTGGAGTCACATTGCTAACGTCATTGGTTAGCAGTCCAACAGCCAATCTACTGTGCCACCAGGGCTTCTTAAAATCATGATGAAATCTTTATTGTGGAGTCGACTCTGATTCAAAGTGACCTACTGGGTTTCCAAGGTGTAAATCTTTACAGAAAAAACCCCCTTCTTTCTCCTGAGGCGTACTGATGGATTTGAACTATCTGGCATGTTATGCATGATACCACCAGTCTTCTTTATCATCAAGTTGGAACGGACTCATAGCTGACTCTCCAAAGGGTTTTCAGAGACAGTATATGACATGGGAGGAGACTGCCCATCTTTGTCCCATGGAGCAGCTGGGGGATTAAAATCTTAAGCCTTTGGGTTGGCAGCATAACTTATCACTAAGCCGTCAGAGCTCCGTCTTCCTCATATTGTTATGGGCCATCAATAATTAATTGCCTGTGGCTCATAATGATCCTAAAAACAACAGCTTTGCACCCTGCCTCATCCTAAGCCAACTTCACTGTCTCGACACATCTGACTCCATTACCACAGTCACTGTGTCAGTCCATCTCATCCAAGGTCTTCCCCTCCTGCCCTGACCCTCCATCCTTCTAAGCGTGATGTCCTTCTCCAAGGACTGGCCCCTCATGAAAACATGCCCCAAGTATGTGAGACTGTATGTGACCTTCACTTTCCTTGCCTCCAAGAAGCAACCTGGTTTCACCCTTCTCTAGCACCATAACTCAAAGGCATTGATTTTCCTGTTTTCATTCATTGTCAGGCCCTCAGACACATAGCAAGTGATTGAGAAGACCATGGCCTGGTTCAGTTATACCTGTCTCTAGACTGACCTCAATGCTCTTGAGCACTCCAGAAAGGTCCTTGACCTCAGATTTTCCCAAGGCAAGTCATCTTCTTGGCTAGAGCAAAGGATGATAGTTGTGGGTCCGAGCAAGATGAAATTGTTAACAACCTCAGTCTTTTCTTCATCAATCATGATGCTGCCTACTGGCCCAGTGGTGAAGATCTCTGGTTTCTTGATGTTGATATGCAATCCAAACTGAAGCCTGCAGTCTTTAATCTTCTGCAGCAAATGCTTAAAGTCCTCCTCCTTGTTGGAGAGTCAGGTTGTATCATCTGTATAACACCAGTTGTTGAGGCTTCTTCAAATTCTGATGCCGTATTTTTCTTCATAAAGCCCAGCTTCTTGAAGGTTCAGTGTTTAAATTGAAAAGGTATGGAGAAAGGATATAACCCTAACACACTCCTGTCCTGATTTTGAACCATGCAGTGTTCCTTTAATGTTCACGCAATAGCTTCTTGGTCTAGGTAGAAGTTTTGCATGAGCAAAATAAAAAATTCTGGGATTCCCCTCCTTCTCAATGTTAGCCAGACAGTAAATGCCTTCGCATGGTCAGTAAAACACCCAATAGGCATCTGTTATTCTCTGCTTTCAGCCAAGACCTATCTGACATGAGCAATGATATCACTAGTGCCACGGCTTCGTCTAAGTGGCCAGCTTGTATGGATTTCTGGTGGTTCTCTATTGATGTACTCTACTGATCATTTTGGGATAATCTTTGGCAAGATTTTGCTTACATGCAATGTTAGTGTATTATTCAGTAATTTTCACCTGTTGTTGGATGCCCTTTTTAGGGGATATGGGAATACATATGGATCTCTTCCAGTCAGTTGGTTAGGTAGCTGTCCTCCAGGTTTTTCTTGGAACACGGTGGCCACATCCAGAGCTACATTCATTTGCTGAAATATGTCAACTGGTATTTCATTAGTTCCTTCAGAGCAGCTTGAACTTTTTAACCATTGGTTCTTGATCTCTTCCTGAAGTGGTTCTATGTCAGCCTGTTCTTTTTTATTATTATTCATTTTAATGAAAATTTAGAGATTTTGGATTTCATTTCATTGTTGCACTTTTCTTCCTGCACACCTCTCCTCCAGTTTGTTCTTCTCTTTGAAAAGTAAAAAAAAAAATTTCATTGTTATACACTCCCTCCCCCCAAGTCCACTCCACTATGCAGCCTTCGTTCTGGACTCATGTCATGACAATACCTAATCACATATCCCTTTTTAAACAGTTCTCATCTGTTTCATTGCAGTATACATAATATATCCCATCTTTCTCAGTCTCCACCCAAACCCCTATCCTGTTTTACAACAGTGGCACTATGCAGTATTTGTCCTTTTGTTACTGAGATATTTCACTCAGCATAATGTCCTCCAGGGTCACCCATTTTGTATAATATTTCATGAGTTGTCAATGAAGTGTAGTATTCCATTGTATAAATATACCACAGCTACTCTATCCATTAGTTTGTTGATGGGCACTTAGGTTATTTCCAACTCTTTGCCATTGTGAAGCCGTGATAAACATGGGTGTGCATAGCCTGTTCTTTTTTTGTACACTGACTCCATGTATTCCTTCCATCTTCTTTTGATGCTTCCTGAATCCTTCAAGATTTTACCCATAGCATCTTTTTTTTATTATTATTAAATTTTATTAGTTTTAATGAACATTTACAGAGATTTTTGGGTTTTCATTCCTTCATTGTTGCACTACCCATAGCATCTTTAAGTGCTGCCACACAAGTCTTTAATTTGTTCTTCAGCTTGAGAAATGTCAAATTCTTCTCTTTTGATTTTCTTACTCTAGCAAGCTAAAGATGGGTTGGCAGGGCCACTTTGGATCAGTCAGTCATATGATCTGCTATACTGAGAATGAAAAAGTGAAGCAAAATGAGGTTGCATTCATAGTAAAAAAGACCTTTCCTAGATTCATCCTGAAGTACAATGTTGTGACAGGATACTATTCATATACACGCAAGGAAGACCTGTTAATACCAGTCATTCAAATCTACACACCAACTAAAGCTATAGAAGAAAAAGTAGATTTCAACCAACTTTTGCAATCTGAAACTGATCCCAAGATTCATTAGTAACAATTGGTGACGAGAATGCAAAAGTTGGGAACAAGGAAGGAGGACTGACAGTCTGAAGATACGGACTTGATGACAGAAATGAGGCTGGAGATAGAATCCATGATTTATTCATTGCCAATAACTTATTTTAAAAAAGTGACTATACACATGGACCTCACCTGATGGACTATGTGAATCAGATTGATTACATCTGTGAAAAGAATCATCGGCGAAGCTCAGTATCAGCTGTGAAATAAAGGCCAGGTGCTGATTGAGTAACAGAGCATCACCTACTCACTGTGCCAGTTCAGATTAAAACTAAAGAAAATTAAATCCACAAGAACCAAAATAGGAATTTGAGTCTATCACACCTGCATTTAAGAACCATCTCAAGAACAGGTTTGAGGCACTGAACACTAATGAATGAAGACCAGAGATCAGCTGTGGGAATGAAGAAAGCCAAAGGTCATCACAAGGACAGGAGAAAGAAAAGGCCAAAATGGATGTCAGAGGAGACTGAATATTATACTAGAATGCCAAGAAGCCAAAACAAAGGGAAGAAATGAACAGAGGATTTCACAGGACAGCTTGTAAAGACAACACAAAGTAGTATAATGAGCTGGAGTCTTCCTTATAGGTACCACAAAATACACAAATTCTGTTGTTCTGTACCAGTGAATCAGAAGCAACACGGCTAACGTTCTAGCAGGTTTTCAGGGGGTAGTAAATCACACAGGAGATACCCATCTTTGTCCTATGCATTTGAACCATTAGCCTTTTGGTTGGTGTATTAACTCCTTATCACTAAGCTACCAGAGCTCCAGACTGGGCTAACAGTGTGGAATAACACGATGAGGGCACTTCTCACACTTGATCCTGAAGATCTGAGGGATAGTCAAGGGGAGTTTCCAGGCAGAACAGGCTGGGAAAGGCCCTGAAGCAGGTGTTTGGTGTGGACGAGATCTGGAAAAGGATGACTGAAGAGGAGCAGGCTTAGTGTAATGGATGGGAGGATGGGAAGAAAAATGGAACTTGTAAAATACGACAGGCAGTTGCTGCATTCTGGCTAGTGAGTAGTCCTTGCAGGATGAATGTTAGCAGAGAGGTGAGGGGAAGGCCCCTAATAATCCTTGTGGGAGATGAAGTCTGGACTACAGCTGTAGATAAGGAGACTTGCATTTGATAAGAATGTGCTCATGAACCGAGTTGGAGGATTGGACAGTAACTACCAGGGAGCTGATTCAGTAAAGTTGGTGGTAATGTCAGCTCTGATGGCCTAAAGGCAAGAAGCTGCACTGCAATCCCAAAGACACACGGTTCAAGGGCACCAGTTGGTCTGTGGGAGAATGGGCAGTGTCCTCCTGTGTTAACAACTGCCTCTTGAAAACCCGCCCAACAGCTATAGGTCGGTTCTGACTACGTTACACAACTTCATTTAGAAAGTACTGGAAGTGGTTGGGGAGTGGGGCCTTGCATTTCTAGATCAGATTGTGTGATCAAATCATGTTCCTCCCAGAATATGTACTATAAACTCCAGCCTCTATGCTGTAATTAGAGGTCTTGGTGACTCCATGGTTAAGTGCTGGACTCCAAATTAAGGTCAAGTTTGGACTCAGCAGCAGCTTCAAAGACGTGGCAGTCAGCCTCCGAAAAGTATTACAGACCTTGGAAACCTGGGGTGTTCTGTCCGTCAGGACTGCTGTTAAGTCAGAATTGATAGCAATAGGCTTAGGTCTATTTGGGTTTT
Source organism: Elephantulus edwardii (assembly GCF_000299155.1). Lineage (NCBI taxonomy): Eukaryota > Metazoa > Chordata > Mammalia > Macroscelidea > Macroscelididae > Elephantulus > Elephantulus edwardii. Next base: position 8,310,039 of record NW_006399876.1, read on the forward strand.
ATTTGTATAGGGAGGGTATATTTTGTGTCACCCTCTTTTGAGATATGTTTTAGGCAACTGAACAATGGAAGGATGTTAGGTTGCTAGATACGTGGAGATCTCCAAGAAAACAAAGCAGGAACTGAAGTGGCAAGGATATTCTTCTAGAACAGAAAAGTTCCCCCAGAACCAGCACTTTAAATGTGGGCTTCTTACATCCAAAACTGTGAGGAAATAAAAATTAAAACCATTCACTTCTATTATTTCTGTAACATTCAGACATAATCACGTTTGAGATGTATTAAAGTGTCAGGCAGGTCTTTTGAATCCTTGAACCTTTAGTTAAAGTTTGGGACTGGAGATACAAATTTTTATGTCTTCCAATTTGATATTTTCAAATACTGCCTTAAGAAAAGGAAGTAGAAGCAGGTAAATAAAGTTGTGTTCATTTTATCCATGTATTTTACCTAACCCAGTAGATTCTAAATACTTGAACACATAAACATTAAGAAATGAATGTTTCACATTCTTTTACATTCTGAGATTTTGACACTCGTGTGTTAAGACCAAGTTGTGTGCTACCTGCTTTGAAGCACTTATCTTGGAATGGAGGTGTGATGGAAAAGCAATTTTCTTATATACTGGCATGTAAGAGTACAGGAAAAATAGACTGGCAACAGGTCCTCAGATTCTATCATCTTACCAGGGTGCCTGGTCAGTGGTCATATCCTAAAGTTGATTTGATCTTAATATTTCAGATGGCTGGCTCCATCTATTTGTCATGGCACTAAGGGGAGACTTTAACTGCTGGCCATAATTTATAGGAACAAATGGGAACACAGGGGTTTCCAAGAGAGCTTAAAGGGATTTTAGTCTGATAAAAACTACTGCTAAGATTAAGTCCTTTATCTCTTAAAGTATTATAAAATGTTAGTCTTAGATTACTGCAAAGTACAATAAAAATCTCCTAAGAGTGTCCTTTTCTCCAAGGTACTGAGATGTTAAATTTCCATTATCTGTTGGTTGTCCATGAGTACTTTATACTCACATCACATCTTAATTCAGATGAGCCACATAATTGCTCAACACTCAGATGTGGCCATGGCCAACCTACTAGACAGCATGCCTCCAGATGTATCCAAAGCCAAGGGCACTGATCAAGTCACATAAGCATAATTGGTATTTGTAACCAGACAGTTGTTGTGAGAGGTTGTGCTGTGGATGGTAGGCAGCATCTGTGGCACTCCCAATTGAGAGAGTCAGCAATCACTTCAGCCACTGATGTGTCAGGTGGGAAGCAGGAGGGAAAGAATTAATCTAGGGGTAGAGAGGGCCCAGGGGAACAGCAAAATGCTCACTTAGCAAATACCTTGGACACTGCACACGAGGAATTAAAAAAACTTATGTCCTCTGGTTCCATTTTTTTGCTACAACTGCTGGTTTAGGGGAAATGCCAAAATGGGGTGCTTGCATGTGCAAACTGTAGCACTTAAGACCCAGTCAGTTTGGATATTACAAAAGCAATAGACACTATTTCTGTGTTTTTCTAGTCTCTTCTTCTTGACAACCAGTAACATTTTCCTGTCCTCAGACAGCCCTGAAAACTTGATCAGCTTTCTCACCTGAAAATGCTATTCAAAGTAAACATGCCTTTAGCAGGGCTACCAAAGGAATGTCAAATACAAATGTCAAAGCAGGAGGGTCTGACGTGACTTCTGGTGTACTTTGTAAAATGTGGCTGAGTTGTGAATAAACATGGGACTTGTCTTTGGATATCTTTTAAATAAATAGTACAGTATGTCAGTTATTAAAATTGTCTTAATTAGAGCAACACTTTAAAAAAAATCACAGAGACTATGTATGAAGAGATAAAGAAACAGTGGCTCTTTTTAAAAAAAAAAAGTATAATGGTCATAAAAATAACCAGGTTTCCTGGTCTTCTAGAGACTGGTGGAACTGGAGAGATTACAGCTGTTAGTCCTGGAATAGAGGTCAGCTTTCAGCCACAGTGAAATGTGTGACTTAGTATGGCTAACAGTACGAGCAAGGACAATCCACCAGACAAGATCAGAAGGGCAGCACCTGTCTAGGTTGAGTAAGTTCAAGAGGCAGAAAGACATGGTGTAGAATTAATGCAAGTGAGGGTCACAGGGAAGAGGTGAAGAGTGGAGCTACACTGGGTGCTAGAATGAAGTTATAGAACAAATGTACTGATTAGTTGAACTTACACAAGTCATAAAACAGAAAAGCATAATGATGAATTTCACTTACTGTAAAAAACAGCTACTGTGAGATGCTAAGTTTAGGTGAGTGGATAAAGAACACTTCTACACACTGCTGATGGGAGTTAAGCGGAGTCCATTTTGCTCACAGCATAATACAAAAAGGCCATCACATCTCTGGACACCTAGCCAAACATACCACCTGTTTTCCCCCCCATCTAATTTTAAGTCACTGATTATAAGATTTATCATCATCACCACTTTGTGTACCACTGAAAATAACTACCAGTTAAATAAGCTGTATGGCTACAGAGACATTCAAATTTCAGACATTCAAGAATTTTGGGGAAACGTGGGCCTAAATTTATTGAATATCCTATAAACTCATTCCATCAATCTTTGTTCCTTAACTGAGGCATCCTTTCCAAGCCTGACTTCCTGGCTGCCCTGGGGCTTGTTTCTTGGGTGTGCCATGACGACACTGCAGGGCATGTGTTTTGATCTTACTTCCCAGGTTGCTGCTCTGGTTTTTCAGGAACTTTCACTTGTCTGTCCTCCAAATGATTTCATCTCAGGTCAGGATGTCTGCACACCACCCAGACCAGGAGGTAAAAGGTCTTCTCCTTCCCTTTTTGTAGTAACCTGGATGAAGCTGATCAGACTGCAAGTTCAGCACTAAAGGCCCTGCCATCAAATCAGAGCGACTCCCAAGAGGACCAAGCTGATTAAATACTTCATGGGGTTTCGAGACAGTAAATTGTAGCAGCACTGTCTCCTCTCTCCAAAAGCATCTTTTTAGAGTTCAAACAGCTGACCTGATTGACAGCTGAACGTCTACACTAGATTTCATCTTATATGCTACTGAATCGCTTATGATTGATTCATGGTGACCCTATGTACAACAGTCCTGAAACCTGCTCTATCCTAGACCAATTTATTGTCTCTGACACACCTACCCTCATTACCCCACTCAATCCCATCCAGGATCTTCCTCTCTTGTGTTGTCCCTCAACCCTTCCAAGCCTGATGTTCCTCTGCAGGGACTGGTCCCTCCTTGCAACATGCCTTAAGTATGTCAGACGGGGCCTTGGAATTTTTGCTTCCAAAGAACAGCCTGGTTTCACCCTCTCCAAGATGAATCTGTTCTCCTGCCAGTCCATGGTATATTCAATACTCTTCTCTAGCACCACAGCTCAAAGGCATCAATTCTCCATAATCCCTAGTCATCGTCCAGCTTTCTGATGCATAGCAAGTAATTGTGAAGAGTATGGCTTGGATCTGGCATACCTTAGTCTCCAGACTGACATTGATATTCAGTACTGTGGAGAAGTCCCTGACAGTAGACTTTCCCAATGCAATTTGTCTTTTGATTTCCTGGCTGCTGGTACCAAAAGTGTTGATTGTGGAGCCCAGCATACTATTAACAATCTCTTCGCCATCTATGCTAATGCTGCCAATCAGCTCAGTGATGAGAATCTGTGTTTTCTTGATGTTGAGCTTCAATCCATATTGAAGGCTGCAGTCCTTGACCTTCTCCAAGCGCTCCCAAGTCATCTTATTTCACCAAGCAGGGTTGTGTCATTCTGCATGAAGAGTCTTTCCTCCAATCCTGATGCCACACTCTTCCTCAGCGCCCAGCCTCCCAGCTGTACTGTTCTGCATAAAGATTGAAAAGGTGTGGAGATGACAACATTCCTGGCGTACACCCTTCCCAATTTTGAACCATGTAGTGTTTCCTTGCTGTTCTGACAACTGTCTCCTGATCCAAGTATAGGTTTCACATAAGCACAATCAAGTGTTCTGGGATTTCCATTCTTCTTCAGAGTTAGCCAGTTTGCTGTGATCCACACATATGTCTTTGCATTGTCAATGCAACAGACATTCCTCTGGTACTCTCTGCTTTCAGCCAAGATCCATCTACTATCAGCTATAATACCCCTAGTACCAAGGCCTCTTCTAAACCTAGCCTGCACATCTGGAAGTTCTCTGTTGATGTGCTGTTTCAGTCATTCTTGGATAATTTTCAGCAGAATCTTGCTTGCTTGTGCTATTAATGTTCAATAATCTCTACACTGTCAGATCACCCTTCTTTGGGATGGGAACAAATAATAGATCTCTGGTGGTTGTCCTCCAGATTCAGAGTCCAATAATGATATGCAGACAGTGGTGAATACAGAGAAGCAGCAGGATCTAACAGTTAGTTGGAACACTCAACACAACTCAGCCGGTTCTGCCAAGGCGGACAAACAGAACAGTAAATTTTTTTATCCGATCTCCTTGACAGGACAGGTACACAACACCTAGCTTAGTTTGTGCCTTCCAGTCAGAAATGACTCACAGTTAGTTTTCAGAGGCTGTAAACTGCAGGAGAAACAGCTGCTGGTGGATCCAAACATGGTTATTCTTGGATCTCTTGCATCAGCTTGAGACAATGTATTATGAACTGGGTGTTCATCCTCAGTGCAAGTGACCTTCTCACTGCTACAGCCATCCTGTAGTTTTAGTACCAATGTGGTCTGGTTTAATCCAGCATTCAAGTCAACTTAAATGTAAGGGAGGCCTGGACAACTAAATCAAAGTAAAGAAGTCTAATCCCAAAATCAAACCAAGACCACCTTGAAAACTACTCACTGGTCCTAACAGCCTCCCAGAGCCATCTGAGGTGGGCTAGAAACCACTAGAGAACAATGACTGCTCCCAACCTCACCAGAAACTACCCTGTGGAGGTAAAGTGAGGATAAGCAGTGATGGGTTAATTTTGTGTCAACTAGACCAAACAGTTCAAAGACACCAGTCTAGAGGCAGCTAAGAAAAGATTGTTTACAATCAGTTGATTTTAATAATTATTCTATCACTTAAATTTTTATTGTGTGCTATCAGGTTGGCAATGACCCATAGCTATTCTCCAGTGGGCTTTCACAAACAGTGTATCACATGGGAGGAGACTACCCATCCTTCTGCCAAAGTTGGTGGTGGATTAGAATTACATGCCTTTAGGATTGCAGCACAGCTTCTTACCCCTGGGCCAAGAGCTCCATAAGTTAGGTATTAGATGCCAGCTAGTCAGCAACTCTACAAACAAAAGATCAGAACTCTGAGCTATCCTGTGCCATCCCCTGATACACTCAAGCCCATTGCTGCAGTCATTGTCAATCTGGTTGAAGGTCTTCCTCTCCTTTGCCAAGCCTCCACCAAGCATGATAGCCCTCACCAGAGAATAGCCTCTCCTAGCAACATGCCCATGAGACAAAAGTTTTATCATTTTTGCCTCCAAGGAGTATTCTGGCTGCCCTTTCTCCAAGGCATAGCTTTTCTTCTGACAGTCCATGAGCTAGTCAGTCCTCTTTCTCAAACACAGCTCAAAGGCATCAATAATTACTGTCTTCCTTATTCATTGTCCACCTCTCAGACACATTAACAGGTGACTGAAGACTATGGCCTGAATGAGGTGCACCTTAGTCCTGAAACTGACATCACTGCTCAGTAATTTAGAGGTTTCAGACTACCCTTTACACATGCATGTCTCCTGAGTGCCCAACTGCTGGTACCAAGTATACCGTCCAAGTAATCCCAGATTAAGACGGACTAGAAGGTAGGCCTCTAAAATCCCTTTAAATGAAAGTAGATGGACAAAATCTAGTCAATTCCTAGCCTGCATGAGCTAATAATGATTTCTGCCTTGGAGCCACCACAATCATGAAAGACTTCCTAATTTTTGCCTATAATACAGGCACCATGTCATATTTATTCTTATATTCACAAGGTGTTTCCATCAGTGAGTTCTTTATGAACTGCAAACCCAGCACTCATGTAAATGTCAATCACACTGTTCAAAGCTAAGTGGTAGAAAACTTAAGGCAGTTAACATCTTTCTCCAGATAAAGCTCCTTTCTCACATCATGTATTAAGAATTGATGCCACTGCATTATGGTCGTGGCAAAAAACAAACATACTATGGGCTGACACAACCAGCACAGTTGTCTTGGAAGTATTCAGTCAGAATACTATTAGAAGCAAGGATGGCAAGATTTCGTCTCTTGTACTATTGGACACATCATTAGGGACCCATTCTCAGAGAACATGCAGTAGAGAGTAAGCAAACAAGTGGAAGACTCAGTCAGACTGACAGGCACAGTGACTGCAATTCAAACAGCAACAATTAAACCAAAAAAAAATGGGAAGATGCCACAGGTCTAGGCAATGTTTGTTCTGTTGGGCATTGGGCCACTGAGTCACAAGCAACTTGAAAGCACATTAACATTACTCTTGAAAAATCTATTTAAACAAGAATCACTCAATTTTCAACCAAACAATAAGGTGACCAACACCAGGGAGGAACTCTTCTCAGTAACCATGCAGAGTCAAAGAGCATGTTCCTACACATAAGGCTTAGAAAGTCAGAGGGGGTAGAGGTGGGAATGATTGTTCTTGAAATCAGTTAAGTCGTGTTGACTCAAATTCAACCACAACTGAACCTTGCCTATCCCGCATCATCAAGATCTCCCGTTGGAACCCATTGATACAGTCACTATGTTGGATCTATCTAGTTGGGGGGGGGGGGGGTGGTATTCCTCTGACCCTCCACCTTTCCCAACAAGTTTTTTCCAGGGATAAACCCCTCCTGGCCCATGCCCAATATGACGTGAATTTTTACCATGCTTGCCTCTAAGGGGTCAGTCACATTGTTTACACTTCTCTAAAACAGATGTCTGGTTTCTTTTCACATTTCATGGGCTATTCAGTACTTTTCACAAATATCACAATTCAAAGTCATTGTTTCTTCAGTCATCTTTTTTCATCATTCTTAATATGCTTTCTCCAGAAACTGACCCCTCACTTTTAAGGAGAAAGAAATAGAGGGATTAATAGAACCAAGTATTATACGAAAATCAAGTGATTACGGTTACGGTACAAGTTATTTTTTTCACCTGTGTATGAATAGCTGAAAATCAGTTTCTTTTGTACTCATTCAAATCACACAAAATACTTAGAAAAATGTTTTATGTCTGAAGTAGATGATGGCAAGAGTCTTGTCAAACTATGAGACTGGTTTCAATTGAATTGCCAATGAAAAAAATTTTAATAGTAAAATAAAAATTAAATCACCTCTTAAAAAGAATTGTTAAGAATTTTTTTTTAAAAAAAGAATTTATTTTTTCCATTTTCTTAATAATTTTTTAATAAACTGCAACCTCAAGGGGGAGAAAAGCAACCAATGTAGCATTAAAGTTGCCTAGATTCTGGAAGCTAGACAAACCTGTCGGCTAGAGATTGCGTTCTCAAATCAGAAAACAAGGATGACTCTCATTATCAGCTTGTTATAATGTGAAAATATCAAAGCTTTAAACCAAGTTCAGTCCAATTCAGGAATGGACAAAGTGACACTGGAACAGACTTCCACCTTCTAAACTGTGGATGAATCAGAATGTTAACGTAAGAAAAATAATGTGTTAGAGAAGTCCTTCTAAGACATTTTTTATAAAGCAACGGCTGCTGAGTGCTGGACAATGAGTAAGGAAGACTTAAGAATTGATGAGCTGTGGTGTTAAAGAGCACTGATTATTTCATGGATAGCCAAAAGAACAAGTCTATCTTGGAGAGCGTGCAACCAGAGTGCTCTGTGGAGGTAAGAATGATTAGGCTTTGCCTCACATACTCTGGGCTAGGAGGCGCTATTCCTTGGAGAGAGACAGGATACCAGGAAGGGTGGAGGGTCGACAAAGGAAAAGAAGACCCTCAGCTAAGTGGATTGACACTGTGACAGCCACAATGGGCTCTAGTGTCAGGAAGTGTTAGGCTTGCACAGGATAAAGGGTTCAGATCTTCTGTTCATATGGTTGGTGAATCATACTCAACTCGATGGCACTTAACAACGGAGCGTTGCACAGCAACCAACTCCTTTGAGAAACCAAATTAGTATGGAGTGGCTTTGAATTTGTCAAGCGTCCTAGCCCTGGCAATAATCTCACCTCATATCAAGCCCCCAGAATTGCTTTTCCATTCCTGGACTTTTGATATTGCCCCCAATCCACTTGCACTGAGTCACCTGCCATTTGTTCAAATTTCTTCTGGTCAGCCAGATTAAGTAACTGAATCAATACATGACAGACCAGTTCATTTAACTGAAAATGACCTGACTCTTGGGGTCAATCTACTAGGAACTGTAGTGGTACAGTGCTTAAGTACTTGGCTCTTCACCAGAACAGGTAGCGGCTTGAAATCTGTACTACAGCATTATAAAACTGAGACTGACTCAATGGCAAGTTCTGACCTGGTCTCTGACACATCACCGCAAAAAAAAAAAAAAACCACACACACCCAAAACTACCAACAAATCTTCCTACTTACTATTACAAACTTATATAGTACTAAAAAAAACCCTTACAATCTTACCAGAGTAAGCACTCAATAAAACATTTCTTGAATCAATGAGTACTTTTTATCTCCACGCCTTCAAAGTTCCCAAATTCACCCACTATACTGATTAAAAGTACAATTCTAAAAAATGACAGGAAGGACCAAAGTTCACTGGTGCAGGACAACACTTCAAGGAGCAGCAGCAAAGAAAAGTTTAGTCAAAGGAGTGCTGGGGAAGGGATAAAGAGACAAACGAAGGAAAAGGGCTATCTAGAAATGAATTCAGTTAATGATAATTTCCTGTCTGGACGAACAAACAGCTCTTCTCACTATTGTTGTTAGGTGCCATCAAGTACAACTCATAGTGACCCTATGAACAAAAGATCTGAACTCTGCTATATTCTGAGCCATTCTCACATTTCCTGACACACAAGAGCCCATGGCAGCAGTGTCAGACCACCTGGTTGAGGGTCTTCCTCTCCTTCACCAACCATCCACCCTTCCAAATATCATGTCCTTCTCCAAGAAATAGCCCCTATTAGCAACATGCCCTAACATTCTTGCCTCCAAAGAACACTCAGCTGCACCCTCTCCAAGACATACCCATTTGTTCTCCTGGCCGTCCTTGGGATGTTCAGTACTCTGCTCACCACTAAACCCCTTAAGTTCTTGTACTGGCACCTTAAATCACTTGGCCTTACTAAAAAGCCAGCTTCCATGTCCAGTAATTTATACTTTAAGAAACAGTAAAAAAAACCCACCAAATAGAAAAAAGGTTACTGCAAACAGTACCTAAATTAACACATAAAGGAAATGCTAATCATCCTGCTTATTCAGTGAGCTATTTATCAACTGCAAAGTTGTTTCTCTCTACCATCTTAAGTTTTGATAACTCAGTGAAACGGAAGCAGTGAATAGAAAATAAGAGAAATTAACTAAGGATGAGCTCCATTTTAAAAATTTTCTACCAAGTCACTTTCCAAAAAGCCTAATACTTGCATGGAATAGGTGTCATTGGTTCAGTTTCTGAGAAAAGTCTGAACTAGACATAACCCTGTATACTGAAACCTAAGCTGCTCTGAAGCAGACAGCAAAACCATCCTGAAGTCAAATACTCGTTTTACAAACTGGGAACTAAAGTATAGCTCTTTGCACTCAATTTCCCAACCTTATTCCTTCAATTATCTAAAAACACGTCTTTAATCAGCTCAACATTTTAAGTACAAATGTACTTAGATTTTTTAGCTTGTGGAAAAACTACACAAGATGATAAAGGTATCAAAAGGTGTTACTGGCCTAGAGAAGCAGAATACCTGTGAAATCACAGCTTTATTTCCCTAACATGAAAAGGACTGTCACTTGTGCAAATAGATCTCGTTCCACAAACTCTTCTTAGACCTTGTTCCAATCAGTCAACTTGAAGTGAACTAACAGGTGATTGAAATGGCCATCAGAGAGGATGAGTAATTTCAGGTTTCTCCATCATGGAGACATCCATCTGTAAACTACTTACTAGTACCTTATTTTTCACACAGAACACAGGAAGCTAAGACAGGATGGGGCTGCAAAAAAAAAGGTATCACGTAATTATCTATGTAAAAATACAGTCATTTTATAACAAATGTGGAACAATAGGTCTTGTCAGAATGAGGCGGCTTGTGTGGGATCGCCAGTAAATAATCTTTATTATTGGCACATGTAAGACTTACCTACAATGAAGTAACTCACTACATCAGTGTTCACCCAAAGTTCAAAGTCTTAAAACATTATACCCTCCCCTCTTCACTCTGAGGTACAAATAAAGACTTAAAAACAAAGTTGAGCAAAAATTCTCTCAAAACACAGAGATCCTAACTTGAAAAACCATTTATTTTTCTGTAAAGAAAAAAGTGACCCAACTCTACAGATCTAACTGCCACAAGCCTTTGGGCCAGAAAGAGACCCAAAAGCAGTGACATTCTCACCAAGGTTAATTCCCAAATCCAACACTCACTGGATGCAGGAGGCTGGGAGGAGACAGCACAGCCTCCACTATTTTATGCATACTGTGAGGCCTGCTGGAGAACAGAACATGAACAAGAAACTACAGAAGTATTCAACAGGAAGATGGGTAGGAGAGAGCATAGGAAAGGCAGAGAAGATCTGAACCCAGCAAGGTAAATTAAGGTCCACGGTTCCTGAGGGACTGAACGCACAGAGCCGACAACGTCCCGGAGACAGGGTACCACGAAAGGTGTATTCTCATGCACAACCGCAGCTCGGAATTTCAGCCCACACACATCCCACCTGCAAGAGAGCACAATACATGGGCTTTACAGCAAAGCTCAAAAGGGTTTTCCAAACACTTCAGAGTATCTTTGCAAAATTTTAATGTGATACTCCTCCTGAAGTTTAACTATACTTGTCCCTACTATCACAATAACCTCCAAATAATCTTGAAGGCCACAGAATAACTGTGAAGGTTATGCAATCCCAGACCAAATCCTTTCTCTAAATCAAATAGCAAATCTTTCCCAAGAGAAAGCGAAGACATTCATTACACTGTTCCTGCATTAACATCAGCATACCTCTGAAGATTATCACAACTGTCATCGAAAAAAGAGAAAGGGTCTAGTTAGTTCTCTGGGACAAAAAGGGAAAAATATAATTTTAATCTAGCGGTTGTCAAGGTCTAGGCTAAAACCTATTTACTGCTTAGGTAAAAGTACCATGTACTTAAGTTCTTAAGACATTTTAAAGGATTCCAATTGTGCCTAGGGAAAAGCATTTCTAGAAAAAGGTACTAAAAAGTTACATTATCAAGTTTTTTTGTCTTAGAGCCCAATCATTGTGTTTCTGTCCTAAGGCCACATTCTCTTATTATTTTACTTGCAAAGATGACAAGAGTATTACCCACCTTGTTACTACTGTAAGATAAAGGATCAATGGCAATGTCTGGGTCACAATGCAGGCAGCCACTCGAAACACAGGACCTTGAGAATAACCCTTTAGTGCAATTCCAATCTCAAACACCTAGAGCCCAAAACTGGCCAACAACAAAAGAGAATATATATATCCAAGTGGAGTTAAATGGACTACAAGGCTCAACATGTACGGAAGAGGAAAAGCCAGAGGGCTCAGGTCTATCTGGTGCTTCAAGCATATTAAGTGCCCATTCGTGACCAGTGGGAGAAAGGAATGATGTGCTTAAGGAAAAGCTCCCAGTCCCAATTCCAACATCACCAGAAGACAGTAAACCTCACAAAGGTGTGTGCATATTTATTTTGTCACCATTGTCAAAACACTAGGTTTTGAAGAGTTTGTTGTGTGGTTTTCTTGGTTGTGTGTTTGGTGTTTTTTTTTTTTTTTTTTTGTTTTTTTTAAAAGGCTGAACTCTTCATAGATTATGGACTTAAAGACATTACAGTAGTCTGGGAATCCTAACAATTAATCTGAGCCAAGTAGAGAAGTTGGGTTATACAGCCTTGACAAACGATACCTTTCCTGCTTCCTCTCTAGGCCAATTTACCATCATCCTCGTCTCCAAAACTCACAGGGGCTAAAATACTCAGTATTGTCAGACACAGTTTTCAAGAGTAAGATGGTATCACTCTAGGAATCTCATAGTAACTGTGATCTGAGCAGTGATGCGCAGTTAACTGTATTTTAAGATTCCCTCCCCCCTTATAGGTCAAATCGGATCCCTACCATAGCCAAGAAGCAGAATAGGAAACCTGGAGACCTAAATAATGCTGCACACCTAAGGAATCTCAATGAAGGGCTGAGAAACAGCACAACTGCACCTGAATGCCTAGGTCCCAGGTTGAGTTCAATTACAGCACAAGATTCACCAGCACATTGTTGGGTGTTTCCCCCCCCCATCTGCTTGTCTAGGCACAAATAATTCTTGCTACAAGGAACCCTGGGAAAATGGTCATAAGGGTCAAGGATTTTTACGTATTTCAAAAAAGTTAAGACAATTATGACTTCTCCCTAGCCTCTGAGCCAAGAAAATAACCTCATTCTAACCCCGCAAAAGCAAGCAAGCAGGGCAGCCTAATAGGAGCCCTTAGGTTGCAGGATAGATGGCAAACCAGAACAAGGGGAGGACCCCGCAGCTCTCACCTCAAGCTTTAAAAGGCCGAGTACCGCGCCCGATCCGCATACTGCTCCCGCTCATACCGGGCCATGTCGTACAGGGAATTCCGCGCGGCTGCAGAAGCTTGGGACAACGCACTCTCATGCCCGTAACCGTAGCCCTCTCCAACAGTAGGGATAGGGGCTGTAGCGCGACGCAGGGGGCTCCGATCCCGCCCGTAATATGAAGAGGAAGCTGCAGTAACAGCAGCAGCAGCTGCTGCCGCAGCAGCAGCAGCTCCTGAGGTCGGCAACAGGTGTCTATCGTAGGGATTGAGAGAGGTGGAGGTGAGGTGACTGGTCATGGCTGTGTTCTGGACTTGTGGCAGCTGGGACAAGGTCTGCTCTGCGTAATCATATGCAGAGGCAGCTGCAGCCGCCACTGCCTCATAGGACCGTGCGGCTCGGCAGCGCTTGTAGTAGGCATCGAGCGCTCCGTACGCGTTGTTGTAATACAATGAATCCCCATAGCTCATGGTGTAAGGCGTACGCACTGCTCCATATTGCTCATTATACTGCTCGGTAAAGTCTGCCACGCGGCCTGAACGATCTATCGGACACTCTTTGGACCAGTGCCCCTCTTTCCCGCACCGATAGCAGCCGCTCTGGTCTCCCATCCCGGGCGCAGTCCTAAGCCGGCTGGTGGACAACTGCACGTGCATTCGTTTGCCTTGAAGAAACAGACGCAAGAAGGGTTGCTATCACTCTTGTCATAGCCCCGCCCCTACCCCATCTGCTCATAGCAATAGCTTACCTAGGCAACTCCAATGAGGACTGATTAACCGCCACAGGGCTAATTTAAAAAAAATGTCCAACATACCAACAACGGAGATTTAATAAAAAGATCCAATTTAGGCAAAGACGGAAGAAATGGTTCAGCTCTACACTAGCTCAGTTATTCCTATACAAACATGAGCAATTCACCTTTTACCAAATAAACTGGGAAAAAAATCTACCCACAATAGTGGCCAATGCCAAAGCAAACCACATAGGAGAGTTCAGTTAACTCCCCCACCAAGACTCTTACTAAGCCAGAGAATAGAAAGGTCAGTTTCTTCCTCCAAAAACTAATGGAATAAAAGTTATCGAGTGGGACATGGACAGTAGGTCTCAAGATAGATCTCTGGAAAAAGCACTCATGAACTGAGGGAGGGACAGCAAATATTAATTTGAAGACTCATCACTCTTAACTGGGAGCTTTACTGCTTCTGCTCGTACTCATTCTAACAAGGACTGTTTATAATTTAGTGTTCCTTAACTGAAAAATTTCAAAATGTAAACTATTATGAAAAACATGGAAGGAAAAAAAAGGGATAAAATGGGAGATTTACCCATGGAGACTTGGTCAGCGAACCAAGCTATCACAGCAAGATAACAAGGGACTTTTTCCTCTGTAAACTAGCAATCTGAGGAATCTGCATGTATTGTGGAAATGAGAACATTATTAAAAAACACTAACAAAAAAAAAAAACATTATAATGGGGGGGAGGGGGAGGAATCAAACATTTATAAGTTTCAGGCCTGTTCCCATGTAGCATGATTTACCAGTTTACTAGTAAGTAAAATTTGTAAGCGGGCCAAAGCAACTGGCAGGGAAATACCCAAACATGTAGATGGCAAAGAATCAAATAGTCAGAACCAATGATGGATCATCTACTCATCATGTGATTTAGATACAGTGGGATCTGGAACTTTACCTGCAAAATTAAATTTACATTAAAGAGGGCAGAAAACACAATGAGAAAAAAGGAAGAGAGGACAGAACCAAGTCCTGGTTTAAGACCTTCTAGTTCCTAAATTTAAACTGTCGATTACCAAAAGGTAAGACATACAACGAAGTACTCATATGCCTTAAAGACTAGCCTGTGTCCCTCTGGTATTTGCCCCTGGAGACACTTCGGCAATGAACAAAACCAAAGAAAGCAAATGCAACCAAGCAACAAAGCACGAAGTTCAAGACAAAAAAGCCATTTACAAATTATTTCATTTCTAAACAGTAATGATGCCAGAAAAATGAGAACTTTAAGAATTAAAACACATCCTCTCTAAAAGGGCAAACAACCAAAAACAATATATACACAAAAGACAATGTAGCTAACAGAAATAAAAGTAGAGTAAAAATAATAGGCCTAGAGGTTAAGATGCCCAGTTCCACTGGAGTTACTTCTCCTAACCAGTCCACACTGCCCTCACCACCTTCCTGAAGCATGAAATTCAGGAATGTCCAACACGGGTTCATCATTCCCACAAACTTTGCACAAGGACAGCCTTTCTTCCCCAATTAAGTTGTTGACAAAAATTCTCTACATGCCAATTAAAAAAGGAAAACAAACTAGGCCTGAGAGACCTGTGACACTTTAATAGGAAAATACCCATGGCAAAGGACACCCATTAGTTGGGTATAAAATCAGACCTCCAAGTAAAAGACCACATTTAAGGGACATAAACACTGAGGGTAGTGGCAATAACTTTTTGTTCTTATTTTTTATTATTCTTTTTTGTGTGCATGTATACCATCAAATCGGATCTGACTGGTACAGGAGATTGCCCCTCCTTCTCCAGCACAGCATCTGATGGAGCTGAACTTGGCAAGAGCTCTTACCAAGGAAAATACTCAGAAAAAAAAAAGGTAGGTACTACCTTGGTCGTGTCTGTAAGGCTAGAATCTCATTTAAAGACTTAAGAACTGTGAACTATCCCAAAATGTGGCAGGAAATACAACCAAAGGGAAAAGATTTTGTGACCTTGCAATGAATGGGGTGGAGAGTTCAGCTGGCAGCTCACCATGCTCATCAATTCATGGCTGCCATTTTTGCCACAGTAATTTATTCCATTAAGGAAGACAGGCTCTTCCATAGGATGCTCCACTGAGAGTCACTCTCACCCATGCTGCCCTCAAGGCCTTACCCCCATTTGAGTGCTTTTCAAGGAGGCTTAAGCCCTCCCCTATGAAACAATGAAAAGGAACTGCTATTATTAACCCCCCGTATCTCAGCTTCCTCCAAGAAATTTCTGAATTCAGACCTAATCCTCAAACTTAAACTCACTGCCATCGAAACAGACTCATAGCTGGCCCTCCAGTGGGTTTTCTGAGGTTTTAAACTGCAGGGGAAGACACTGCCCATCTTTCTCCCAAGTAGTTTCAACTGGCTGTCTTTGGGTAAGCAGCACAACTTCCTACCCGTAAGACAACCGAAGCGCCCCAGTCTTAATACTGAAGCCCTTGAAACAGAAACTCTTCATTTTACATACATATGTATTAAAAAAAAACCAAACAAGAGTCATAGTCCTTTAAAGCCTCTAGTCATCCTCACAGGAGACTTAACTGAGATTCTGTCCCTATGGGTGCTGCTTATGATAGGTTCTATCACATTTAAGATACACAGAATAAGGTTACTAAAAGATCAAAATATCTGCAATGACCTAAAACGGGGGCGGGGGGGGGGGGGGAATACAACTTGGGAAGTCTCATAGACAAAGATGAACATAAAGGCTTAGGAGTCCCAAATCATAGCCAAATGGTAGTCCCAGGGAGCCTCTAAATCACAGTCTCCATTTAAAGTCATCACCTTAATAGTCAACAGCTTTATCTATTTCCCAACTCGTCTTTACAAATCCAACCTATCAGGGAGCCTCTAAATCTCATGTCCGTTGAAAGTCGTCACCTATTCTTAACAGTCAACAGCTGTATCTCTTCCCAAACTCCTGTTTTACAAATCCCACCTACTTTCTGCACATTGCATTGTGCTCAGCCCTTGTATAGTCTTCCATTCAAAGAGGCCAGTTCACCTTGAAACTCTGTGTTGTCAAGGCCCCTGATGGCCTCAACGGCATCCTCCGCCCGCTCCATGTGGACAAAGGCATAATCCTTCACGATGTCACACTCGATGACAGGACCGTACTCCTCAAACTTGGCGCGAAGCTCTTGGTTGGTACACGTGGGACTGATGTTGCCCACGTGGAGCTTGGTGGAAGCTTTGCTCTTGTTCTTGCTGGCTTCCACGTTGATGTTGACCCCGTGCAGCTTGTAGTGGTGCAGGTTGCGGATGGCATCCTCGGCCGCCGTCTTGTCCTCTATGTGCACAAAGCCGTAGTTCTTAATGATGTCACATTCCAGCACCTTCCCGTACTGCTCGAACAGGGAGCGGATCTCCTGCTCCGTGGCCTCGCGGGGCAGGTTTCCGATGAACAGCTTCACCATCCTGACAGCGGCCTGTGAGAGACGGAAAGACCAAACAAAACAAAGACCTCAGGCGCACTTAGGGCGACACCATGTCCCCACTGCTGTCCCGCGGGCATCCTTGTCCCTCGCACAGGATGAGCGTGTGCCGCCGTGCCCACCAGAGGCGAGGCCACAGCGGAACAGGCAGGTCCTCAGTAAACAAAGGGACCGAGCAGAGGTGGGTTGCACAGTGGACGGCACGGGAGCGCGTAACGGACCGGCCGAGGCGCCTCTCAACCAGAAAATATAGACGGGCTTGCTGCGGGCTCGTTTACGTATAACTGGCTGCTTCTGCCTGGCCGATGTGGCGACCACCGACTCCGGCTGCGTCCGAGCAAGCCCTTCCCCGCGAGCACGGCGCAGCCGGGCCGCGCTCCTGCAGAACCGAGGAACCGGGCTGGGAAGGCGAGCTCCACACGCTGACAGCCGGAGGAAGGACGCGCTTCTCCTACATCTACGGCAACGCGCCGGCGGTCGCGGCCCAGACACCGAGACGCGAAGCTAACGCCAAGTCGAGGGACCGGCAGACTGGGGGGGGGGCGCCCCAAGTATCCTCGGGGGACACCGTGGGGGAAGGGCTGCTCCAGGCTGGCAGCGCAGTGCCGCGCCGAGGTCGCTCCCAGGAAGGGTGCAGGCGCTACGATGCCACTACGGTACCCCCGGAGCCCAGGCTGTGAACGAAGCCTTATAATGCAAAATTGTTAGTGGAGGGGGGAGAAATCGCTCACCCGCACACGGAAACCTGCGAGCGCTCTTCCACGACGCGCGGACGCTTCTGACAAAACGCTAAAATGGCGGCGGCCGCAGCAGTGACTCTGGGTAGAGGGAGAGGCGAACGTACCGCTTGATTGGACGCTCAACAAAGCAGAGGACAGGCGTTACCGCAGATCCTCTTCCTGACTGGTTACCGCGAACGCCAATCACCTAAGGGATCGAGAAGAGGCGGAAACGTCAGTAAGCGCGGAGCTCTTACGTGAAGGCCAATCAGCGTCAATCTTGCCAAGCCGAAGTCACAGATTGGCTAAAATGCGACGTAAAGGCGGGCCTCCAAAGCGGGTTCTGCAGGCTGAGAGCAGCCCGCCATTAGGCGGAGCGAGCGGGAACCTCAGCACAGCTTAACTTTTGTCAGGCTCCTTCGTTACTTCCACGTGCACACCCTGGCACTGTGCTCCATTCCGCCTACTTCAGTTCCCTCTTCCCCGAAACCCTCCATGCCAACCTCCTCGCAATTGGCAGTGCAGACAATGGCTTCCGCCAGGAACACACGCCTGTTCCGGATACCGCGAAGCGCGCTATCTTCAACTGAAGACACCAACCGCCCGTCCCCATGACCCCCAGCTTAAAGCTACTCTCATGAAGTGGAAGCAATTCTGGCTTGGGCTCATGGGCTCCGGTCCATTAGGGAACAATGACTCCTTGGAGCGACCCGTGGCTTCACCCCGGGAGCCCTCAGCGGTCCTCCGGGCATCTTCCTCCTCCTGGAGTCCGCGGTGGGGCCTCGGATGCTGCAATGACCGCCCCCGCCTCCCCATCCCGACCCGAGAAAAAACTAGAGCAGCAGCACTTTTTTGTTTTTGTTTATTGGGCGCCATCAGCCAGAGCCGCAGGTTTAAATCGCTCTCTAGATCCGACCTTCAGGGGGGAGCCAAGACGCAATCCGTTATAAACGAAATACAATTTTAAAAACACGTTCTCCAGAGGTTCCAGCGCATCACATTTCTCCTCTTGCAGGCGCTTTTCGGCACAATCCCACATTTGTTAAGCGAGAATTAAGTGAGCTCTGCAGACCTTGAAGGGAGGAGTGTCAAAAAACTGAACAAACCATGCTAAAAGCGGTGACTTAGGAGGAAAAGGACCATTAGGAGGGGAAATAAATAGGCAGGACTTTACTGTCCTCTCAAAAGTGTGACGTGGTGGGTAAGGAATTGCACTGCCAAAACCTCAAGGTGTGGAGTTGGAACTCCCGCCACTCCTGGGGAAAGCTACACGGGCTACAGACTGACAGCCCGCTCACGCTGACCCGACAGCAAGGAGTCCGGTTCCTTTCCATTTTTCAAGGTGGAGGAAAAGTGCTGGGAGGAAGGAGATGAGGCCAGGAAAAAACCCCCTTTTTTCCAGAATGGAAAATGAGGTGGTGGTAGTTGTGGGCTTTGAGCCGGCGCCAACCCATAGCTGACCCTCCAGCGGGTTTTCAACGGGAGGAGACTGCCCGTCCTTCTCCTGGAGAGCAGCTGGTGGCCTCCAAAAAGTACATAGATGTGCACCCCAGCTTGGTCCATTCCACTGTGGATGCTGATGCCCTAAGACCAGCAGTTCCTCGGACCCGGAAAGCACATCAGGTAGAGAAATCTCTACTGCTTGCGGTTTAGGCATTCGTTTTGGTTTGGGCTTGTTTGGTTGGTTGGGGATTTTCTAGAGATAAACTTCCTTCTAACACACACACATGAAATCAATTCATTCTGCATTCACTCGTGTTTTCAAGTTGAGACTGGAAATATAAATACCTATGATCACAATTCTGGTGCCTACTGAGCTGGGCTGCAGAGCCAAGATGAGCGGGTGGTCTGCATCCATCAGCTGTTCCACAGGAGAGAGAGGAGCGATCTTCTCCTAATGCGATTTACAGCCTCTGAAAACCCACTGGCGAGTCAGCTACCAGTCAAGTTCGACAGCAATCACGTTTTTATTGTAACAGCTCAGGTCAGTGTGCAGACATCAAGACAACTGATCTCATTTCAACCCCTCAAAACATAACTTGTTCCTGAAATGTCAATGGCTGAGTTGTAACTGTCACTCCCCAAGCGTACACAACTAAGTTTTTAAAAAGTACCTCTGCTTTTCATTCCTGCTGCCAGAGGGGAAAAAAATCAAAACCACTCTCTCCAAAGCCTAATTACCCAATTAATGAAGTTCTTGTACATTATCTCCCCATCTCCCCAGCACCCCTGCAACTCCACTAACCTACAGGCCATTTTTCCCAAGCTCACTTGGACTGATTACCTCATGTGGAAGACATCGCTATAACCCCCATTTTACTCTACCATCACTTGAAATTGTTTATTCATTTTTACACTACCCCATTCCCTGAAAATATTTGGTCTAGCTCTTGATAACCAAAAGGAGAGACCTGACTTTAGCCTTTCTCAACTTAAGAAAATCTAGGCACTAGACTTGAAAACAAATACTGGTAAATGTCTATCACTAGTAAATGTTTCTCTCCCTCAGAGAAAGGCAGGTGGTCCCAATAAGGTGGTAACCTCCAATAACTGCTTTTGCAAGACGCTTAAGATAAATCTGTATTATCTCCACACTTATGTTCACTTACCCAAGAACGCAAGTTATGAACTGGAAAGGCCAATTCCAATTAAAGACATCTGGTCCAAATACTCTACCTCCACTTCAACTAAAGAGAATGAGTAAATGGAATGATTTTTGTTTTTTAAAAGTGCCTTGTCTGGAACCCTGAGTGAGAGCTGTTGGGAGTTAAAATTTGTTGGCCAGACTAACAAACCCCCAATAAACAAAGTAACTTTTCCAGTCATCCAGGTTTTGTCAGAGCCCAAAAAATACTGTGGCTGTAAACTTTTAGCAAAAGGGATAATAATATACTTGCACATAACTGTTAATTCTTTTGAAATGAGGGAAAATTCCAATTTACAAGTATATATACCTTTATGTCAGTAGAAAACTTATATCTGCTTAAGTTTAGTAGTCTTGTTTCATTTCCATGGAACTGGGAGGGGGGGGAATGTGCAACAATTTTTTTAAAGGGGGGAGGGATGAGTAAACCTAGTAACTCACTCTGGTTTCTGGTCCAGAAGCTAGTGACTAGTAAAAAGCTAAGCCACCAGTATTCTTTATAACTTTCAGAGAAAGCCACTTGGATAAAAGTCGGCTAAGCATGCTTCCTAGGCCCCAATTCCACTGCCAGGCACACCATCTTCTTCCCCCACTAACTGCAATGTGGTTCACTCTGAACACTCATAGCCCCATGAGAACTGTGCTCCACAGAGTTTTGGAAGATCACAGGGCCTCTCTTCCCCGGCACCTTTTGGGGACACTCAAATCCAGCCTCAGCAGCTCATCATCACACTGGCCACTGGAAGCAGGATAGGTCTTTCTTCTGAGTTACCACCTGGGATTCCAAACCACTGTTATGTGCCATCAAGCAGACTCAGTGACTCTGCACAAGAGCTCTGAACCCTGCTCTGTCCTGAGCCAATCTCCTGGTCTCTGACATACCTACCCTCATTACCTCAGTTATTTTGTCAATACATCTCATCCAGGCTTCTCTTCTCCTGTACTGTCACCAGATCCTTCCAAGCATATCCTGCCCTAAGTACATCGAGACAGAGCCTCAAAATCCTTGCTTCCAAGGAGCAGTGTGGTTTCACCCTCTCCAATACAGACCTCTTTGTTCTCTTGACAGTCCATGGTGTGTTCAATAGTCTTCTCTAGCACAGTTCAAAAGGCATCAATTCTTCTGACATCCTTAAGTGACTGTCCAGTTCTGATGCAGCGCAAGTAATTGCAAAGACTATGGCCTGGTATTCCAACCCACAGTGAGCCTATATGACAGAAAACTATCCCATGATACAGTCTTTATGGAAGCAGATCATTTGGTTGTTTCCATGGAAGCAACTGATGGGTTTAAAGACATCTATCTGTATTCTGATTAGCAGGCTAAGGATTTAACCACTGCACCTGGAGCTTCCTTTACACGCTCTTCATTTCTGTTGAGTCAGAACAAGCCAAAGGTTACCCTCCAGTGGGTTTCGAAGGTTATAGATCGCACATTAGGGTATTACCTATCTTTCTCCTGCAGAGATACTGGGAGATCCAAACTGTCAGAGGAGCAGCTTTAGGATTAGCAGAGTGACTCCCCATGGACCATGCCACCAGAGCATCCTTGAGATTTGAGATTAGTGAAACTGCTAGTTAATCCCATCACCTAAAAGTCACTTATAAATACCAGTTATTCAACAATTTATTACCGTCACCGTACTAAAGTCACAACTATACCCAAAATATTTTGCTGTGTGCTGCATAGGAGGAGGGGCACTCCAATCTCCCCAAAATATTCTAACATCATTTCTAATAACAAGATGGCTAGCATTTAATAAGACTAAGTATGAAGCCCTGTATTAGTCCCATGATCTCATTTGATCCTTTCAACAGTAATATGGCAGGATTCAAAGGGCTAGCTCAGTCCTAACTTCACCACTTCGTAGCCATGTGGCTTTATTCCCATTTGTAGACCAGGTTTAGACGACTGGTTTTGGTTACTTTGAAGATTAAGTAAATCAACATACAAAAAACACTTTAAATTGTGCCTAACATGTCTTATCTCCATTAAAATAGACGTAGATGAAAAAACTGAGACATGTTCCTCAGATGTCCAAAATCACACCAAAGAGGTACAGCTACTTGGGACATGAGATTTTAGATTCCACAATCTCAATCCCATTATTTGTGCCAAGCAGCCTTCAAGCAAATCCTCTCCAAAGGTTCTTTTTTATTAAAATATTCCAAATGCTCCATCCTCCTTGTACCCTATCATTTTTTTAACACTACTTATTAACTAGCAATCCCTCCTGGTTCTCAACCCAAGAACTAGCTACCTGAGCACAACTAAACAAAATGAGCCACTGTCATCAATTCCAACCTAAGACTCAATGTCTCAAATGTTTTAGAGCTAGACCAGAAACTATTCCCCTCCTGAACTCTAGAGTCTAACCTTTCATGACTTAAAGTCTCTAGTCCCTATACCATTTTGGTGAACATGTAATATTCTATTTTATGATAAGCCCACAAATCTAAGCAATCTATTGTCATTAAGATCTTACCTAACTCATGCTAGCCCACCTATTTCGCCCACTCACTCGGCTAAATAGAGTTTCGCAAGGCATATGCCTGGAGAATTGTCTTGTGAACAGACATAACCACAGGACTGAAGAAAAGGTACCCATCTCATATAAGCTGACCCCTCAGTGACTATTTCATCACCTCCAGAAGCAGCAGCAAAGTCCAAATCTCGGGAGAAAGCAGGCTGGTGAAGACTGAAAGCCTCTACTTAGTTTTGTTTCAGGATCAAAAGCATTTAAAACTTCTCCAGTGAAGCCAAGTTGTAGAGGTGACAGATGTAGAAGTTGCAGGAGTCTTAAGGTAGCCCAACCCTCCCCCCTCCAAAAGTACATTAACCATATGGCCCTCCCTCATCCACTCAAATCAAAGATACAGGACCCTGGAAATCATAAATCTACAAAAAGCAAAGCATGAGAAGTGAGCTATAGAATTAACACAGGTAGCATAATTTAAATAAAAGAGAATGGAGATTTTCAATCAATCTGTGAGAGGAGAAGATAAGCAATTTTAAAGCACCGGTAGCCTGAAGCTGAAGCAAGTGGGTCTGAGGACTGGAAGAAGGCAGGCAGGCAGTGATCACCTAGGCCAGGTCACCAAGAGCTTGGGCTGCAAGGAAAAAGATCAACACTGGCCAGGGGATGGCACATCAAATTGTTTCTCCCAGGGACTCAACAGTGGCAAAACCTTGGCAGGAGAGAGAGGAGGACAGAAAGCAACGCTGACAAACTATTACAAATACACAGACCACAATCACAGTCCTACAACCAACCCTCATTTTCCAGGGTAATCCCCAATTAGCCATCATTCAATTATTCAATCATTCAGTTAGCCATCCAGTCACCCACCCTCATGCAGAAAAGTGTCAAGAAACCTATCCAACAACCCTCCCATTCTTTCCCCATTCTGAAAAAGACATGAAAAGGAACGGCAAACATCTGGAGGCAAAGCAGTGAGCAGGGAAGAACGGCAGGGTACTCTGGCCCAGGACTCTGAGGTCATGCCAGTCAGCATCAATCCACAAAGATCCTAAATGTGAAGAAAGCATGTTTTTACACACCACTGAGCAAGGGAACAGGGCATCTGGGCAAACTATTGTCACGGTCATGTTCACAAGACATTGGAGAAGGCAGAACCAAACCCACCTGAACTCCACTTGATGCACCCACTGCTGCTCCCACCCACCAACGCTGCCCTGCATTCCAGGTCTCCCAAATTTACCTCTAAAACCCCATTCCCAAAGGAAAACTCAGGTGACTTTCCTATTACCCTACCCAATCGGTCTTCCACTTGCCCATCATTAAGCTCAGCCTACAAGTGCCATGTTCCATTTCTATTCACCTCTAGCCCTAGAGCAAAAGTGCAGATAGACTCTTTAATTCTTACCCTACCCAACAAGCCAACTTATTTATGCATGTACCCCAGCCCCTTTCCAACGTACACAACAGCATATCAAATAAAAACTCAGCAAGAAAGGAGCTCTGGTGGCCTAGCGGCAAGAAGGTGCACTGCAATCCCAGAGGTGAGCAGTTCGAGTCCACCAGATGCTCTGCTGGAGGAGTGACAATCTCCTCCTGTACCAGTCAGATCTGATTTGATGGTACACACAAAAAATAATAAAATTTAAAAGCATTTAAAACAAAAGCAAGGAAAAAAAACCACCTCAGCAAGACATCTGAATGTTTCAACCAACAGTGAAAGAGTCCCAGGCGATGATGATGGCAGAGGCTGGCAGGACACAGGAAGGTCACTGCAAGGTGAAGTTCAACGGGTGCTAATACTTGGTCTACAGCCAGAACCCCCTCCATCACACCGGTTTCCAACTGGTGATGCCCCTTCTTTCTCCAAACAGGGCAGTACCAGATGCTGACATCACTCCCACCCTACTCGACCCCCTCTCCTTTTGGGGTCCCACTCCCAGCACTCAAAGCCATGGTCTACAGGACATGCTAGACCATGGAAGCCTATTTCTTTCCCCACTGCTGGCTCTCCTGCCTAAAAAGCCAAACCCCAGAATCACCCTGCTGGAAGCACAGACTGTTTCCAAAGAGGAGTCAAGTCTGGAAACACGGTGATGCGTCGGTAGAAGATAACAGTCAACATGTTTACTGCACATTTGTGTGGTTAAGTCAAGCTGAGGACTGAGAAGTCCAAGCAGCTTGGGCTGAACTCTCCAGCCCTAGGGATGACGATGAGTTCAGTTCCTCCGAGTAGCAAGGAAATCATTCTAATGCCCACATTCAAACCATTTCTTTCCCACCCTAGACTCTGACTCCCCTTAGCGGTCTTGTCTTCCTGGATGTCAAAGTGGCTCCTCTGAAACCGAGTATAATCAAGACAATGACGACCAGGTTTCCAAACTGCAAATTGCCCCAAGTTTTATTGTAGTCCATACAAAAGGGGGAAAAAAATTAAAAGTTTTCTAACACCACCTACTTGGGGAGATGGGGATGTGCCATTCAACGTCTGCTAGATCAGTGGTCAGTAGATTTGGACCTAGACCAAATGACTGTCCTATCAGAAGCCCAGTCTCAACAGCGACTACAGAATGACAAAGTCAGGGCCCCTGGACAGCTGGCACAGCTTGGAGCAGAGGAAATGGTTAAAAGAACCCTTTCCTGGCCTCCTGCACATCTAAAAAGAAAAAGGCGCCGCTGACCTCAGCTGCAGGTTGCTTCCCCATCCAGACAACCTTCCACAACGCGCACAAAAATAAAATGGAGCCAGGAGAGAACAAAAAAAAGAAAAATAAATTCCCATCTGTAGAGAAGGGGAGGCAGGGGGGAGGGGAAACTGCAGATCTAAAGCCAGTGGCAAGATATGCTGCTGAGGCGAAGGAACAATGTAGATTACTGCTGAGCACTCACAAGAATCTCGGGGCAAATCCACAGTAGAGGGGATGAAAACCCACAGACGGGAGAGGGATGGGCCGATGGACATAACCTGGATCTACTACCTGTCCCACCTCTCTCCTCCCCTCCCCATGGTGCCCATCCCAGAATGGCCCTACATGCGGCGCTGGTAGCCAGAGTGCATCTGAGCTGCACGCAGGTAATCATTATAGGAGCCCGAATAGCGTGCGTAATCAGAATGGGCATCGGGCAGGCGACGGTAATCCAGCGAGGACTTTGTCGGCGAGCGGCGGAACGAGAGCTGCGACTCTGATAAACGGCGGTAATCAGAGAGCTCGGCTAAACGCCGGTCGGAACCATACCTAGTCAAGAGAAGAAGACAGTTGGTGAATGAGACAATTGAGGGGAGGGCTCCAGATGGGCATGGGGGAGATGCCAACAGGGACTGGGAGGGTGTGATCAGATTAGTCACCAATAAACAAGATTTTGTCAGAAGGCTCACCACCCTGTGCAGGCCAAGAAATCAAGCCTGGGTTCAATGCACTGGGATGCCAATTCCTCCACAGAAACCCACCCTTCTACACTGGGTGGCCAAGGTGGATTCTGGACTATATTCCCAAACCACAAGCAAAATGCCCCATCCCAAGGTGCTGCACAGAAAGACCTTGGTTGTTTATCAACAGAACGGCGATGAAAGCAAGGTCCCCAGCTGCCCACAAAGTGGACGCACCTCAGTCACTCAGTCATCAGTCAGTGACTGCTGAAGGGAGGAGTACTTCACCCCCACCTGATCCTTGAGTCACATCCTGCCGGCAATAGCTCCAATGGCACTTGGGGGCTAGCCTAAACAGGTGACCCTTTTCCCAGGCCAACTAGCTGGTACCACCCCAGGCTAGCACTATGCTTCACCAGAATCCTGGTGACCACAGTAAGTTCATAGAAACCATCCCCTAAGCCTCTGGATACCCCATGGGAGGACAGAAGACCAAGGGAGGGGCCAATGGCTCCGGTTTCCCTCCCCTACCAACCTCAGCCCCTTGCCCTATGCCCCAGCTGGGGGCAGAGGCGGAGGGGCATACAGTACCTTTTTGACATGGCGACAGCCTTTTTGTACGGATCGTCGTAGCTGGCCCGGGGTGGGGAGAGGCGGGTACGCTCATAGGGCGGCGGGGTACTGTTGGCGTTGGCTACGGCCCCCTGGGACATGGACAGGTAGGCTGCAGACGGCTGACCTGCCCCATCGTAGGCACTGCCTGGCTGGCCACGGTAGGAGGCGGCAGCCTGAGGATGCTGCTGGGCAGCATAGGAAGCAGCCAATGAGGCTGACGACTGAGTGCGGAAAGGAGCTGCCAGGGTGGCAGAAGGCTGGGCCCCATAGGCAGCTGCAGCCCCATAAGAGCCAGTGGCCGCAGCAGCCGACTGAGCCCCATAGGAGCCTGATAGGCCCATTGATGCTTGAGCCCCGTAACTATTTAGTTGGGTCTGGACAACAGGCTGAGCCCCGTAAGAGCCAGCCATTGGAGTGGTGGCTTGCGCAGCGTAGGCGGCGGGCTGGCCAGCATATGCAGCTGCTGTGGCTGGCTGCGCCACATACGCAGCAGGCTGCGAAGAGTAGGAAGCGGCCTGTTGAGCAGCATAGGGACCAGACTGGGCATTGTAAGAGGCTGAGGGCTGGGCATTGTAAGATGCTGCCTGGGCCCCATAAGCTAATGAGGAAGCCGACTGGGCCCCATAGGAAGCTGCCTGGGCCCCGTAGGAACCAAGGGAGGAAGCTGCTCCCTGGGCATTGTATGAAGAGGCTGCACGAACCCCATAGGAGGAGGCAGCCTGTGCGCCATAAGAGGATGGCTGGTTACCATAGGAGGCAAGGGAGGAGCCCTGTGCCCCATACGAGTTGAGTGAAGACGCTGCTGCCTGACTCCCGTAGGAGGACAGAGCCGAGGCTGAAGCCTGGGCTCCACCATAAGGGCCAAGTGAGGAGGCTGCTGCAGACTGGGAGCTAGGGCTGGCCAGCTGGCCCCTATACGGGCCCCCAAGGGAGACAGAGGGCTGAGCACGGTAAGAGGCTGCCTGGGCTGTCAGAGGCTGAGTCCGATAGCCGACACCCAGAGAGGCAGAAGGCTGGGCCCTGTAGGCAGCTCCCAGAGACACAGAGGGCTGGGCCCGGTAAGTAGCTGGCTGTGCCGTCAAAGGAGCCACATAAGAGGCTCGGGGAGGTGAACGGCGCAGGGGGCTGCGGTCGCGACCAAAGAAGGGTGGTGTGGGCTGACGGGCTTGCCCATCAAAACCACCAGTGCTGTTGCCAAAAGCCTGCTGGTAGTCGAAGGTGGCAGAAAAGCCCCCAGTTCCAGGGAATGCCGTATCCCCAGCCCCAGGTTTCTTGGTCTTGTCCCCAGACTGGATAGCCAGGCCAGGCCCTTTCTTCTGACCCTTGGTTGAGAGTTCCACGTTGATGCGCTTGCCCTTCACTTCTTTGCCGTTGAGCTGCGCGATGGCGGCTTTGGCATCTGCTTCCTTCTCCATGTGAACAAACGCGTAGTCTAATAAAGCAGCAGACAAAGGGTTAGCAATTAGGGGGGCAGGGCATGCTACTGGATGGCTCCCAAACTGGATACACAACAAACAGCAACCAGCTGTTGCCAGCTACCTCTAGGCCTCCAAACCCTTCTTGAAGAGTATGTCATAGAAGTGGGTCCCACAAAACAAAGCTGACTGCTTCATGCAGTCCCCTAACCTGTGGTCTTCTCCCTGTTCTCCCCTTTTCCTCTGCCACCTTACTCAACTTGCTGATGACAGAAGAACAAAAATGAATTGCAGCACAGGACAAAAAACCTTCATACCTCTAAGTTAAACCAGCAAAGAAAACACAGGAAGGAGTCTTGAAGGATTTGGTCATTTGGTTTTCTCTAATTCAAGTTCCTAGCTCACTCCAAGGCTCAGCTCTCCAGTCTCCCACACTGAAAATGACCACTCACAGGCTCAGCATGGCTCATCTCAGTCCACTGTCTAAATAAGAGAGCTAGACCATTCACAGAATTCCAACATCAATATCCCCAATTTTCCCAGCACTCAGTTCTTATAACCCTATGACGTAGGCATGGAAAGATTATTGTCCCCATTTTACAGATAGGCAAACAGGCTCAAAGAAATTTGTATGGTTTGCTTCAAATCATGCGAGTAAAGACTAGGTAGAGAACAAGACAAGAATTCCAGCTCTTCAGGGCCATTTCATTCTAACAACTTATCTTTTAGAAATCAATGTGTAAGACAAGACTCTGCAGTCAGATTAGAAACCCATGTTTAGAATGGATAAAGCTAAATCTCCCTGTAAGACAATGAGGAATGGAATTTAAGGCTCCTGACATGTAGAATTCAGGTCCAAGAACATTACTCCTCAAGCCATGTATTGTCCACATCTGATCTTCCAAAGATAGAAAAGCAAACTATTTCTATTTACAGCGCAAATTCTGTTTCCAGCTAGCAGGCTCTACCAAGTTAGTTATCTCTGAGACCCTCGGCCAAGATCCAAAGAACTGCAGATATTCATGCTTGTTTCTACAGCAACTAGCTCCAAACAAGAGGCTTTCAGACAGGGAAGGGTGGGAAGAAATACAAACCACAATAGTGCAAAGACAATTTGAACAGCTGGAGGTTCATGTTCACAGGACATAAGGGCACGCACTAAACGCCACTCTGGAACTGTGAACTACTTAAAAGGTGGAGTCCAAGTAAGTGCCAGGGTATCGCCATTAAAGATCACCTTGAAGAAAATAAAGAACAACTGGATGAAACTATTAAGGTTGTCTTCTTTCAAAAGTCCTCTTAATAGCTTCCTAAGGAGTCTTCTTTTCCAGAAGCTTATACACCAAGGTATCGTCAACTGCTATTCCTATACAGTAATCTCGATTTGAGAGCTATGCCACTAGTTTATGTCTCATACTAAGAAAAATAGCAAGTAGATCTCAGAAATGTGGTGTAGAACAGGATCCTTGATTAGGAATTTAAAAGCCTCAGTTGTAGGTCTTAATTTTTATCAATGGCCTTTTAAGATTTTGAGGAATTTACAATATATTTCTCTATCTGATAAATCTAACTTAACTACCTCAGTGTTAGGAGGTTCAAATAACTTAAAAGTAACTTAGAAAGTATAAATAGCAACATCACATTATAGAGCCTTACAAATTCCAGAAATAAACAGACATTTACCTCCCTACAGAATTATCTTTTGCCACTACTAAAACACTAAAGATACAATGTGTACATGCAAACTTGCAATTTGTCAGAGATAAAAGAAGAAAATAACTATCACAACTGTCTTCACTCCCCCATGGCCAGACATGATTCCTTACCTACAAATTAGAAAGTTTAAGCATCCTTCTGCCAGACTACTAAAGCTGTTCTCTGATGTCTACTGTGGATAGAATGAGTTTAAAATAGGTGCTGGCAACCTGAGACCTCTTCAAAATCAGATTCTGAACTGACCTTCAGGGAACCAGCAAAACCACCAGGAGGGCAACATCCAAGAGGCACTCACTAAAGAGAAAACAGATCTTCAGGAGCTTGGATGCAAGGCAAGAAAGGGGCAAAGCTAGCTCCAGGCACTCAAGAACTGCATTTTCCTCCCAAGACTAGAATGAGCGAGGGAGGGATTAGACAAAACCACTCCCAATGTACTTAAGAGATCACTAGAACATATCCAGATTTTTTTTCCAGAAACCAAGTAATAAATACAAGTTTGAAAAATGAAATCTCACATGTATAATTCAAGTGACCACCCAGATAAGCTACATTTCTGTGTCTCCAAAAGTAACCTGATGCAATGATAATCAAGTTCTACTCAAAGTTCCTAGGCCTGGTTTCAGAGGGGCATTTAACTGACTTAATGACATCAGGGCTAGGTGTCATCATGGAAAGGAGCCAAACTCAGTCCTGGATGATCAAGTACCCCACACACACCAAGAGGTTATCAATGATGCCCAGGAATCCAATTACTGCTTAGACAATGAAGAAAAACCAGGGATCTAGAGAATTCCAAGGACACACACACCTGGAGCACACGTGCAAGGAAGTGACCTCAAAAAATGCCTAATGCAACCCAATCGAGAGTCCAACTCATTCCAACAATTCATCGGGTTTTCAAGGTCCTTTTTAAGACAACATTTCCCACCTTTCTTCCTCAAAGTGACTGGTGGATTCAAACCATCAAACTTTCAGTTACCAGCCTAGCATGTTACTAGTTATTGCTAAATGCCTTCGAGTCGAGCACGACTCATAGCAACTCTACGAACAAAAAGGTCTGAAGCCACTCTACAACTATCAACATTCATCAACGTTCATAAGCTTTTAAAGAGATTAGCAAGCAGCATTTTACAGCACTCTCAGTGGCATCAAAAATCCTCAAGTAACAAAGTTAGATTAAAAGGAGGGAAAAAAGAAATTGTTTCCTACTTTCCTATCCTAAGAAGAATAAAAAATTCTCCCTTTGAATGAACAATGTAGCTCTGTAAAGGAGAAAAGAGGGAGTTCTGGTGGCTTAATGGTAAAGAATTACTCTGTCAACCAAAAGACACCAGCTGCTCCACAGAAAATGGGCAACTCTTCCAACTATGATTTACTGTCTGAAAACCCACTGCAGTGTCTGCTTTGAGTCATTTCCAACTCAACAACAGTACACAACAAATGGCCAGTCACACACAAAAAAACCCAAAAGGAGGTATTTCCTCCTCTGGCTTTCAGACCCCCCTTAAATCTGAAATGATTCCCAAAAGGATATAGCTATGGAAAGCAGTTACAATCTGCTGTTGTATAGAAATTTTTTTCTACAAAGAAAGTCACATCTAAGCTCCTGGGGTAACCAAGCAACTATGTGACCCCCATCCACATCCTCCATGAAATAATAACCGTAACTGGCCGTCCTGTGCTCTCTCTGCCAGGCTTCCATGCTTCTCAAAGACCCAAGAAGTAGCTGTCAAACAAAGACCCATTTTCTGTCCAAGAAATCACTTAGCTATTTACAGTCATAGTTGGCCTCTTTGCATAGAACCCCAAATTAAAACTTTTCTTTCCTTCACTCCAAAGAGGCGGGGAAGAATCAGTGGACAGGTCATCCACACACAGCCTATCACAGGAGCTATAATACACTTTAGTGTGACAATTATCATCCACACCACTCATTTCTGCTGCACTCAAGTATTTAAAGATACAAAACTTTTCTCACAATCCCCTACAGCAGCCAGGCCAAGAAATTATGCTAAAGCACCTCATGGATTGGTGTTAAGTCCTGAGCACATGCAGGTACACGCCCAGTGTTCTCCACCAACCAAACACAAGCTTTTTGACCATATGAATTCCATGGAGACTGTCCTTAGCCACCTAACCTAAAAACCAAGTAAAAAACCCAGCTGGTCAACTATACACAAGATGCTACCAACATCTATCCAACTCTCAAAACCTTTGAAGAAACAACAAAACAATTTTTAAAAAGGGCTCTACAAGAAACATGTCCATGCACTTGGTAGCCTCCCTCAGAGCACCCAGCAGCCTGTGGACTCACAAAACCTGGGTTGAGGAAAAGAGAAAGCAGAAATTAGGGCAGATCAAGGCACTAGTCCTAACAGAGACTGCAAGCTTTTGCCCTACTTACAGAAAGAACAAGTAACGACCCCAACGATGTGCCTCCCCAGAACAGCAAATGGAGCATCTCCTGCAAAGAAGCACCTGCCCTCATATTTACTCTCTTCAAAACTCCTTGAGCAAGGAGTGAACAGGTGGGACTCCAGGCTGGGCTGGAAACTGGCAGGGCCAGGGGAATTCGCCATCAGTTCCCAGGACAATGGAGGCAACCCAAATAATCTTGCTAGCATTTAAGAAAAAAAAAAAAAATAGGAGACCTCAGGAGCGGGAAACCCACAATGTGAAAAAAGCATTTGGGTCTCAAAACGGGCTGAAATAACGATGACACATTTTTCAGAGAAAAAGCATAGCAGGGACCTAACTTGAAAAAGAAGTTACTCAAGCAATGACTAGTAAGTAAATTACGTGCAGCCAGTATTTAACCAGAACCTCTAGTCCACCCCGCCTCCAGACTTAAGATTGTGGCCCTTGCAAAATCAAGCTAATAAAACAATGACTACAGGGGACACTGCCGTGGGGCACAGGTATGCAGGGAGGTAAAGGGCCCCTGACACAAGCCTCCAACCTCATGCGAAAAAGGTCAGATTTCCACCTTCCAGATGTAGAATCCAGCCCCAAAGAGGCAAAAACTCGAGGCTGAGGGTTTGCAAACCAAGACCTGCCGCACCTAACCCACCCCAAAAGTAGTCAAGAGGCCAAAGTGCTTCGGAAGGGGCCCCTCTTTATACCAGCGAGTGGTAACAATACTAAAGAGATCCCAGCCCCAAAACGTCCAAGGGCCCCGTTACCTTCCACTCGGGAGCACTCATCGGGAGGGAAGGCGAGGGCGGCCTTGGGGCGCGAGCCCCCACCTGTTCCCTCTTCCCTCGACTCACAGGCGTCTGCAGGGAAGTGGGGAAGTGGCGAAATCTTCCCCGCTCCATCATCCGGCTCGTGCCCAATTTCCGCTCGCTGCCCGGCGCGGGGGGCGACGGGAAGGCGCGCCCCCGAGAACCCTCGCCAGTCTCGCAGGCGCGACCCCGGCCCCGCAGTCCGGCTCC
This sequence comes from Elephantulus edwardii, assembly GCF_000299155.1. Classification (NCBI taxonomy): domain Eukaryota; kingdom Metazoa; phylum Chordata; class Mammalia; order Macroscelidea; family Macroscelididae; genus Elephantulus; species Elephantulus edwardii. The sequence goes on from NW_006399876.1 coordinate 8,343,322, forward strand.
GGGCAGCCGCCGCCGCGCCCACCCAGAGCCGCGTCCTCCCGCGAGGTGAATGTTGCCCAGGGAGAAAGGGGGGGTCTCTGCCCCAGACACCCCAGCACCGCCGGCCTCGGTCCCGCAGAACCGCCCCCCGCACCCGCCTTCCCACCGCGCAGTGGCCGACCCCAGGGACAGGGGCGTGGCTAACAAGCAGTGCCCGCGCGCCCGCCCCGAGCGCGTCCCCGCGTTACCTTTCACCACGTCACACTCGATGACGCGTCCGCGGCGCTCGAAGAGACTGCGCAGCTCCTGGCTGGTGCACGCCGCCGACACATTTCCCACGAAAATCTTCCAAGTGTTAAGCGGCCGGGGGCGCGACATCTCCACTACTAGCGCGCGCCCCGGCCGCAGCTCGTGGCCGTGCAAGGCCTCGATGGCGCGCAGCGCGCCCGCGGTCTCGCGCATGTGCACGAAGGCGAACTGTTTCATGACGGCGCAGCTCATGACCGTGCCGTAGGGCGCGAAGAGGGCTGCCAGCTCCTCCGGAGTCGTATCGGCCCCATCAACATTGCCTACGAATATCTTCATCTTAGCGCCGAAGCCGCCTTACTGGAGAGATCTAACCTCTCCTCCAGCGACAGGCGACACGTCTCAACGAACAGCAGTCTTCCCCAAGAATGGCTGGCGACGAGAACCCCGCCGCGCAGGCGCACTGGCGCACTGCCCCACCCAATCAGAAACGACATCGCTCACAGCCAGCAGCCAATCAGTGGAAAGTGGAGGGAGGTGGTAGCAGGATCAGCCAATCCCAGAAGGCGTAGAGCCCGCGCGTTAGCGAGGGGGTGGGAAACAGACGGCGGCGCGCGACCAACGGCCATCGCCAGGGGGAGGGAGACGGAAACGGAGGTTGCGCGCGGGCGGTTGGGGTGTCCAGCGGCCTAGTCTGAAAGGCGGGCACGACTCGGGTGCCGCCAAGTTGGGTCCCAGGAAGGAAAACTTTGTTCAATTCCAGTCCGGCTCCTCCTTTTCTGGCAGCCTTGGTTTTATCCGCCCCAGGAGTTTGCCCTGGGACGAAACTTGGGAAGACTGCACTTGTCCGGAGGGAACCGGGCCGACGCCTTCCGCAGGCAGACGGTTCTCGGGCTGCAATGGGCGGCGTCTGACGGCCCGGGAAAAGCCTTCACCACATGAATTCATTCTTTGCAGACACATTCCTGAGGATGCCTTGGTCTCGAAGACGCTGGCGACGGTGGAAAATCAGAGCGCGTTCCCGCCCTTAACGGAATTTCCAGTCGCGAAATGATTCTCCTTTGTGTGTGTGAGAGATTTTCCACAATAAAAAGTTTCATGAAATAGACAATCAGATGAAAACAACGATTCTTGAGGGGAATAAAAAAAAATGAGCCCAGAGAACCTCGAAACAAAATTGTAAAGACGCATAAATTTGAGTTATGTAGACTTAAAGATTTTTTGCACGGCCGAAGACAACCAAAAATGGGGAGATTGCTGTTGTGAGGATTGTAATTCCTATCAGGAAACATAATGTGTATGAATTGTTGACTGGAAAAATCAGTTTGCTCTCTCAGATAAAATTCAAAATCACATTGCTCTCTAAAATACCATTCAAAATCACAATAAAAAGTTAATATAAAAACAAAGCTACAGAACCGAAACCAAACCCTGGACAAGTCCAGCGGTAAATAGTTATGGTGGAAAAGACGGCTAATCCTTCCCATGATTTATGTGGACCCTGTTGTTGGCAGGTGGACAAGTGGCCCAAAAATACATACCATTAGGGCTCATCAAATTAAAAAAAAAATTAAATTAAAAAACCTTTAGAACCACCTCAGATACTGGCCTGTGTTTCCTTCAATAAATTCAAATTGAGCACCTACGATGTGGGCATCAATGTGAATATAACAGTGAATAAAAATGATAAAAGTTACTCACTTGGAGTTTAAAGTCTGGTGGATAGAAATGGACAGTAAAATATATAATAAGAGAAGAGGCAAACCAAGCATATAGATAGATGTCTAGGGGTAGGTCTTTCCAGTCAAAATATCTTGAGCATGTCTGAGCAGTTCAAGGTCTAGGAAAGATCAAGTATGGCTGGGACTTGAAAGAGAGCAGACAATAAGGAAAGCAAAAAATATCCAAAGAGGGGGCTATGTAGTTATTACCTGATGTTGTTGTTATGTGCCGTCGAGTCGTTTGCGACTCATAGCAACCCTATGCACAACAGCCCTAAACCCTGCTCTATCCTGTGCCAACCGCACCGCCTCTGACACACCCATCCCGATTGCCCCAGTCACCGAATCAATCCATCTCATAGAGGGTCTTCCCCTCCTGCGCT
>NW_006399876.1:8346690-8350737 GCF_000299155.1 Elephantulus edwardii
GTTCTAATCGTTTTTGGATAATCTTCAGTAGAATCTTGCTTGCATGTGAAATCAATGACACTGTTCTGTAGTTTCCACACTCAGTGGGGTCACCTTTCTTTGGAATGGGAACAAATATAACTGGCTTTCCCTTTGTTGTTGTTATAGTGTCAAGTACAACTCACAGCTATGGCTCTAAGCCCTGCCCTTTGTCTCAGCTACTCCCATTGCTCCAGTTACTGTGTCAATCCATTTCATCCAGGGTCTTCCTCTTCTGCACTATCCCTCCATCCTTCCAAACAAGACGTTCTTCTATGCAAAGTATGTGAAACAGAGCCTCAAAATCCTTGCCAGCAAGTAGCAACTTGGTTTCACACTCTCCAGAAAATACCTGTTTGTTCTCTTGGCAGTCCATAGTATGTTCAATACTTTACTCCAGCACCACAGCTCAAAGGCATTGATTCTTCTGTCACCCTTAAGTCACTCACTGTCCAGCTTTCAGATGCATAACAAGCAATTGAGAAGACCAGGGTTTGGTTCACCCTAGTCTTTAAACTGACATTTCACTTTGAGGGAGGCTAGAAATTCATGGTAAGCATGGAGCAGAGGGGTTGATCTGAACTAACTTGATTCCTAGTAACTTTTCTGGCTGCTCTTCAGAGTCAGAACAAGGGTTGCTCCAATGGTGCCACTGCAAAGATCCAGGAAGGAGATGATAATAACATGAATCAGAGGGAGCAGTACTACTAGTGAGATGTGATTAGATGTGGGTATGATTTCATGTTAACACAACTGGATGTGGGTCATGGGAGAAAGACAAAATTTTGGAAAGACAGTGTTGCTATTGAAACTAGAAACTTGGCAAGAGAGGCAGATTTTCTGAAGAAGTTCAGAAATCCAATTTGGATCTAAATTTGGGATGTGCCCAGTCACCTAAGTGAAACACCAAGAGCCAATTAAATTTGTGTCTAGAATTCAAGAGTAAAAAGATACACTTGATAATTTAAAGACTTAAGGAGCCCCAGTGATGAAATGGTTGGTTAAAGTTGGCAATTCAAACCTTGCCAGCAGCATCATAGGAGAAAGGAAGGCCTGGACATCTGTCCCCTGAAAATGAGTTATGAAAGTGCTACCTATGGAAACAGCAGTCATGACAGCAAATAAAATACTGCAGTAAGCATATCTGCTCTCAAAGGCCTTTTTAAGGTGTTAAAGAGCAAGAATGTCACTTGAAACAGTAAAGTGTGTTTGAACCAAGCCATGGTATTATCAATTGTCATATAACATGTGCAAGTTGAATAACAAATAAAGAAGACCAAAGAAATTGATCCATCTGAAATGCGGTCCTGGGGACAAATATTGAACAAACTTGCCACGGACTATTTACATAACAGATAAATTTGTCTTGGAAGAAGGGTATCCAGAATTCTCCTTAGAAACAAGGCTAGTGGCAAGCTCTGGTGGCCTAGTGGCAAGAAGCTGTATTGCAATCCCAGAGTTGAGCAGTCTGAATCCACCAGATGCTCTGCGGGAGAAGAGAGACAATCTCCTCCTGTACTGTTGTTGTTGTTATGTGCCGTCGAGTCGTTTGCGACTCATAACGACCCTATGCACAACAGCCCTAAACCCTGCTCTATCCTGTGCCAACCGCACCGCCTCTGACACACCCATCCCGAGTACCCCAGTCACCGAATCAATCCACCTCATAGAGGGTCTTCCCCTCCTGCGCTGTCCCTCCACCCTCCCAAGCATGATGTCCCTCTCCAAGGACCCGTCCCTCCTGGCAACATGTCCAAAGTATGTCAGACGAAGCCCCAGAATCCTTGCCTCCAAGGAGCAGCTTGGTTTAATCCTCTCCAAGATGGATCTGTTTGTTTTCCTGGCAGTCCAGGGTACATTCAGTACCCTTCTCCAGCACCACAGCTCAAAAGCATCCACTCTCCTTCTGTCCTCCCTAGTCATTGTCCAACTCTCTGATGCATAACAAGCGATTGCAAATGCCATGACCTGTATCAGGCGCACCTTAGTCTCCAGAGAGACACTGTTGCTCCTGAGTACTTTAGAGAGGTCCCTAACCGCAGACTTTCCCATCTCAATATGTTTTTTTATTTCCTGGCTACTGGTGCCAAGAGTGTTGACCGTGGAGCCGAGCAAACTGAAGCTGTGAACAATCTCAATCTCTTCGCCATCCATCTTGATGCTACCGATTGGTCCAGTGGTGAGTCAGATCCAATTTGCCAGTACACACAAAAATAATAAAATTTTTTTAAAAAAGAAAATAAACAAGGCTAGTGAGACTTGGGTGTACACTGGGCATATGAGGAAGGGCCAGTCATGCTTGGCAAAATAGGGGGTCAGTAAAAGGGAGGAAGACCCTCAATGAGATGGACTGACGTGATGACTGCAAGAAGGGGATTAAGAACAGCAGAGGTAACGAGGAAGGTGAAGATGGTGCAGGATGGACTGGCCAGTGCTTCGCTCTGCTGCACAAGGATTACCTTGACTGAGAGCTTACTCGACCATATCTAACTATAATAACAGGAAACCCTACAGGGCAGTTGTACACTGTCACGTAGGGTCTCTATGTGTCAAAATTTTACTTAACCACACTTAAAACTACAAAGGGTCACTATTTATGGTACAAAAACTACAAGTTGACAAAAAAAAATTGTCAACAACGTGATTAGGCTATTTATTAAGGAAATAAGTACAAATGATAAACGAACATGAAATCTCCCTAGCTGTGAAACAACTCCTCATTGCTGTCGAGGTGGAACCAACTCACAGCCGACCCGCCAGAGGGTTTTCAGATGCTCTCAATCACATGGCGGGAGTGTTTTATCCCTTAAAGCAGCTGGTGAATTCAAACTGTGTGCCTTTGCATTGGCAGTGCAGCTCCATATCGGCTAGGCCTCTAGAGATTCCTACCCTGATTGTCATGAGACTGCAATGATAAGAACAAACGTTTCACCTACGATACAGGTTAAAATGTCTATCAGGGGAGCTGATGTCTATCAGCTATGGCTAAGAAGTATATGAGAACGTACACTCCCAGCTTGCCTAGATTGGCGTGCAATGCTACACCTTTTTTGAAAGCATTTTAGCAATATGAAGACTTCGAGGACACAACAAGACACTTTGCCAAAGACGTTCAGATAGCCAATATATACATGAAGAAATGCTCGAGGTTGTTGGATATCAAGATGAGTTAGGTGCCATTGAGTCCACCAACACGCACAGCAGCCCTATGCATGAGCCAAAAAATCAAATCTTTGCCTTCTGCTGTCCTGTCTTCAGGATCACTGCCATGCACAACCCTACTGTTGCAATTACTATGTCCATCCACCTTGGTGGGGATCTTCCTCTCTTTCTCTGATCTATTACCATTTCAAGCATGATGTCTTTTTCCCAAGGACCAGATTTGTTAATATGGAAAGACAACCAAAATTTGAGAGGGAGAAAAGACTCTGTAGTGTAACATATCTTTCTAAACTTTAGAGGAAAACAGGCCTTTGTTTTGTCACATTTTTAACACCAGTTGCTTCATGGACATGAGAGAGTGTCATGCGTTGAACTGTGTCCCTCACAAAATGTCTATCAACTTGGTCGGTCAGGATTATCTGTGGTGTGGCACTCATGGAATTAATGCAAAAAAAATAGAGGTGATTTTTTTCACTATTGTCCTAAATAAGAAACGCTGGATAAGTTGACAGTTGAAACTGTACCCACTGCTGTTGTTTGCTGACTCCTGGCAGGCCTACGGTGGGGTTCAGGGACAAAATTATAAATAGTAGGAGATTGTTCATCTTTCTCTCAGGGTGCTGGTGAATCCAAACTGCCAAACGTTCCGTTAGCAGAACAACATGCAGTGTGCTATGTATCACCATTCTTGAGTGAGGCAGAGGTGATTTCTTTCCATCATGAAGTCAGTATAAAAATCATTGAGATTTGCCAAATTTTTTTTTCTTGCATCAAGAAGTCTCTCTCAGGGAGGAGTGATAGGGAATGGCAAAGGACACACTGACAAAGAAGATTAATCAGAACTGGCTTTGACAAGCACTGTGGCAT
>NW_006399876.1:8351752-8358618 GCF_000299155.1 Elephantulus edwardii
CTCCTTACAACATGCCCAAAGTATGTTAGAGGAAGCCTCAAATCCTTGCCTCCAAGGAGCCGCCCAGTTTAACCCTTTCCAGGACGAATCTGTTTGTTTTCCTAGCAGTCCATGGTACCCTCAATACTCTTCCCCAGCACCACAGCTCATCAACTTGATAGCACCTTTATTATTTGATAGCATTTTATTATTCCCTTTTGACAGGCTGAAAAATCACGTAATACATATACCTTCATTTGTAACCAGTATGATGCTATCCTAGTCATTAGTACTGTCCTAAATCTCTTGGATCCTCTGCTGGTGAGCTCTGGTGGCATAATCCATAGGGAGTAGCGATACTAACCCAAAGGTGATGCCTCTCGGATGGTCTGGATCCACCAGCAGCTCCAAAGGAGGACTACGGGTATTCTTATCTCACACATCACACAGCTTCAGAAAACCCACTGGAGAGTCAGCTGAGTCAGATCCTCCTCAACGGCTTTTGAAATGTGAGGGAGGATTTTACATGGAAACTAAGAGAAGCCATGTGACTTGCTTTGACCAATGAAGTTAGCAGAAGCAGAGGCTCTAGGAACCAACCAAAACAATATGCCAGGATCCCTTCCTTCTGCAGTGACAATCATTTCTCCCATTGAGAAGACATTTCCATCAGCCTATGGCTCAGAATAAAGGAACCCCAGTGGCTTAGTGGTAAAGTGTTGCACTGCCCACCCAAAGGCAAATGGTTTAAATCCACTAGCTGCATCTTGGGAGAAAGATGGACAATCTCCTCCCACGTGATTTACAGCCTCTGAAAACCTGCTGGAGGGTCAGTTATGAGTCAGTTCTAACTCAGCAGCATAAAACAACAGGGTCCAGAGTGACTTCAGGGAACTCTGGTGACCTACTGGTAAACAGCTGCACTGTAATCCTGAAGGCACATGGTTCGAATCCAACAGATGCTCCTCCAACTTGATGGTACACAAGGGGGAAAAAAACCAAACAAACAAACCACAAACAAACAGAAAGACTTCAATGACTGTAGTTCTCTCTAACCTGAAATGGTATTAGGTTGAAGCTCTGGGAGTACAACTAGTTAATGCACGAAATCGTACCAAAATGTTGAAGATTTGAGTTCACCCAGAGGCAGCTCGGAAAAAAGACTTGGTGGTATTTCCCAAAACCCAACCACTGAAAACACCCTGGAGCACAGTTCTACCCTCACACACGGGGCTGGAGCTGACTCAATGGCAATTGGTTTGTTCCAGTGACATACCCACTCTATCACGGCTAGCACAAATGCATTAATTGGCATAACCTAGAAAGTAGTTTGACACCCAAATTTTTGGGCTTTACCCCAAGACATGTTGATATGTAAGTATTATTCAAATATACACACCAACCACTAAAGCCAAAGATGAAGAAATTGAGGACTTCTACCAACTTTTGCAGTTTGAAATTGATTAAACATGCAATCAAGTTTCATTAACAATAATTGGTGACTAGAACGCAAAAAGTAGAAACAAAAAAAGACTGGTAATTGGAAAATATGCCCATGGTGACAGAAAAGAGGCTGAAGAGTGAATGACAGAACGTGAACAAACAATGATTTATTCATTCCAAATGCTTTAAAAAAACAACAGTGACTATGCACATGGACCTGACCTGAAGAACAACACAGGAATCAGAGTGACTGTATTTGTAGGAGAAATCTATAGAGAAGCTCAATAGCAGTGGGCAAAACCAGGCCAGCTGCGGAACAGATCAATGACTCATGTACAAGTTCAAATTGAAACTGGAGAAAATGAAAACATGGTCACAAGAACCAAAATATGACCTTGGATCTATCCCCCCTGAATTAAAAAACCATCTGAAGATTAAGTTTGAGGCATTAAACCTAATGATCAAAGGCTAGATGAGTTGTGGGATGACATCAAAGAAATCATTCAAGAAAAGACCACAATGGAGGCCAGAAGAGACTCTGACGCTTTCACTAGAACAGCAAGAGGCCAAAAGAAAGAAATGCTGAAGTAAAAGATGGACAGAAGCTTCCAAAGGGCAGCTTGAGAAGACAAAGCAAAGAATTATAACAAAATGTGCAAAAAGGTGGAGTTAGAGAACCAAAAGGGGAAGAACATGCCTGGCATTTCTAAAGCAAAAAACTGAAAAATAAATTCAAGCCTCAAATTACAATACTGAAGGATCCTATGGGCAAAATCCTTCCCCTTCACACACAGCACACGAGAGGGTTAGTAATCCACTGCTGCTTGAGGACAGGTCAGCTCAGAGGAATTTCACTTCAATATGCCGTCATCCCGGTCTTCTGCCAGGTCTCTGGCGATCTGCTTCAGTTCATCCTGCTGCTGCTTCTCCTCGGCCACTATCCTCTTCCATCCGAGGTTTTGGGTAACTGTAGCGCTTGGCTCTGTAGGCCATGCTGAGGAAAAGCACAGAGCAGCAGGTGAGCTTGATGAGTGCAGAGACTTGCACCAAAGGCACTGTCTCGTCCTTTATGGGCAAAAATCTTGAACAATGCAGGAAGCAACAAAAGATGAAAGAAATACAAAGTCACTGCACCAGAAAGAATTGGTCAGCAAGAAACCGCACTGCAATCCCAGAGGTGAGTGGTTCGAATCCACCAGACACTCTGCTGGAGAAGGAAGAACAATCTCCTCCTGTACCAGTCAGATCTGATTTGACGGTACACACACACACAAAAAAATAAAATTAAAAAAAAAGAATTGGCCAATGCTGAAACATTTCAAGAAGTAGAGTATGATCAAGAGCCTATGGTAATAAAGAAGTTCAAGTTGAACTCAAGGAATTGGTAAAAAAATAAGACCCCCAGAATTGATGGAATATCAACTGGCATGTCTCAACAAAAAAACAGTTGCAGTCCTGGATGTACTCATTAGTCTACACCAAGAAATACAGAAGACGGCTACCTGCCCAACTGACTGGAAGAGATCTGTATTTGTTTTCATCCCAAAGAAAAGGTGATCCAATAGACTGTGAAATCACTGAACAAGATCAATATCGCACGCAAGTAAAATCTTGCTGGAGACTATTCAAAAACAGCTAGAATAGCATATAGACAGGGAAATTCCAGAAATGCAAGATGGATTTAGAAGCAGCCATGGAACCAGCATTGCTGATGTCAGATGGATCACGGCAGCATGGATTGAGCAGAGAATACTATAAAGGTAGGAATCTGTGTTTTATCACTAAGACATTTAACTGTGTGGATCTTAATACATTATGGATAACATTGAGAAGAATGAATGCTTAATTTTTTGTGTCCATGAAAACCTATACATAGACCAAGGAGCAGTTTCCAAACAGAACAAAGAAATGTTGCTTGGTTTAAAATCAAGAACAATACCTATCAGGGTTGTATTATTTCTCCATATCTATTAAATTTGTATGCTGATCAAATAATTTGAGAAACTGGACTTTATGAAGAAGTCCAGGTTTTAGGTAACTAAAACCAGGTTTAATAACATCAGGATTGGAGAAAGACTCAATATCCTACATTATGGAGATGGATTAATACAATCTCACAGAATATGAAGAGGACTTGAAGCACTTGTTGCAGAAGAACAAACACTAGTCTTCAATATGGATTACATATCAACAGCAAGAAAACAAATATCCTCATCACCGGAACAAGAGGCAACATGATTGATGGAAAAAGGATTGAAATTGTCCATGACTGGATCCACAATCAACACCCATGGTAGTGGCAGTTGTTATGTACCATCAAATCACTTGCAACTCACAGCGGCCCTATGTACAAGAGCCCTAAACCCTGCTCTCTCCTGTGCCAACCTTATTGTGTCTGACACACCTACCCCCATTGGTAGCAATGGTCAAATCAAAGAGTTTGATCTTCAGCCTTAATTTATCTCATATGTATATAGCCTCTTCCTTTGTCTCAGGACAAAAGCAACTTCTCAACTTTTCTTTCCAACTTAGTAGCAAAAGTAACCATTTTAGCTGTACTTCCTCAAGCCTTTAACTTCTTACTCTTCCAAGTCTCACACTTCCATGAATCTGCACACTGAAACCAACTGTAAAAAGAGGGAGAGCAGGGAGCTCTGGTGGCCCAGTGTCAAGAAGCTGCACTGTAATCCCAGAGGTGTGCAGTTTGAATCCACCAGATGCTCTGCTGGAGAAGGAGGGGCAATCTCCTCCTGTACCAGTCAGATCTGATTTGATGGTACACACACACAAAATAAGAATAAATTTTTAAAAAATATTTATTTATTTACTTATTTTTAATTTGGTGTACCTAGGAAAGCAAAATCCCTTGAGACCCCAGGCAATAACACAATAGCTGGGGGAAAAGACTGACATTGTCAACAATTTCATTTTACTTGGATTCACAACCAACATCCATGATAGCAGCAGTCAAGAAATCAAAAGGTGTGTTGCACTGGGAATATCTGCTGTCAACGACCTCTCCAAAGCCCGAAGAGCAAGGATGTCACTTAAAGACTAAGGTGCACCTGATCCAAACCATAATTTTTTTTTCAGTTGTTTCCTATGCATCTGAAAGCTGGACAATAAATAGGGATGACAGAAGAATCAATACCATTAAATTGTGATGTTGGAGAACTTACGTTTCCACCTCAGATATTCTACGTCAGAAACTAAATTTTAACAAGATTCTCAATATGAATGTTTCTAAGTCCGGGCCAACCACTGAGAATGGCTAACCAGGTTCCAAGCAAGCAGCATAGGGAAAGGAAATGTGCAGACAACACACTCTGTCAACTTTTTTCTCTTTTAAGTTACTTTTTACTTTGACAGAAATGTATTTTCTTACAGGTTAGGGGCTAGAAGTCTGAATGCAGGGCACTGATTCTGGGGAAAAGTTTTCCCTCTTTGCTCTGGTGATAGGTCCTTATCTCCTTTCCCTGCTTGTTGCCCCACCATCTAGGTCTGGGATGTCCTCAGCACAGGAAGCAACCTGACATTCCAGTGAAGTGGCCTGGTAGAGATGGGGAGGGTCCTAGTACTATTCCTTGATATGGACTATCCATCGGAGAGGAAGATTTGCTGGACTCCTCCAGGGCCTACTGGCCTCTGAAACACACCCACTGATCTCTGGTGTGTGTCAGGCCTCTGCCAAGTACTGGGTTTACAAGAGCAAGATCCTTTTACACATGAAATTACCTAAAGCCAGATCTTTTTAAAAAACAATATCCAGAGTGTGCAATAGCCAAAGGAACTGTTAGCCTAGCAGCAAGGAGCTGTGCAACAATCCTGAAGGCAAGCAGTTCAAGGCCACCAGCTGTTGCACACGAGAGAGATGGGCAATCTCCTCCTGTGTGTTTAACTGCCTCTGAAAACCCATCAGAGGGTCAGCTATGGGTTGGTTCCGACTCTGGCACACAACAACAACAAATGCTGAGTTCCAGGGCAAGATGCAGCCAACTGGGGGAAAGCCTGGAAGCAGGGGACCTCGGGGCGAAGGGGTTCTCCAGCCACTCACCTCTCAGTGTAGATGCCTCAGTCGTCCTCCTAGACGACATTTCCTGATGCTCAGTGGACCAGGTCGGGGTCACCCACAGTTCCCATATGCCTCTCATTGAACCATGTCCCTTCTCCCAATTAGGTATTAAACTACTAGTCCTTGTAACTACAGATAAAATCCCACTTGGGAAGAGAGTTTTCTTTGTTTTGTTGTTATGTGCCGTCAAGTTGCTTGCGACTCACAGTGATCCCATGCACAATCGCTCGGAATTCTGTCCTATCCTAAGCCAATCTCACTATTTCTGACACATCTGCCCCCATTACCTCTGTCACTGAGTCAATGCATCTCATCCAGGGCCTTCCTCTCCTGCTCTCCCCCTCCACCCTTCCAAGCATGATGCCCAAAGTTATGTCAGATGGAGCTTCAAAGTCTATTATCAGCATATCTTAAATCCAGTTTAAGATCTAAAAAGAACTGATTAGGCACAGAAGAAAGCACAGATGGGAAAGAGAAGTGTCACGCATAGAAAGATCAAGGAACTGAAGCTGAAGAGATAAGGTCCTTCTCCTAGAGCTCAAAATACTCACACTCACTGCGGTAAAGTCAGAACCAACGCACAGCTGACCGTCCGTTACACATCACATGGCAGCAGATCAGCAGGGGGAAAGATTGTTCCTCTTTCTCCCAAAGAGCAGCAAGTGGATTCAAATGACCAGAGAGGTGCAGCCATTGGGTTAGCACTGCAGCTCCCTACGTCCCTGAACCACAGCTCCTTGAACCTGGACTTTCATCTCCTAAACTGTGAGACAAAATTGAAGTTGTCAATGATTTCCTTAATAGTCAAGAAATCAAAAGACAGGTTGTCTTTAGGTTGGCAGTACAACTCCTTACCCACTAGGCTACCAGAGGCCATGGACTGTCACAAGCACAGAGAAATCGGCGATAGAGGAAGCGCAGTGAAGGTGCTCCTTAGAGGAATGAGGGGTGAAATTTGGTCTCACACACTCCGGGCATGTTTCCTTAGAAACAGGTATCATGTGTTTGAAAGGAATATATGATTAGGTATTATTAGGGACTTCTCCAAAGTACTGAAGAGCAATGGTGTCTCTCTGGAGACTGAGGTGCGTCTGATACAAGCCATGGTCTTTGCAATCACTTGTTATGCATTTGAGAGCTGGACAATGACTAGGGAGGATGGAAGGAGAATTGATGTCTTTGAGCTGTGGTGCTGGAGAAGAGTATTGAGGGTACCATGGACTGCTAAGAAAACAAGCAGATTAATCCTGGAGAGGGCTAAACCGGGCTGCTCCTTGGAGGCAAGGATTCTGAGGCTTCGTCTGACATACTTTGGTCATGTTGTAAGGAGACACTGATCAATGAAGGAGGACATCATGCTTGGGAGGGTGGA
>NW_006399876.1:8359424-8392637 GCF_000299155.1 Elephantulus edwardii
ACAACAACAACAACAACAACAACATTATTTTCATGACAAGAGTCCAGAATGAGAGCTGCAAGGTGGAGTGGACTGCAGGGGGGAGGGGGGAAATGATTGTATAATAATAATTTTTTTTTTTTTACTTTTCAAAGAGAAGAGCGAACTGGGGTGGGCAGGGCGCAAAACGTGCAACAATGAATGAATGAATGGAAATCCAAAGTCTCTATAAACTTTCAGTTAAAAAAAAGAAAAAGGCATCACGCTGGAAATGGACACAGGGACCGTAACCACAGGCATGAGCCTGGCAGAGATTGGGAGGATGGCTCCGGATTGTGCAAGGTTCCCATCTGTTCACAGGCTCACTGTGAATCATCGTCTCTTGGAAGGTGCATTAACAACAAACTGAGAAAATAAGCAGCTGTTTGTTAATGCCACCTCCCTCATGGTATCTCTGTCACAGCAGAACTAGGACACTCAGACACCATATTGCCTTGTTATTCTCCAGCCACAGGAAGGAGCCAGGGCTGAAGTCACTAATTTCTCAAGGAAAGACCCAGCTGGCTAGTCAGTGAGGGTCAGTTCCAGTCCATCCTAGTGAGGGGTGGGGTTGGCAAGTGGCAAGTCAGACATGTGACTGCCGTGGCTCTTCTCAGAGAGGCTGATGCGACCCTAAAGGGTTGTGCGATTTGCATCAGGTCTGTTTGGCTCCAAAGGCAAGGAGGAGCCCTAGATATAGAGGCTGAGAAGACACGGTTCACCTAGTCCACCAAGGAGCATGGAGGCAGTGATAAGACACAGTCATATAAAAAAATAAAGCTTTAATTTGCCAAGTGAACATTACAGCAACCCCTACCCACTCATTCCCTCAGACTCCCAGGGCTGGGCAAGCAAGGATCCTTCTGGAGAGGGAAGCTGTTCATCTGGGAAGGGACAAGCACAGACCTGAGGCTGAGGTCAGGATCAGAGGTGGGCAGAGCGCTGGACCGGCCCCTTTCGGCCCTCCCCAGCAATGGGCCGGCCCCGTTCCTCCCAGATGGTGAGGCCATCGCAAGAGCAGATCTGTTTGGGGTTCTGGAACAGGCCAGCAGAGCGTGCGATGATGCCACAGGCCAGCCTGCCGGAGAACAAGAGAGCAAGCAGTCAAGGACCGTCAAGGGGGTTTGCCTGGACCCCTCAGGGCTTGTAAGCACACACAGGACCAGGCAGCTTTCCATGAGGCACCCAGCTCACCTCTGGCCCGAGTTTCCAGTGATCTTGGACAAGGGGTGGCCACCTCGGCCCAGGTCATCCTCCTTCTCATCGATCACCAGACTGCGACCAATCACCTCCCACACCTTCGAGGGGGAAGCGATGCCTCAGGCCTGCAGGAAGGGCTCCACCCCCATCACATCCCATCTTCTCTCCCATTGTACCTTTAGCTTCTCCACCTCCATCCTGAAGACCGCTCTGCCATCAGCATCAGCGTGGACATTCCCCAGGTCACCGCGGTGCTGTAATGACCCAACGGGGCAAGCTCAGGAGGGCACAGCTGCTGTCTCCCGGCTCCCCGTATCTGATTCTCTTTCCTCCCCTCCCAGAAAAGTACCAATCCTCTTGCAGGTATAGTCTGGTAGGTTCAGAGAGTGGCCAGAACTCAAGGCAGGAGACTGGACACACCTTGCAACCCCTGGGGTCCTTTCCATGGGACTAAGCTGTTCCCTGATGAGACAGACCCTCCTTCCAACCTCACATGAACTCAGCTATTGTTTTTCTTCACTCCAGGTCACCACCTCCTATTGGCTCTGCAAGTCCCTGGAAGCCAAGTGCATTCCTTGGGGCTTAAATTGGCCAATGTTGGCTTCCCTGACTATCGGATGCAGCAGCATCACCCCTGCACTCCTAGTCTCAAGTCACAGGGAGAAATCAAGGAGCAAAGGACCTGGCCCTCCCCCAGTGCTGGCTCTTCCCACCTTTCCCCTTGAAAGTAATATGACCCGTCATCACACAGCACACCAAGCATCTCCTACGTAAAAACCCTGTGTAGGCACTGGAGAGGGTACCCTGGTGTCCCAGTAATTAAAAGCTCATCTGGTAACTGGAAGGTTAGTGGTTTGAACCCATCAACTGCTCCTAGGGAGAAAACCACATCTATTAACGTGCTCCCGCTGGGATGAGCTCACCACCATGGAGCTGATGCCCACAGTGACCCTACAGAACCGAGAAGAGCTGCTCCACTCGGTGGCCAAGGCCGTAACCTCTCTGGAAGCAGACTGCTTGCGACATCTTCCTCCCCTGGAGCAGCTGGGGGTTTGAACCACTGATCTTCAGCCTTGAAGTCTCCTGTTTAAACCACTGCATCTTATTTTGTAAATATTTATAGCCTAGGAAACTCTACAAGGATAGTTCTACTCTGCCCTCTGGAGTGGCTAAGAGTTGGGGCTGACGTGATGGCACATGCTAACGGCAGCAACGGAGCACTGGGGTGAGGTGGGGCAGGATATCTGGTCACTGCCCTCGGACTTGCAACAAGGTGGGAAGCACACGTGGACTCAGATAGTCACATGAAGACCCAGCCAGGGCTGGGAAAAACATGCTTTGGAGGGACAGGACCTTGCTGAAGAGCCAGAGAGCCACAGCTGGGCAAATCTACTGTCCTCAGCCTGACACAGGACAGATGCAAGGTCCCGGCCAATGTGGCCAGTTCACAGGAGCTTGCTAAGTCCCAAAGCAGGTCACTGTGCCAGGAGGTCTAGCAGCAGAAGTGCCAGTACAGCCTGGTTTTGTCTTCACCTGTGCAGGTCATCTGCACCAGGCACCTGGTTTATTCTGTGCGCCTCTCTGTGTGGGACTTTAACGATACAAAGACCATGGCGGACATGATAAGAGGCTGGCCAAGCACGCCCAGGCTCGGAGGAGGAGCCCAGCAGTGGGGTCTGGAGGGTGACTGAGCAGCAGAGGCAGGAGCGGTGGTCATCCCAGCCCTCCCTTCGGCACAGAAGCAAATGGCCAGGCTGTAGGACAGCCCGACAGCCAACTCACAATGTCTATGTCCTCAGGCACTAGGGAGCCATAGTGTGTTTCAGGAAAGGGCATGACATGACCACTAGGCTTGCAAACAATCCCTCTAGTGCAGTGGGGGGGGGGGGCGAAGGCCTGAGGAGAGGGAGGGAAACAGCAGGAAAAAGGACTGACGCTGTGAGACCACCAAGGAGGTGGGCAAGGTGCAACCAAGCCCGGACAGAAATCTCCACACCAAACTCATCACCACCTGGGCAGAAGCAGATGCTGCACCCTAACAGGGGCTGCCCGTCCTCACAGCAGCCTTGTCCTTTCGCGTACCGTTTGTATCAAGCACGTGGGCACAGTACAGTGCTGACTACAATCCCTTTGGATTCTCTGCCTCCAGAGGGGCCCGGGGTACAAGCACAGGTCAGGGCTTCTCGTTCCCACACCAGCTCTTTCAGGCCTCTCCCACCACAGCCTCCTCGCCGGTGTCACCATTCCACCCTCACCAGCCTACTTCTTGCTCATCTTTCAAGCTCAAGGGCATAGAGTCTCAATGCCCCTTCCCCCCACCGTCATCTTCCAAACCAGATCCACTGCTGAGCTGATTCAGACGCACACTGTCAAATTCCCTCAGTAATCTGCGGTCAAGGATCTCTCTAAAGGGACTGATGTCAGTTTAAAGACTAAGTGAGCCTGATACAAGCCATGGTGTTTTCAATTGCTTCTTGTGCATCTGAAAGCTGGACAATGAGGAAGGAAGACTAAAGAATTGATGCCTTTGAGCCGGTGTTGGTGAAAAGCACTGAAAATACCATGGAATGTAAAAAGAACAAAGAAATCTGTCTCGAAGGAGTTGCAGCCAGAGTGCTCCCTAGGAAAAAGGATGATGACACTTATTTTGTTTACTTTGGGCATTTTCAGGAGCAACTAGTACTCAGAGAGATATCATGTGGTCAGAGGGAGAAAGCAAGATTCTCAAGTAGACGGACTGGCCCAGTGACAGCGGGATCAAGCGTCGCAGGCCGTGAGGATGGTGCAAGGTCCCCATGTGTTGTCCACAGGGTCACTCTGACTTTAGTCATAAGCTATGAGTTTAGCGCAATCACCTGCACTTAACACACACACGAAAACGCAGGACAATGAATAAAGGAGACTGAAGAGGAACTGACACCACTGAATTATGTTCTTGGCACAGAATACCAAACGTGCCAAAGACTACCAAGAAAACAAGTA
Source organism: Elephantulus edwardii (assembly GCF_000299155.1). Lineage (NCBI taxonomy): Eukaryota > Metazoa > Chordata > Mammalia > Macroscelidea > Macroscelididae > Elephantulus > Elephantulus edwardii. The sequence goes on from NW_006399876.1 coordinate 8,363,625, forward strand.
AATCTCTCTTGAAGATGGGCAGTCAGAATGCTCCTTACACATGAGGAGGCGAGACTTCTCTCACAAACTCTGGATGTGTGGTCAGGAGCGACAGACCCCGGAGAACGACATCACGCTTGGTGAAGCAGCGGGTCAGGGAAAGAGGAAGGCCTTCAGAGAGGTGGACGGACACATGGGCTGGGACAAGAGGCTCACACAGCAGTGACCGTGAGGACGTGCAGGACCAGGAGGTGCTGCTCTGCTGCGGGGAATGTCGCTGAGTTGGAACCCACACACCAAAATCTTAGGAAAGCAGATTGCCATGCCTTCCTCTCCTGGAGCAGCTGGTGGGTTCAAACCACCAACCTTTTGGTTAGCAGCCAAGCCCATAATCTATCAATTAGCAGCCAAAGAAATACCCACTGTTCCCTGCCCCCAGGGTTCCCTTCCCCTCATTCAAACCCTGTGTCATCCCTTTCTTTGGCTGGACCCAGTGCCACACTGTCAAGATCAGATTACACAGAGGGTGACACTAGGCCTGGCTGGCCAATCTCAGTGCTGAGGCAAGTGAGCTGCCCTGGGAGAAGCCTACGCAACAGGCACCCACCCTCCAGCCTGTGAGCGAAGGTCAGCTGGCAGTCATGCAAGAGAGCCTGACACAGCCTCTCCTTAGTGGGTCCTCGAGATCCTTCCAGCCCAGCTGACACCCTGACACCTTGAGACTGAGAGACCCTGAGCCAGAGGCCCCCACAGAAACCACGAGGTCCTGAATTCTACGCCCCTAAATGTCAGAGTTGTCTAATTTGCAGGAGCCAACAACCAGTGCACAAAGCATGCACACAGCCCCACAGATTCCTCTCCTGGCCCCAGAGGGGAAGAGTGAGAGCACAGGCACGTTAAAAATGTAATGGGGCTGTCCAAAGTCCACAATCAGTTACATGAATAAAGTCTACATGGAAGATGGCTTTATTGGTTTTGTGGCAAACTTTTTTTTAATTTTTATTTTATTTTTATTATTTTTTGTCTGTGTGTACCGTCAAATCAGATTTGACTGGTACAGGAGATTGTTCCTCCTTCTCCAGCAAAGCATCTGGTGGATTTGAACCACACACCTCTAGGATTACAGTGTAGCTTCTAGCCACTAGGCCACCAGAGTTCGCCATAACTTTCAACAAGACAAAAAAATAAAAACGGGCTGGTTGGGAGATGAGCAGCACAGATGCAGGGCTCTGACGAGGCTGAGCCACCCATTCTGAGGTGCGAATGGGCTTCCTCAATTCTGCTCAGAGTTCATCCTGTCAACCAGCAGGTACCCAGCCTCTCAGGGACCAGTCTTGAGGCTTCAGGAGAGGGCTCGCTGCTGTATCAGGCACAGCCCCTGCCCTCAGGTGAAGATGAGCAGGCAAGCATCGCCTCTGACAGCCGCAGAGGAGCAGCGTGGGGAGGGCATGAAATGAGGGGCTATGAAGCTGGGAAAAGGCTGACACCGATTGTGTGGAACAAGAGTGTGCCTAGTGGTTAGAGGTATAAGCCGTGGAACCAAGCTACTTGCATTAAAATCCCCTTCACAGCTCTGTGTCCTATGCAAATTCCTTTTTGGGCCTCTATTTCTTCAGCTTTAATGCTGGGAAGGTCACATAACCTATCCTTGAAGACGTGGAGTGCACTTTATAAAGTTAGACAGCATCTAAGAGCCCAGCAAATCTCAGGTTTTGAAACGGCGGCTTCCAGGAGTGAGCGGGCTTCAGAGAGGTGTGGGAGACAGACCTCGAAGCTGAGTCTGATTAAACGCTGACATCTGATGTGAGCAACTGAGGAGGAGAAACGCCAGCGTCCCTGGACCAGGAAGAACGTGCCTGTCACCCACCCACGGCAGGGTGAACAGCGCACTGGAGGGGAGGGAGGACGTGGTATTGTCAGACCAGGCGTTGCAGTTAGTCTCTCATGACTCTGCTCCAAGTTGTGATGATCTTATCACGGCGAGAGAACAAAGCATCGCCCAGCTCTGCACAACCCTCACAATTACGGAATTATTGTGTGTTTGAGCCCATTGTTATAACTACGGCACCAGGGGAGGACAATGCCGTCACCGGGCTGAGCAGATTCCCATTCACAGTGACCGCATGTGACAGGGCAGAACGGCCTCACAGGGGCTTCCAGGCTGTAACCTTTACAGAAGCAGAGCCCCAGGTCGTCTCTCCCGCAGAGCTGCTGGGGGGTTCAAACTGCCAAGCGCGCCTCCAGGTCTCTTCACAGAGAACATTACAAACGCCACTGCCTCTGAGGCGATTCTGACTCACAGTGACCCTACAGGACCGAGCGGAACTGTCCCACCGAGTTTCCAAAGCTGTAATCTTTACAGAAGATGACTGTCCCATCTTTCTCCTCTGCAGCTCCCAGGAGGTTTGAACCCCTGACCTTTCAGTTCCCAGCAGAGCACCAAGCACGGAACCACCTGGGTTGCCTAGATTTATTTTTATAATTACTTTTATCATTACCACCTTATGGTTTTCTCTTGCATGTGGTAATGTCAGGTTTCTTATTAAAAATAAATCTACTTAATTATATAAAATGATATCTTGATTGGCTTTAAAAATAACAGCGGAGAAGGGACAAGAAGCGTGACTGAAACAGGATCTGCCACTATTGAGGTTGGATAATGGGGCCTGGGCTTTAGGACCTTAGAATATGCTTCAAACTTTCCATGATAAAATAAAAAAAGTAAACTAAAAAACAGAATGAACAAAAAAGTCACCTTAAAGAAAAACACTGAGCAATGAACAGAGTAAGACACAGGCTCACTGAAGGGCCGAGTCTCTGAGGGAAGAGGAAGCTCCAGGCCCAGTAAATGTAGTCTCAGGAACAGCCTCTGGAAGTTTGTTATTTTTGTTTTTACTTTATTTTCAAATAAAAATAATCCCTCACAGTACTGATTGCGCACTTGTGATAATGTAAGGGTGATCAAAATAATGTGAAACTCATGTTTTAGAATGATGTTCATGACACAGGAAACCTCGAAAAGGAGAAAAACAATCAATCCCTGCCCTCAGCAACTTCTCACTTCCCCAATCATTTCAAGGAGCAGAGTAGTAACTCCTTTTAGCAAGATCCAACTTAGCTGTACTCTTGACCATTAGAATTAAACTCTTCTATATCATCTAGAGGAAGACTCTCGATGAGATGGATTGATTCAGTGACTGGAGTAATTGAGGCAAGAGTGTCAGAGACAGTAAGACTGGATAGAGCAGGATTTCGGGCTGTTGTACATCCGGTTGCTATGAGTCACAGGCCACTCGACAGAACGTAACAACAACAACAACAAATCATCTAATTAAAGGTTTACATATTCATCCAAACCCTTGATACAGTACACTATCTGCTGTCACCTGAAGATCCCTGAATCTGGGATCTATTCTGCACATCTCTGTAACCAAGGCTACACCATCACCTCCCGCAGCATCAGGCTCTGGCCATCACTCGCTATGGTGGACTCGCATCAATGCCTTTGGAATTTAGCAACAACCTTGATTTCTAACACCTTCATCTTCTTAAGAAGTTTTTCCCCACTTTACCGCCCTTCAGGCAGAGGCTTGCTCTGGGCTTACAGGGCCGCTCCAGCTTCCTGTAAGGGTTATCCTGCTGCACTGCTATCCTGGGATTCTTGATGGTCTCCCCACTAGACTGTGAGCTCACAAGGGACAAGCCCTGGCCTGTGTTACATCCCCAGGGGTCACAGAAAGTGCCAACAAACGTTTCTCTGTTGAACAATATAAGGCCAAAAGGAATCACAATCTAAAGTTCTAACAGCTGCCTGCCTTGCCTCAGGGATGCTCCCCACACCCACCACAGGACAGCAGCCCATCATGGGACAGCACTTACCCGTTCAGCATCCTGTGGGCCTCCATGAGATGTTCCATCAGGGTTAAAGTGGTCCCCACAGCTAAGAAGAGATGGTATCAGGCGGGCGGGGAAAGAGTAGTCCACAGGTAGCTGTGCTTAAGGTCTGAACTAGGTTTCTTTCATCCATTTATCAATTCACCTCCCCCATCCATGCATCCATGCACGCTTCCATCCACCCTCCCACCTCCCCATCCACCCATCTATCCATCCATGCATCCATCCATCCATTCATGCACCCATCTACCCACTCGCCTATCTATCCATCCATCCACCCACTCACCTATCCATCCATCCATCTATCCATCCATCCATCCATCCACCCACCCATCTATCCATCCACCCACCCATCTATCTAGCCAAGCACCCACCCATCTATCCACCTACCTACCCATCCATCTGGCCCAGTCATCCACCCACCCATCTATCTAGCCAAGCACCCACCCATCTATCCACCTACCTACCCATCCATCTGGCCCAGTCTTTGCTGGGCTTTGGTTAGAATGTGCCAAAATGACTTTAACATAGTTCCTATTCTTAAGAAGTTTCTGGCTCACCCAAAGGAACCAGAACCACCACTCAAGCAGATAAATGCACACCCATGTTTATCGCGGCTTTGTTCACAATAGCTAGGAGTTGGAAACAACCTAAGTGCCCATCAACAAATGAATGGACAGAGAAGCTGTGGTATATTCGCACAATGTAATACTATGCTGCATTGAAAAACAAGGAACTCATGAAATATTACTCAAAATGGATGACCCTGAAGGACATTACGCTAAGTGAAATATCTCAGTCACAAAAGGACAAAGGCTGCATAGTGCCACTGTTGTAAAACGGGACTGACATCAGGGTTAGGGGGAGACTAAGAAAGATGGGATAAATTATTTATACTGCATTGAAACAGATGAGGGAGAAAACTGTTTAAAAGGGAATATGTGATTAGGTATTATTGTCATGACAGGAGTCCAGAGCGAAGGCTACACAGTGAGTGGACTTGGGGGGAGGGATTGTATAACAGTGAAAAAAATTTTACTTTTCAAAGAGAAGAGCGAACTGGGGAGGGGGAAAGTTGGGCAGGGAGGAAAGTGTAACAATGAATGAATGGAAATCCAAAGTCTCTGTAAACTCTCATTAAAATTAATTTCAAAAAGTAAATAATTTCTTTTTTAAAAAAATAAGTTTCTGGTTCAAGGGAAAACACAGACGAGTCAACAACCCAACAAGTGATGCTACAACGGCATGACAAACCGTGACACAGGACCCTCCCTTCCCATATCTCCGAGTCACCGTCCATTTCTGACATGGTAAAGTGGCTATGAGCAGGGCTGCAGGGTCAGATTTCAGTTCAAATCCCCACACTTTTGCTCTGAGGCCTTTGGCAAGTTGTTTAACCTCATAGTGTCTCACTTTCCTCCTCTGCAGGGTGGGTTTGTGTGTGTATGTACCTCACTGTGAGAACCTAGAGATGTGAGCACAGCCACTGGCATGGCAGGTACGTGACTTACAGAGTAAAGACACTGTCAGGGACAAGGCAGCTTGTTTACCTGTCACAGCTGTTGGTCAAGTCCCCATACTGATGGACATGGAGGCCATGAGGACCTGGCTCCAGACCATCAACGGTCCCCTCGATGAGGCAGCGCTCAGGGTTCAGCTGCAGGAAGCGCACCACCCCCTGCACAGGGCCAAGCCCCCCAAGGATGGCCACTGCTGCCTCCAGGTTCTCTGCAAGGTATCAAGACCTGGTTGGCTCACCTGCTCACCCAGGCCCACCCTTCATCCCACTGGTAAGAGCATGGGAAAAGCCCACACGCCGTCACACTTTCTCCAAAGACACTCCAGTCCAGGTGCCAGATCCAAGCCAAGTCCCTCCCCAGCTGGTAGAGGCCAAGGTCATAGAGGTCACTCACGTAATAGGTTATTGCCCATTCCTTTGAGTACCGCCTGCCTCCCTGTGCCCTCCAGGAGGGCCTGCACCTTTGTGCTGGGCAAGGTGGTCTCCACTAGGACCATCTGGTTCTCCAACTGCACCTCCACACTGTGGACACCTGAGAGGAGAAAGGGCAGAGGGCAGCATAGGGCTGGGCAGCCCAGGGCTGGGGGCAGAGAAGCAAGGGGACGACTGCAGTTCCAACACACGGCAGGAGGAGAAGCAGGGTCTTCAAGCTGAGCAGTCCTGAGAAGGTCTCGTAATACTTTGGAGTTTGCTTCTTTATGTAGAAAGTGAGGATACCACCACCTCGCCCGCAGGGCTATTGAGTTCTTATAATGTGCCAGGTATTGCTCACAAAAGATAATCTTTTATTGTGTTTTCAATGATCTTTTTTTTAAATTAAATAAAAGTTTTATTCAGGTTTTTTCAGCTTTGCATGAAGATAACTGTTTCCTAATTCCAGGCTTGTCTTTCTCATGAAGATTGCGTTTCAGTATTCTCTTCTCTCAGTCGAGTTGCTGTTGCAGCAGAAGCGAGATAATTCCAGACCGTGTCTGACCAGATCATCAGAAGGACTGATGACAAGAGCAGTCACACTGATGACCCCCTCTCCCCCCTCTAGTTCAATGCTGCTGTCCGTGCCGGGGGCCTGTGTTTTCAATGACCTTTAACGCAACTAAGTAAGTTACAATTTAACAACCTCTACACAAATGATTCAATGGCATTGAGTGTATTTTTCACAACATGTCAAGATTCTCCCAAATTCTATCCTGGTGGTTCTATTCCCAGTGACCCCATTTACCAACATCCCGACCTTCCCAGCTTCGCTTTGGAGGGACTGGGACTGCTTACTCTTCTGCAGATGATTTTTTTAAAGCAGCACAGTGTTTGCGGGTTATATTCTTTGTCTTAAAATACTGAGTTAATTTATGAGACTAGAGCTATCCTGCACAACTATCATCTAAGTCTTCAAACCTAGACAATCAAAGTTTTGAGGTGCTTGTTGTTGTTGTTGTTGTTAAGTGCCGTCGAGTCGCAGGTGACTCATAGCGACCCTACGAAGGAGACTCCTCGACGCTTGGTTGCCTTTCATCCTCTCTCCAGGTTCATAGGGTTTCCGGGGGCAAGCTATTATGGAAGTGGATGCCACTCCTCCTTCCTCTGAGGTGCTTAGGGGTACTTAAAAAGTATCTGTAACCGTTGCTCCTGTGTGGTTTATTACATATATGAGTACATAACTGGATGTTGTTTTATGCATTGTCAAGTCAGCACCGACTCATAGCGGAAGCTCCAGTGGGTTTTCAGGGGCTATAAATCACATGGGAAGAGACTGTCCATCTGTCCATGGAGCAGCAGTGGATTCAAACAGCCTGTCTTTGGGTTGGTATTGCAACTCCTTATCCACCAGGCCACCAGTATATACACACAGATACACATAGATGTGTGTACTTGCTGTGGTCGTTACGTACCAGTGGAGTCTGAACCAACTCAGAGCTGACCCTCCAGCTGGTTTGCAGAGGCAGCAAACAGCATGGGAAGAGATGGTGCCACACCCGCCTCGCTGTCCTCTCTGGCCACGACGCCTGTGTGACAAAATGGGTCGTCCGTGCCTGTACGGGGTCTCTGACCTCAAGGATAGCATAAGAGGGAATCTTGCAAGCCCTGTGCTTGTGAGTGGGCTGATGCCTGGATATTTGTTACAGATGGGTCTTCGTAATCCTGGGAAACCTCTGGAAATTAAGTTGCTTCTAGGATAAGAATGGGAGTTTCTGGGGAAAAATCAGGGGAACTTCACCAGAACTGGGATAAAGATTTAATTAAAGTCTTTAATCAGGAACCATTTGATGTTCCTGGAAATGATAACAAACAAGCTGAAAATATAAAAGAAATTGAGATTGTTCTTAAAAGTATAATTTTGAATATGATCTTTGAGTATGTATCTAATTCCTCTTTTGTGATACTTGCAACTCATATTCAGCAATGTAATTGTGTATTAGGAGAAAGTTTAGACTAGTTTTAACAGCAGAAAGTCATAGTTAATGAGAATAAAACAGAGAGGTTTAAGAAAAGACTCAAAAGACAAACTTCTCTAAAAGTAAAGGTCTCTTTAAGAAATAGGAAATATTACCAGATAAATAATAGGTGGTGGGAAGAAAGTACTTATAAAGGACCATATGTCCTGCCAACTCCAACACCAGTACCTCTTCCTTATACAGACGTTTTGTATTCCAAAGAAAAAGAATTGAATATTACAAATTAACTTGGTAAAAACAAGTTAAAGGAAGTCGTCCACCTTTGCCAAACAAAAAACAAATTAAAATCTTATGACAAGTTGCAAAAACTATTGTTAAACATAGGAATGGTCCAGAGTGTAAGAAAATAGATGTTAAGATTCGTTAGGTACAGTACAAATATGAGTACAAAGGCAAAAACAAAGGTGGCTAAAATACAGTGACACAAAGTAGGAGAGGAAAGGAAGTGAAATCTAAACCATTAACCATTGTCTAGCAGATGACCAACATAAGGTCATTGTGTTTCTTGTTCAAAGAATGTTTAATAGCCGATGCTATTATTTAGTAATAGAAAATACTTTCTTTTTGTTAAAATCTTATGTGAGCTTTGTAATCACAAAATGTTGGCTATAAGTCAAGTTTAAACAAGTTTAAATGTATAAAAAGCAAGCTTTTAGCATAATAAATCAGAGCTCTCTACATCATCCTGGTGTGCAGACTCTCATTTTCGCCGACTTCGTCCCTCACCTGCTCTTCACCAAGAACCCCCTTGAGTTTCTTGTCACGACCGTAGTCGGGTGGTCGGTGACAAGATGGCCCACCTTTCTCGAATAGAGTAGCTGGTGGATTCAAACAGCCTGCCTTAGAATTGGGGCTGCAACTCCTTACCACTAAGCCACGAGAACTCCACTTCTGCGCATCACATGTATGCTTACAAGTATATATATATATCTGTGGGAAGCCAAATTTCATAAACATAAATGATAAACCAAATGCTATGTGAGGATATGAGGGAGGTGCAGATGCAAACTGGACTTCCCCCTGAAGCACCATGGCAGACTTTAGGGGTTTTCACAATTCTTGTATTTGCTAAGCCCTCCCTCCTGAGTCAAGTGTAAGGTTTTCAATAGAAAGAGCTTAGCTTCATTTGCATGGAATTCTCTTTGTGATTTGCTCCCTGGCATTTTTCAGTAAAGACACAGGGAAGCTGAGTTTGAAGGAGCTTCAGTTCTTCCAGCCATTCGCCCTGCTTTACGCTGTTTTCTCCTCCATTCTTGGGGTCCCCTCTTGTTCTCTTTATTCTTTTCCCTCAGCCGACAACATATATCTACACATAATCTGCATATATGCAAATGTTACTACACACATTTTCAGAGGGATTGCTGGTGTTCATGAACTTTTGAAGCAGCTAGCAGCCAAAAGGCAGAAACAAGCCAAATGACTTTCACTAGGCGATAAACAGATAAAATGTAGTATATGAATACTGAGTATTTTCTAGGCTGTAAATGTTATAGAAGCAGATTGCCAGATCTAACTCCTAAAAAGCTGTTAGGTGGGTTTGAACCATTAATCTCTAGGTAAGTAGTCAAGCACTTAGCCATCTGCACCACCAGGCCACTAAAAAACAGTTACAATGCAAACACCAAAGCCACTGCTTCCACATCAGTTTTTTTTTTAATTATTTTGTGTGTGTGTACCGTCAAATCAGATCTGACTGGTACAGGAGGATATTGCGCCTCCTTCTCCGGCAGAGCATCTGGTGGATTCGAACCGTGTTTCTCTGGGATTGCAGTGCAGCTTCTTGCCACTAGGCCACCAGAGCTCCCCACCACATCAGTTTTTGTTTGTTTTTTTTTTTTTACCACATCAGTTTTGACTCACAGCAATCCTAGAGGATTAAGCAGGACTGCCCTGTAGGATTTCCGTTTCTACGGGGGCAGACTGTCTCATCTCCCTCCAGGAATGGCCTGATGATGAGTGGTCCAGTGCTTAACTCATCACACCACCTTATATCATCCACAAGTAGAAACAAAGTTCTGAGGCACGGTATCACATGGGTAATCCTGGAAAACAGCACATCAAGCAAAGGACTCACGATACAAAAGACGGTATATTGTACATCCCACTTGGTGAAATGTGTAGAATCATAAATGTCCATCGTCATAAAGTAGATGAGTGACTGGTTAGGGCTGGGAAGGTGAAGCCGGGGGGAAGATTTAAAGATTCGAGGTTTCTTTTTGGAGCTCATGAAAATGTAGTAAAATGAAGGGAGCTCTGGTGGCCTAGTGGCAAGAAGCTGCACCGCAATCCCAGGGGTATGTGGTTTGAATCCACCAGATGCTGTGCTGGAGAAGGAGGGGCAATCTCCTCCTGTACCAGTCAGGTCCGATTTGACGGTACACACAAAAAAATAATAAAATTTAAAATTTTTTAAAAGAAGAAAATGTTACAAAATGAATTGTGGTAATAGTTGTGCAATTTTGTGACTACTGAACGACATACATAATGCAGTGATTTGCATGGTATGTGAGCTGTGCCTCAATGGGCTGTCAAAAAAAGAGGAAGGTGCAGAATTATCATTACAAGAGGTAATAAGCATGGAGCACAAGCTGGGGTGCAGTGCATTACCTGATCTGCTCCCTCTGCTAGAGTCCTTGTTAACTCCTACCATGTGATTATGTAAATGTGGGGTGTTGGACCTTCACTAAGTGGATTAGATATTAAATATACTATTAGCTGCCAAAAGATCAAATGGATCTACGTTGGGGGAAGTGCAGTCAGAATGTTCCTTAGAAACGAGGATGGTGAGATTTCATCTTACTACTCTGAGTATGTATCACTTCAGTTTGTGGAGAAAGACAACAGGCCTGGCAACACGGAGTCAGTGAAAAACAGGAAGCCCTTTGATGAGAGACTGTGAGGTTGGCAGAAGACTGGGTTGCTTTACTCTGAGTTAGAGACCATTCAATAACACCTAACAATATCAAGAGGCTTGGATACCTTGCTAACAATGGGAACAAGGCATATGGCAACCTGGTGGGATGGGATCATGCAAACAGGGTGTATGGAAAACTAGCACACAATTTGGTAGTGCTTAAAATGAGCCAACCCAGAGGCGGAAAAGAGGGATCTCCCCGCCATCAAGAAAGAAGAGCCAGGAGTGTGGAGTGCGTTCTTTGGACTTGATTTACCTGTGCTGAAAGTCCTCAGCCCAGAGGACAGAGAGCGATAATTCCAGAAAGACAGCACACGATGGCAAGTGATATAAGCGAGGATAACAGGGACACAAAAGTGCCCTGAAGGTATAAAAGCAGTAGCAGATAAATGGAGGTAGAACAAGACACTAACAGAGACAGAGTGAGAAAGCTGAGCTCCTCAGGCAGGGGGCTTGCTGGCAGAGCGGGATGCTTGCGGGCATTTTCCAGGGAAGGCAGGTTTGTGGACCCGCCTGCTGGAGCCCAGGGTCTTTGGGCCTAGGCTTGCTGGCAGAGCAGGGTACCACTAGGCACTTAACCCGGCAGAGCTGAATGAGCTGCTCAAGCAGGAGAGAGGCCAAAGCCACAAGGCTGAGGCTCAGGCTGCCTTTCAGCACAGCTGAGAAGAGACTGTTCCACTGAAAAGTGGTGTTCCCGTCCCGTCTTCATTGACTGTGACTCTGGGTTGTAACTTGTTACTTCCCTAATCAACCTCCTAATCACGAGTCTATTCTGTGAGCTCTGTGTGGCCACTGCAGTTAATTAGCAAACCCAGCAGAGAAGCAGAGAGTATCAAGGATGTCTCATCGGTCAGGCAGGGGTTGTGAATGCTGTCGATGAGGATTCTCTTTCCCTATTGTGAACTTAAGTGGAAGTCAGGTACCCCTCCATCCCTAAGGCCATGCCATCTTGCACCTTCTTCTAAATGCTCTGCCTGTATTAGTTCATTTGAAACTCGGAGGAATCCTGTGCTTTGGGTAACTGCTCCTATTTCTACAGGGAGCTCTGACGGCATAGTGCTATAGAGGGTTTGCAGCTAACAATGGCCACACCTCTCTGGCAGTTAAAATGCACCAGCCGTTCTGTGGGAGAAAGATAGGCAATTTCTTCCCATGCAATTTACAGCACTGGAAACCTCTCCGAGGGGTCATTTAAGAACCAGTTCTGGCAACCTCTGGTGGTCTAGTGGCAAGAAGCTGCACTGCAATCCCAGAGGAGAACGGTTTGAATCCACCGGATGCTCTGCTGGAGAAGGAGGGACAATCTCCTCTTGTGCTATCAGATCCAATTTGACGGTACACACACAAAATAATAATAATAATAATAATAATTTTTAAAAAGAACCAGTTCCAATCTAACAGCAATGATTATGATTCCTATTTTACAGAAGAGAAAACTGAGGCAGACAGTGAGACAGGAAATGTGCTTCCAGGCACACTGCAGTGCTGTGGAACGGCGCTCCAAGCCCACATGGCTAGCTCCAGAGCCTGAGCCTTTAACAGAACACGGACTACCCTGAAGGACTGTCCCCAGACTGCCTTGATCAAGGCCATGGCCTTGATCAAGCTGGAACAACATTATCTGATGTATAATATTTTTAAATAATCAGTTTGGCTTTTATGTGGAAAGGCTATTGGAAGGCCATCAGAGGCAGCAGAGTGCCTACAAAGTTCTTGCTCAGTTTGGGAGAGAGGCGAACTGATTTTCTGCTTTCAAAGGAGGAAGGCTAGAAGCTTTGCAACTACACATCCCCAGATCTGAGTCTGACCAAGAAGGCAAGTTCCTCTGGGAAGCATCAACTGTAATCTCCGTGTGGCTATGCAGAAGTTACAGGGAGCTCCAGGAAGTGAGCCTTGGGTGGAACTCCTCCCACTGAACCCTGGGCAAAGATCAAGGTCTCAGGCATCCCAGAGAGGGGAGTCCTTGCTCTCTGCCCATTCTGGGAAACAAGTTTCCCACCTAGCCTGTGAGAATGCCAAACTACTCCAGCTGCCCAGAGCAGATAATGCACATAGTCATAATCTGGTGCCTGAAAGGCCTGCGGAGGGCTGGAAACCAGCCTGGGGCCAACAGATATCTAAGTATCAGCTCTCTCAGCAAAAATGCGTTATAGGAAGTGGAGGGCTTTCTGTCGTGAGAAAGTCTTGGGTCAGAACAGTCCACACAACAGTGGACTGAGTCAATCGCTATCAGATTAACTCCAACACTCCAAACACGAGGTCTAAGCAAAGCTAGATTCTAAGCAATCAATATGTAAGAAGACTGAAGAAGAATGAATGCCGTTGAACTGTGGTTAGTGAAAGGTATCAAATCTACCCTGGCCTGCCAAAAAGGAGAAATAAAGCCAAATTGGAGGAAGTGCAAGCAGAGTTTGCCTTAGAGGTAGAGATAGTGAAGCTTCATCTCACACACTCTGGGCATGTTGTCAAGAGGTGCTCGTCCTTTGGAAAAGGAGACGGTCAGCGGAAAAAGACAAAGAGAAGATGGACTGAGGCAGCGAGTGCAACAAGGGGCTTCAGCACTGGGGGAGGCGTGGAAATGGCACTGGTTAGGGCAAAGTTTCCATCTGTTATTCACAGGGTTGCTATTAGTCGTAATTGACCCGACCAACCACAAGGCTGACAGGCCCTCGGGGCTACTTATCTACCAGCTGCTCTGAGGGGAAAATGAGAAACCTGATTGGACGATGCATGTGGTTTTGAGTTTTACACCCACCTGTGGTTACACTCTCATTTGGTTCCAGCTCCTCAACTACAACAGTGTGCCTCCCACAGAGCTCCAGGACAGATGAAGTCCAAGTTTGTCTCTGTTACGTTGCTTTGATTGGTGTAGGCTATGCTCTGCGTCAATCTCTGACAAAACATAAAAAGAGCTGAATAAGGAAGCAGAGATGGGGGGAGACTGTAAATTCCATGGACATCTCCAAGAAACAAGCTGAAGGGACAAGGACTTTGCTCTAGAGCCACAGAGATAAAAAGCTTTCCCTACAGCTAGCACTTTTGGTACCAACAGCCGGGAAACCAAAAGATGAATTGCATTAGGAAAGTCAGCTGTCAGGGACCTCTCCATAGTACTGAAGAGCAATGATGTCAGTCTGAAGAATAAGGTGCACCTGATCCAGGTCACAGTCTTCACAATTATTTGTTATGCATCAGAAAGTTGGACAATGATGAAGGAATGATAGAAAAGGAGAACTGATGCCTTTGATCTGTGGTGTTGGAGAAGAGTCCTGACTATACCACGGACTGTTAGGAGAAACAAACAGGTTTGTCCTAGAGAGGGTGAAACCAGGCTGCTCCTTGGCAGCAAGGATTCTGATGCTTTGTCTGGGCATGTGGCCGGCCAGGAGGGTCCAGTCCTTGGAGAGGGACATCATGCTTGGGAGGGTGGAGGGACAGCACAGGAGAGGAAGACTTTCAATGAGATAGATTGTTTCAGTGAATGGGGTAATGAGGGTAAGGTGTGTCAGAGACAATAAGGTTGGCACAGCACAGCACAGGTTTCAGGGCTATCGTCCATGGGGTTATTATGAGTCACAAGGGACGTGATGACACATAAAAACAACCACAACAATAAAGCTAGTGCCCTGATTCCAAACTTCCAGCCACCTGTGAGAAAAGACATTCTTGTTTATTAAAGCCTTCTACTTGTAGGATTACTTTAAGAGCAGTGTTGGGCAGCCAAGGCATGCTTCCTCTCAGTTAACTGAGCTTTACTGGGTTCTTACATGCCACAGCCTTTTCTAAAGAGCTTTCTATGCCTTCACTAATGTTCTCTTCATCATAGTCCTTCAGAATAGATTCTGTGACTATCCCTGCTTAAAAGCTGAAGAAGCAGAGGTAACAAACAGAAACTGCATAGGACACAGAGCTGTAAAGCAGTAAAATAGATCAGAACCCAACCTGCTCTTCAGGAAGTCTTCTGTGACAGTCAGAGGCAATGCTTGCCTGCTCATCTTCATCTGAGGGCAGGGGCTGTGCCTGATAAAACCAGGGAGCTCTCTCCTTACAGTCTCGGGACTGGTCCACAAGGGATCGAAGTATCTGCTGAGGGACCAGATGAACACTGAGGAAGCCCAGCCTGTTTGTAGCTCAGTGTTAGTGCTTTTACTGTCTCAGACCTCTCCAAGTGCGCCAGGTCAACTCCAGATCAGCTGACTTTTGGGAACCAGGAGTCACAGCCAGGGCTGCTGTTTGCTCTGTCAAGATACAGCTATCTCCTACACAAGAACTATTTCCTAAGACACGTGTTCTGGAAGAGGTGTGAGGTTCAGTCTGACTCCTCAGGTTCCAAGACAGCTGAGGTCCAGGACACCAGGACAGAATGACCCAGTCATTCAGCGGGTATAGAATTGAGTTCTACTTCTGGGTAGCTGTGTCTCTGAAAACATTCTTTCCTCTCTGAGTCTGTTCCTGCATCTGTGGGATGGGATGTACCTAGATTCTCTCAGAGGCCTTGGGACAACTGTCCATAGAAAACTTCAGCACACCTATGTTTATTGCTGCTTTGTTTACAATAGAAAAGAGATGGAAATAACCCAAGTACCCATCAACAAATGAATGGATAGAGAAGCTGTGGTATATTCACACAATGGAATATTATGCAGCACTGAAAACAAAGAACTCATGAACTATTATACAAAATGGGTGACCAAGAAGGACATTATGCTCAGTCACAAAAAGACAAATACTGCATAATACCACTGTTATAAAACAGGACTGATGGGGGGTCCAGGGGAAATTAAAAAAAGAGGGAATAATGTACACGGTATTGAAACAAATAAGCGAGAGAACTGTATAAAAGGAATATATTATTAGGTATTATTGACATGACAAGAGACCAGAATAAGAGCTGCATAGTAAAGTGGTCCTGGGGGTGTGTGGTGTGTGTGTGTGTGTGTGTGTGTGTGTGTGTGTGTGTGTGTGTCTATAACAATGAAAGAACTTTTTTTCCAAAGAAAAAAGCGAACTGGCTGGGAGGGGGCACAGGGAGGAAAATATGCAACAATGAATTAATGGAAAAAAGTTATTAAATATTTAGGTTAATCAATAAAATATTAAAAAAGAAAAAGAAAACTTGACCTGGCTCTTACCTGCCACCCCTTGCAGGGACTTGTGAACCGCATCCACACAGCTCTGACAGGTCATCTGCACAGCGAACTCGAGCTACAGGAGCAGAAAGGATGGGCTGGTAAGATCTGGGGGTGAAGCCTGCCTGATCCTATTTCATCTACCTCTACTACAATAATCTGAAGGCCTAGGGACACACTCCAACAAACCCTTTTTCAACCAGCCAGTTCACAATTATTCTATGACTCGGTCACATGTCCCAGGAACTCCTGCCAAGGGCCTTGATACCTTTGTACCCAGAGCTGGATTGCCCAATAACAAAGTAAACAAACATGGCTTTACTCGAGCTTTCTTATTAAACTCTAAGGAACAGTTTCACATTTCTCCACCCTATCAAAGATCCTGCTTTGAGGGATGGTTGGTATCTGTTCACATACCCCCCTTTACATCTTCCTACAGAATCAAAGCTTCTTTTTAACGTTACAATTCAGTTTCACTTTTCTCCACCCTATCAAAGCTTCGAGGGATGGCTGATAACTGGTTTTTCCCCCGACTTTACACCTTCCTACAGAATCAAAGCCTCTTTTTAAAAGTTGCAATTCCTACCCGGGACGGAGTGCCCAGTAAACCAGGGATGTTTCTTAACTCGCACCCTGGTCCCAGGCTCGTTAGCGAACTGCACACACGGTCTCGACTCTCACCTTGCAGGAGGCCCCGCTGTCTCCCGAAGTCGACGCCATCCCGGCCGTGTCGCCTGTCGCCGGCCGCACAGTGGGACCTGCCGGTTGCAGGACCGCGGACACGCAGGGACGGGACACGCAGGGACGGAAGGTACCCGCCACCCCGCCCCGTCGCGCGTGCGCACTCCAGACCTCGCGCCTGACGCCTCGGAGGCCGCGCAGGCGCACTCGCCTCGCCCGCCCTGGTTGTCATAGTAACGGCTTCTCCCGGTGTCTGTGGACTTGACCGACGCCAGGATGAAGCCGCGGACTTTGGAGCCCGAGCTCCAGCACGTTTATCACCGATTGCTGCAGCCGCTGTCGCTCATCCCCGGCCGGGCGACGCCCCGAGAGTCTCGGCACCTCGACCCGCGCTTGGTCCGGGCGCTGGAGGCGGAGCGGCGCGTAAAGCTGACAGCGTCGTCGCTGTGCCTGCGGGTCGCCGAGCGGCTGGCCAGCAGCGGCCAGGACGCGCAGGTGTCTCCCGAGGGCCGACACCGCCTCGCCGAGGTCATCCTGCAGGAGTTGAGGTGCGGCTGGCAGGAGCCACCTGCCGAAGCTAGTCTGAGCCCCCAGAACAACCAGAAGCTTCGGCAGCGCCTGGAGACCTACGTGTTGGTGAGCAGCGAGCAGCTCTTCCTGCACTACCTGCACCGGCTGGTGGCCCTGTCGGGCCCCGACAGTGTCTTTACCGAGCCTGCCACCCTCACCCGCTTGGCCACCGGGCTCTCCAGGGACTGCACGCTCTTCCTCACCGGCCCTGACGTCTACCGTGGGGTGCTCGCCGACTTCCAGGCCCTGCTGGGAGTCCATCAGGGCCGGGGCCACACTGGCCCCGTGCGGACATTCAAGCTCTGCCCGATCCCCCGGCCTCAGAGCACCGGCTTCGCCCAAGTGCCATGTTCCAGTCTCGACTTGAACCACCTCATCCATCTCAGCCGCCCTTCGGAGTTTCAAGTCGAGTCAGGGCAGGATCCTCTGAAAGAGCTCAAGACCATCCCCCAGTTGAAGAAGAAAACAACTCTCTTCCAGCTGCCCAGCAGGCCAGCGAAGAAGAGCGCAGCTTCCGCAAAGACTGTGTCACTGCCCAGCCATGTTGCAGCTCCCAGCAGCCAGGCTGCCCCCAGCTTCCAGAGCCCCCTCACCTCCCAGCTCCGCCGCTACCAGTCCATGCCGTCTCTGCGGGAGGGCTGGAAACTGGCCGATGAGCTGGGCCTTCTCCCGCAGCCCCCGCGCACTTGTACCCCCCTGGTCCTGGTTGCGGAGAGTAAGCCAGAGCTGGCAGAGAATGCAGTGGCTGAAGATCTGAAGAAGCTGATGAGGAAACTGAAACTGAAGAGGCCTCAGGGACTCCTAATGGACACTGACCTGCACCCACTCCTGGGGGTCCAGACCCGCGGCCCAGAGGCAGAGCACCGCCTAAGAGAGCTGCAGAGGATGTTGAAGACCCTGGAGGAGGAGGAGGAAGCCTTGGAACTGAAGGATAACCAACACCTCAAAACTCCTCCACTCCACCCACAACCACACACCACAACACTGAAGCTCAGAAATCAGCTTGTGGTGGAGACCGCTGTTGTAAGAGTGTCCGACAGAAAGTTCGTGGACTCCTTTCACGTGGAAGGAGTCGGAGTCCTGTACAACCACCTGACCGGGGAACTGGACTCCAAACTTGTGGAAGAGATGGACCGCAGCCACGTTGTGAGCGATAGCACCTGGGAAGTTTACAAGGAGTTAATGAGCCACATCTCCACAAACCACCTGTCTTTTGACCAGGGTCCCCTGATTGAGCCTACTACAGATAAAGACTGGTCAGCCTGCCTGTCCTCGTCCTGCCTGGACCAAGAAAAAGAGTATCGCATCATAAACCCAGAGCTGGCAAAACTTTACACCCAGGGAGCCAACAAGCCAAGGCCCCACCCTAGTAAGACTGTCTCCGTTTCATCGCTGCATGGGAACAAAACCTTGGACCTACGATCCAACAAAGCCTTGTGGATGGAAAGCTGGTGGAAAGCCAATCTTTCCCAGGAAGACTACTTAAAATTCCTCCACACCGAGAAGACGGACTTCCTCCATGTCATCTTCCACATGTATAAAGAGGAGGAGCCGCCTCCGGAGAAGTTGGTGGCCCCTGCCAAGGAGTCCCAGAAGCTTTCTCACCCACTCCCCTTGCTTGAAGAGAAGGAATCGTGGGATTTTGTGCCTGGCGAGTGGGATTGCAGGACAGTACTGCCTCATGGGCTGGGGACTGCCAAACTCGGCCTCCTGAGTGAATACCAAAAGCTCCCACCCCTGCAGAAGCGTCTGGAGCGGCTGTGGTCCGTCCTTGAGTTCCCCCACAGGGACCGGCTGGATATGGCCATCAAGTACAGCTCCGATTCCTGTCTGAGGCAACTGCCTGCGCTCCTGGATGCCTGGGAGTGGGCCCTGAAGCCCATTAGGCTGAGGGAGATGCTGCTGGCAAAACTGGAGGCTTTTGAGCAGCAAGCCTCCAACCCCAACCGATTCTTCCAGAAGCCTTTCATTGGCCTGAATTGCCTGGTGGAGGAGAGCAAGAGCCGCAAAGAGCTCCAGAGGCAGCTCAGGCAGGTAGAGGCCTCCTTGGTTCCCCTCTTGGAGGAGATCGAGTTAATCTTTCATGAGCCATTGACCTTCAGGGGGCGGCGCTACCTGGACAAAATGAAGCACGACCAGGTGGAGATGCTGTACTGGCTGCAGCAGCGGCGGCGGCTCCACCGGCTTGTCCAGACCCAGAAGGCCTACGGTCCTCAGACAGCCCAGTCTGGGAGAAACAGTAGCCAGCACTTGGCAGCTCCTGGGAATACTTCTGTTACCCTTTGACCTTGGCAAGGGCCCTCTGTCTCTCTCTCTCTCTCCTAGGTGCCCAGCAGTTCATTCAACCATCTTGACTGCTTTGAAAAAAGACATGTGTCTGCACCAGGGAGTGCAGGGCTCAGAAACATGGTGCTTTCAGACTTGGTTCTGACAATGAAGTTCTCATTAAAGGATCCTGTGGGCCCAGTTTTCTCATTTGTATCAAGTCATGTACAGCCCAAATCATATCAAAAGAACTGAAACCATCTCTCTATGATGTGGTGTGTCGGGTGGAGGCAGACCATGACCTTTGGAACAGCACAATTTAGCTCAACTAGCACTTGACATTAAGCTAACTGACTAGTGCCTCAAGTCAAGAGGCTCTCTGGCATAATGTTTAAGAGATAAGGCCCCCAAGTCAGCAGATATAGGTTTAAATCTGGCTGTAGCTTTGGGCAAGTTACCCAGCTTCTCTGCACCTACGTCATCCATCACATGTCAGATCTTGATCGTGAAAGACCTTTAAACAACTGAAGTTTTGAGTTCCCACTTCTTGTATTCTTTGATAGAGCTAAAAGTTTTAGTGGAAATTTTACAAGTTAGTGCAAGCACATGGTACAAAACACATAAGAATATGTCCTGGAAGTATGTCTCCATCTTATCCCTTCCTCCCCAGCCATTATCAGTTTTTGTATGTTGTCCCATTCCTTTCACTACTCGTTGAATATTTCTTGAACACCTGCTGGTGTTGAGGAACCTCTGGTGGCATAGTCCATAGGGAGCTGTACTGCTAACCCAGAGATTTCACCTCCCTGACAGTTTGAGAGCACAGGGCTCCATTGAAGAAAGAGAAGCAATCTCCCCTCGTGTGAGTTACAGCTTCAGAAACCTCTACAGGGCCTGCTAGGAATCAGGTCCAACCTCACAGCAATGACTTGACTTGGTGTTCGATACCTGGTGAATGACACAAGGATATCCCTAGTTTATAAAGCACAGTACTTAAGCACATTAAATAAGAGAGTGTTAAGTGATAACTATTCAGGTGGGGCAGGAAAGAGTAGGTAAAATAGAGTTAAGGGATGATTGCTGTAGTGATTTTTATAATTTCAAATTTATTTTAATGAAAGTTTACAGAGACTTTGGATTTCCATTTATTCATTGTTGCACTTTTCTCCCTGCACCCCCCCCCCAAAGCTGTAGTTTTAATAAACACTCAGGACAAGCCAGACTTGGAAAGTGAGATTTGAGCAGACTCAAAGTGGGTTATCTAACTCTGCTGGAATAGAACTATCACAAGCAGATGGATTTAACAGATACATTTCTATTGCTACCATGTAAAATAAGTATAAAATTATTGCCACCATCTCCAAATTATTAAGGAGTAATGATGTCAGTTTGAGAACGAGGGTGCGTCTGATTCAGGCCATGGTCTTTCCAATTATTTGCTGTGCGTCTGAGAGTTGTACAGTGAATAAGAATGACAGAAGAATTGACGCCTTTGAGCTGTGGCGTTGGAGAAGAGCACTGAACATCCCATGGACGGCCAGAACAAACAGATATATCTTGAAGAGGTGCAGCTGGAGTGTTCGTTGGAGGCAAGAATGATGAGGCTTCACCACACATACTTTGGGCATATTGCTAGTAGTAGTTTTTCCTTGGAGAAGGACATGATGCTGGGAAGGGTGGAGGGCCAGTGAAGGAGAGGAAGACCCTCAACTGGGAGGATTGACAAAGTGACTGCTGCAATGGGCTCTTATGTGTCAGGAAGAGTAAAGATGGTGTAGAATAGAGCAGGGTTCACAGGATCAGGGTTCAGGTCTTCTGTTCATAGTGTTGCTCTGGGTCGTACTCGACTCAATGACACCTACAAACAACTATGCAAAAGGATCTGTTGTTGTTTTTGAATACCCATCATTACAGTCACCATCAATCTGTCTCTTTGAGGATCTTCCCCTCTTTGACCACCTGTCCTTCCCAGGAAGATGTCTTTTCCCAAGCATTGGCCCCTCCTGCCAGTGTGCCCAAAGCATGTAAGGCAAAATGTTTACTCATCCTTGCCTCTAAAGAACACTTCGCTTGTACTTCCTCAAAAATAGATTCATTTGTACTTCTGACAGTCCATGGGATATGCAGTACTCTCTGCCAACACCACAAGACAAAGGCATAAATTATTTGTCAACTTATCTTGCAACTTTCAGATGCATGTGTCATTGTTGTGTGCTATCAAGTCAGAACTGACCGCTAGCTGACCCTCCGGTGGGTTTTCAGAGGCAATAAATGGCATGGCAGAAGATTGCCCACCCTTCTGGAGCAGCTGGTGGATTTGAACTATGTGCTTTTGGGATTGCAGTGCAGCTTCTTACTAGGTCATCAGAGCTCCTTTTCAGATGCATATTGTGTTGTTCTTGTTATGAGCCCTCAAGTTGCTGTGACTCACAGCAAGCCTACATGTACAACAGCTCTGAACCTTGTCCTATCCTGAGCCAATCTCATTGTCTCCGACAGCCCCAATCCCCCTTCTCCAGTCACTGTGTCAATCCATCTCATCCTGGGTCTTCCTCTCCTGTACTGTCCCTCCTCCTTCCAAGCATGATGTCCTTCTCCAAGGACTAGTCCCTCTTGGCCACATGCCGAAAGTATGGGACACAGAGCTTCAAAATCCTTGCCTTCAGCGAATAGTTTGGTTTCACCCTCTCCAGGACTGACCTTTTCTCCTGGCAGTCGCAATATATTCAACACTCATGCAGCACCACAACTCAAAGGCATTGATTCTTCTGTCGTCCTTAGTCATTGTCCAGCTCTCTGACACATAGCAAGTAATTGCAAAGACAATGGCCTGTATCGGGCACACCTGAGTCTCTAGACTGACATCGTTGCTCTTCAGATGCATAGGAAGCAATTAAAACACTTGTTTTGTTTTTTTAAAACACTACTTCTTGAATCAAGTGTGCCTTAGTCATTAATAGCCTAGAAGACTTTGTTGTTATGTGCTATCAAGTCTGAACCAATTCATAAACAGGCCTTCCAATGGGTTTTCAGTCTGTAAATCAATGACAGGGAAGATTGCCCACCTTTTCCCATGGAGCAGCTGGTAGCTTTGAACGTTTGGGTCAGCAGTGCAGTTCCTGAGCACTGGGCCACCAGAACTCCAGAGGCTTTAAAGAAGGTTTCCTCTCTCTGATGACTCTGGTCTTGTCTCTTCAGCTTCTTTCCTAATTCCTTTGAAATCCTCATGTGTTGTCACATCTGTCTTCCCCTATCTCTGCTTATCTTGCTTGTGATTTAATTCCTTTTATGTTAAAGGAGATCTAAAACATTCTCTGCTAATCCCATCTCATTAAAATAACAAGGAAACCCACCCGCAAAGTAGGATTATAGTCACTGATACAGGGAAGTATTTACAGCATATATTTTGGAGGAACAATACAAAATACAACATTCCACCCTTTGGCTCCCCAAAAATCCTACTCACATGCAAAACACATTTTTTAAATTTTTTTAAATTCTAAAATAAAGGTTGCCTTTACCAAAATATAAAACCCACATTCACACTGCCACATCCTCTCAAAAGTCTTAAATCATCTTCTGAGTCATCTAAATGTGGGTGAGACTTTGTTGTTGTCAGGTGCCACCAAGTTGCCTGCAACTCATAGCGACATTAGCTCTGAAACCTGCCTTATCCTGAGCCAATCTCGTCGTCTCCAACAGACATAATCCCATTTTCTCAGTCACTGAGTCAATATGTCTCATCCTGGGTCTTCCTCTCTTGCACCCTCTCTACCCCTTCCATGCATGATGTCCTTCTCCAAGGACTGGTCCCTCCTGGCCACATGCCCAAAGTATGTGGGATAGAGCTTCAAAATCCTTGCCTCCAGGTGAGACATTTAAAGTGCCCATTCTGGGGCAAAATTTCTCTTCATCTGTGAATCTGAGAAATCTACATCTGTTTCCCAAGTACCATGAAATTGTTAAGCACCATTGAGTTGTTGTTAAGTGCTGTTGAGTCAAGTACGACTCACAGTGACTCTATTATCAGCAGATCTGAACTCCACCCTATCCTGTGCCACCTTCACACTTCCTAACACATTTTAGCCCACTGATGGCAGTCACTGTGTCAATCCACCTGGTTGAGGGTCTTCCTCTTCCTCGCTGACCTTCCACCCTTCCCAACATCATGTCCTTCTCCAAGGAATAGCACCTCCTAGCAACATGCCTGATGTATGTGAGATGAAGCCTCATCATTCTTGCCGCCAAAGAACACTGGCTGTACCCTCTCCAAGACATATTAGTTTGAAGAAGACATATGCTCTTCTCAACACCACAGCTCAAAGAGATCAATTCTTCTTCTGTCATCCTTATTCATTGTTCAGATCTCGGATGCACAGTGAGTGATCAGAAAGACTATTGTCTGTATCAGACATGCCTTAGTCCTCAAACTGATACTCAGTTATTTGTAGAGTTCCCTAACTGCAGATTTTCCCAGTGCAATAAGTCTCCTGAATTCCTGACCGCTGGTGCCAAGGATGTAAGTCCAAGTTCAATGAAGTTGTTGACAGTTTCAATCTCTTCTCCATTCACCATGATGTTGCCTGGTGGCTTAGTAGTTAAGGAATTGTGCTGTCAACCCAAAAGCATGAGGTTCTAATCCGCCAGTGCTCCATGGGAGAAAGATGGACAGTCAACTCTCCTGCTATTCTGCTGCCCCTGAAAACCCACTGGAGGGTCAGTTACTAATTCAGTAGTGGCTAGACAGTACACAAAAACAAATTTTGAAGGAGTTGATTGTCTTTGTCCCACGGAGTAGCTGGTGGATTTGAACCACATGCCTTTGAGTTGGCAGCACAACTCGTTACCACTGAGCCACCAGAGTTTCATGGAATATGTAATGTAGACATCCCCATTATGAAAGGAAGAACTGGAGAAAAGAAAGGATAACAGACACCCCAGAAAGTCAAACCAAAAAAACAACTGACATTCACTCTCAATTCTTTAAAATAATTCACTCTTGTCTGACCATTTGGTCAATGGCCTTTACACTGGAGAGGAGTATTGAGAATACCATGGACTGCTAGGAAAACAGATTCATCCTGGAGAGGGTTAAACTGGGTGGCTCCTTGGAGGCAAGGATTCTGGGGCTTCGTGTGACATACTTTGGACATGTTGTGAGGAGAGACCAGTCCTTGAAGAGGGACATCATGCTTGGGAGGCTAGAGGGAAAGCACAGGAGGGGAAGGCCCTCTATGAGTTGGATTGATTCAGTGACTGGGGTAATCGGGATGGGAGTGTCTGTCAGAGACAGTGCGATTGGCCCAGGACAGGGCAGAGTTTAGGGCTGTTGTACATAGGGTCGCTATGAGTCGCAAGCGACTCGACTAACAACAACAACCACCTCCAGTCACTGTGTCAATCTATTTTACTGAGAGCGGACCCTCCACATTTCCAAGCATGATCAGTCCTTTGCCAAGAATTGGTCCCTCCTAAAAATGTGCTCAAAATACGTGAGGCAAAACGTCACCATCCTTTCCTCCAAGAAGCACCCTGGTTGCACTTTCTACAAGATGTACTTGTTTGTTATTTTGACAGTCCATGGGATATTCAGTATGTTTCTCCAACATCACAATGCAAAAGCATTGATTCTCCTATCCTTAGTCATTGTCCAACTTTCAGATGCATAGTAAGTAACTGAAGAGACCATGGCTTGGATCAAGTTCACGTCTTTAAACTGACATTGTTGCTTTTTATCACTTTAGAGAGGAACTTGACAGCAGATTTTTCCCAAAGGGATATGTCTTTTGATTTTTTTTTCTTAAAAAAATATATTTAGACATAAGGGATTAATGAAGGTGGGAAGACTGAGGCAAGCCCAGCCAGCGTGCTTGGTTCCTTGGGGCATATCTAGTTATAACAAAAAAAAACCAGGGAAATGAGGGTGTGAGCAAACAGTGGATTTGGCCTTGAACTTGGGGGGGGGGGAACTTGATGATCTTTGAGCCTCAGGAATAGGGAACAGAAAGGAAAAAGTCATGTCTGAGGGGGCTCTGAGGACCCAGATGGGGGAAGGGAAGCAGTGTCCCACCCCTCAGTGCTAAAGATCAGGCAGTTGCCTAAGTCTCCTGCCTGCATCCCATCCATGAAGCAGGTCCTTAACCCTTGTCGCCTTTCAATGGCCCTGCAGCCGCTCCTGGTTGAGTTTCTGGAAAAAGCTTTTGCCTAACTTATAAGCGCTGACCGTGATGGCACCGGAAAGGGTGGCCTTTATTATCCTCAGGAGGAAGCCAGCAAAGAGTCGTCGACTTGGTCCTCAACTCAGCCCAGACCCTCTGCAGCAGCAGCCAGGCAGAGTCCACACGTGGGCCTCACTCACAGCCTCCATCACTCCCAGCTGGACCTTGTGCTGAGTCTTCACCATGTCAAAAGACAGAGTCAGGATGACTGCCACTGTCCCTGAGATGCCGCCAGTCACCAGTCACGGAGCTGATGCCCTCAGATTTCTGGTTCCCTAGCCTGCATCCCCTCATCCCAGCTCTTCACCAGCTTGTACTTGAACCAACACAGAGCTGAGAAGGGCACATACTGAAGGGCAGTGGGCTCCCAGCCCAGTCACAGACAACATTAGGCTCTCTGAGTGACTGCAGGCTGGACACAGGTCCCCAGCTCCAGCTGAACACATGCTGAGCCTGCAGCTTTGCCTACACCAGCTCGAGGGAGCTGACCACAGTCACTGTGCTCAGACGGGCCAGAGCTCTGGCCACCATGGGGGCATAGAGGTCAGAGGTCAAAGCTTTGCCACAAAGGAAGGTCTTGAGTCGCTCATAGGCTGTGAAGTAAATAGCAGTGGCCGGCACTGTCATCAGAAGGGTGCCTGCGAGGCTGCTTCACATAGGGTCCTGGTGCCCTCATGCCTCACAATCTTCACAAAGGTGTCCCCAGTGTCCATGAAGTGGGCGGGATCCTGAAACCAGGTGGCACTGCGGGGCCCATTTGCGAACAGGTATGCTGGCTCCAGGACACCATTGCAGTACAGGAGGCACTTCCTGGAAGGCTGGAGAGGGGATGACAGTTTGGTGTTGGAGATGCTCCACAGTTTGGAGGGAGGTATCATTTCACCACCCCCCGAAGGGTACTGGGACTGCAACTGCACCTTTACCACGTCCACGGGTGTCATAAAGAGAGGGGTGACTATCTCCCCAGTGTCTGAAGCCACCATCTGTTGGAGGAGGCTAATGCCTGCAGGGTCTTGGTCAGCCATCTGGAAGCTTTGATCCGATTCTAGGCTGATGCTTCACTGCATTACACCTGGGGCCTAGCAAGGCCTTGGCAGCTCCATGCCGCACGGACTCACGCATTTGCCAATTGTTTGATTTCTTGACAGCTGGTACAAAAGGTAGATCCAAGTAAGATGAAATTGTTGACAATGTCAATGTTTTCTGCATTTATCATACATAGCCTATTGGCCCAGTGGTGAGAATTTTTGTCTTTTTGATGTTGAGATGCAACCCATAATAAAGGTTGTGGTCTTTGATCTGCAGCTAGAAGTTTAAACTCTCCTCACTTTCAGCAAGCAAGGCTGCATCATCTGTGGAATGTAGGTTGTTCGTGAACCTTGCTCTATTCTGATAGGACATTCTTCATTATAAAGACCTGTTTCTTAAATGATTTGCTCAGCATACAGGTTAAGTGTGGAGAAAGGATACAGACCCGATGTACATCTTTCTTGATTTGAACCATGCAGTGTTCCCTTGGCTGTTAGGCTCTTCTTGGTCTAGGTACAGGTTTCACAAGAGCATAATTACATGTTCCAGGGTTCCCGTTGTTCTCAGTCATAATTTGTTATGATCCTCAAGTGCCTTTGCATAGACAGTAATATACAGATAGACATCCATCTGGTACCCTCTGTTTTCAGCTAAGATCCATCTGACATCAGCAACAATATGTTCGATGTTATGGTCTCTTCTGAGTAAACCTTGTATTTCTGGCATTTCTCTGTCAATGCATTGTTCTGGTCAGTTTTAGTAACCTTGAGCAAGATCTTGATTGCTTATAATGTTTAATGATATTGTTTGATAATTTCCACTTTTTATTGAATCATCTTTTTTTTTAATGGGAACAAATATAGACAGAAGTTGGAAGAATCTTTAAGGTGCCTGTGGTGTCAGAAACCTTGATAATCGGCTTTCCTAGTCCCCGCTGGGGAAATGATCTCCAGCTTCCTTAACTGAGGACACATGGTCTTACAAATCATCAGCAGCTGTGGGACCAATATAATAGCATTCTCTCCAGATTGTGGTTGTGTGTGAAAACACCAACACAAGAACAGCAGAGTGACTGGGTTAACTCAGCCCAAGCCTGCTAGAGGATGAGTACTGAGAAATCATGTACAATGGACTAAGCATCCAGTTGCATCCAGCGTGGTCCACTGCTCACCAGTTTCTGCAAAACTGGCCTGTATACTTTTAATCATGTGAGTCACTCCCCTGATGGGTCTTAATCTCGGGAGGATCTTGTAGAGAATCACTGAGCCCAAGGGCTATAAAGGAATTGGGGAACTGATGGATGGAACTGTTAATCTTAGAAATTATGGACTGGTTAAGCATTTGGGGCTACGTTGACCTGAGACTTCTCATAAATAGTCTGCTATTAATCTTAGTAGAAGAAATAATAAAAGCAATTCCTAATAGGGAGCTGTGGGGACCTACTGGTAAGGAGCTGCCCTGCAATCCTGAAGGCATGCAGTTCGAATTGATCAGCTGCTCTGTGGGAGAAAGATGGACAAACTCCTTCCATGTGATTAAACTACCTCTGAAAACCTGCTGAAGGGTCAGCTGTGGGTCAGTTCTGACTCTACAGTAGTCAACAAAAATAGTAATGTTATAATTAACATTAATAGTAACATTACTATCAGGGACCTTAAAAATTCTTCCAGCCTTTTTCTCTTATCAGATTCCAATACAATACGTTCTAAGTCTCTGTTTGATAGTGTCTTTTGTTACCAAATTCTATTTTTTAAATTTTATTGTTTTTTTGTGTTTGTAACATCAAATCGAATCTGACTGGTGCAGGAGATTGTCCCTCCATCTCTAGCAGAGCATCTGGTGGATTCAAACCGCTTACCTCTGAAGTTGCAGTCCAGCTTCTTGCCAATAGGCCACCAGAGTTCTCTTAATTCTCTTAACACTATTATAACATAAATACCACAATCATATGCCTTTAACAAACAGAATTTATTTTGTCACGGTGTTGGAGGCCAGGAGTCCAGATTCAGGGTGCTGGCTGTAGGGGAAGCCTGTCTCTTTCTCTCTGGCCTGTGGGGGAGGCCTTGGCTCTTCAGCTTGTTTCCTGGTCACTTGGAGATCTCCCTGTGCTTTGCCATCTTACACAATCTCTGCTTCTCTTGTTTGATGTCTAATCTCTTTCCTATCTCAAAAGAGATTGCTTTCAGAAACACCTTACATTAATCCTGTCTCATTAACGCAAAAGAAAACCCATTCACAACTGGGATTATCCACAGATATAAAGATTAGTGATATCGTTGCTGATGTTAGATGGATCTTGGCTGAAAGCAGGGAATACCAGAAGAATGTCTATCTGTGTTTCATTGATTATGCAAAGGCATTTGAC
>NW_006399876.1:8394277-8401842 GCF_000299155.1 Elephantulus edwardii
ATCGGTTCTTCTTCTGTCTTCCTTATTCATTGCCCATGTATGAACACACATGTATATATATATCTCATATGCATATATTTATAACTATTATCAATGAAAACACACAATAAGTCCTGTATGTCACCTTGCCTTTTTTTTTTAACTTTGTGGGCCTGAGGCTCATTCAATATTTATATGGCCTTTGTTCTTTTTGACAACCATATAGTATTCCACTATGTGTATTTCTATTTTATTTAACCAGTTCCTTATTGGACATTTACAAACAAAACCAATGATCTGAAAAACAGATTTGGTCAGTTCACTTAACATATGCAATGATATTGTTTAAAATTCCCAGAACTGGAGCAGTTCTTTGTAAGCACTTGTTGTTTTTTTGTGTTTTTTTTTTAAGCACTTGTAATTTTGATCAACAATACAGTTCTCCAAAAGGTTGTAACAACTTGCAGTCTCCCCAGCATTGCATAGGTGCACCCTTTCCCCCACTCTCACCCCCAGATTGTATTATAAAGTAGCTCAATCTCTGATAACCTGATAAGGGAACAAGGGTTTGATATCTGAGTTGTGATTCTCATTTCTCTTACACATGAAGCTTTCTTCCTCTTCTGGAAACGACCCATGACCTTTTCCCACTTTTCCACTAATTTTCACTTTTATTTTCTTATTTTTCCAGAGATCTTTTCATATTCAGGAAATTTAGCTAGCGTCTTGTCTAGTTCTTACTATGAATAGAACACTTGCTTTGGTGTGACTGAGGTTCTTAAAACCCCTCACAACCTTCTTATGAAGCACGTGTTATGATCTCTATTTTACAGCTGAGGAAATGAAGGCTCATAAAGATTAAGTGAGACCCGTGGCCAGGTCTGTCCAACCTCAAAGTCAACATGTGCCAATGTGTATTAAGAGAGCTCTCAGACATGGCCATGGCTGCATAAGCCTCCAAAAGGGTCTCCACACACTACCTGGCATGCTCCGTGGTGGAAAGGGTGACAAAGCAAGGTCTCACATAATCTGGGCATGTTGCTAGGAAAGACGATTCCTTGGAAAAGTGGAGAGTCAGCTAAATAAAGGAAGACCCTCCACCAGATAGATTGACACAGTGACTGCAGAAATGGGCTCCCATGTCAGAAATGGTGAGGATGTCATAGGATAGGACAGGGTTCCGATTTGTTGTTCATGGGATTGCTGAGTCAATTTGACAGCACTTAACAACAACAATAACAATCCTATTTGACAATACAAACAAAATTCCTTGATCACGAATAGAAGGCTTCAGAGTCGGCAGCAGAAGCAATGCTAGCCTAAAAGTCCTGACAAATTTTTTTAAAGTCTACCTTTCTTCATATGAATTGTTTAAAAATGACAATTGTTCCAAAATTTACATTCTGGTTTCTGGTTTGTTTTGGGGTTGTTGGTTTGGGTTGTTTTTTGTTTGTTTGTTTTGTGTGTGTGTGTGTGTGTGTGTGTGTGTGTGTGTACCGTCAAATCAGATCTGACTGGTACAGTAGGAGGTTGTCCCTTCTTCTTCAGCAGAGCATCTGGTGGATTCTAACCGTGCACCTCTGGGATTGTAGTGCAGCTTCTTGCCGCAAAATTTACATTCTAACAAAGCTATAAATGTTGCAAAATTAATATTCTACTCTGTAATGTTTGTTTTAATATCAAAATAATGCCTGTGATGGCTTATCTTTGAACTAAACTATCTTTCCAGGTAGGTATGCCACATTCAGCACTCAGACAGCTTCATTGTCTCTCCTTGCACTCCAGAAGTGACACATAGCTCAGAGACACCATAGCAAAGAGCCAGATGTTTTAGGCTTTGTAGGAAATACGGCCTTTGTCACAGAGTCAACTGTGCTATTGTCAATAAAAATTAATACTATATCATTTTATGTACTTAGATTTGGAAGGAGTGGCATCCACTTCCATAATAGCTTGCCTCCAGAAACCCTATGAACCTGGAGAGAGGATGAAAGGCACCCAAGCGTTGAGGACTCTCCTTCATAGGGTCGCTATGAGTCGCCTGTGACTTGACAGCACTTAACA
Source organism: Elephantulus edwardii (assembly GCF_000299155.1). Classification (NCBI taxonomy): domain Eukaryota; kingdom Metazoa; phylum Chordata; class Mammalia; order Macroscelidea; family Macroscelididae; genus Elephantulus; species Elephantulus edwardii. The sequence goes on from NW_006399876.1 coordinate 8,396,321, forward strand.
ACAACAACATGTACTTAGATAATTCATAAGCAAATGGACATGACTATGTTCCAGTAAAACTTTATTGACAAAACCACAGCTGGCCAGATTTGACTCTTGGGTTGTACTTTGCTGACCTACATGCAAAACACATTCAAGAGGGGGAGCTCTGGTGGCCTAGTGGCAAGGCACTGCACTGCAATCCCAGAGGTACGTGGTTCAAATCCACCAGATGCTCTGCTGGAGAAGGAGGGGGCAATCTCCTCCTGTACCAGTCAGATCTGATTTGATGGTACATGTAAAAATAATACAATAAAAAAAAATTAAAAAAAAAAACACATTCAAGAAGAACGAGACAGGAGGCTTCCTACTGTTTTCCATGGTGCATCGTAAGCTAGTCCTGGATGATGATTCTACAAAAGGGGTTTCTTGATGAAATGACTCTGAGAAACATGGTTTCATTCACTTTTGAATCCCCTCAGGAATTCAGTACATATTAGCATATTGAAAACTCTCATGGATCTTGCAAAAAAGAATCCATTTAACTTTGGCCGAAGAACCCTTTATTCTTGTGTTGGTGTTAACATACGTAGTAAACAGGCTTCAAGAAACAGAAGGTCGCTGGGGATTAGTCTAATGGAACTCCCTTGTGGACACTTTGGGACAGTGATGTACATAGTTAGTTAGTACATAGTGATGAGTCAGGGAGGGTATGGTCCTGAACACAAAACTAGTTGTAGCATCTGGGCCTCAGACAGAAGTTGAATGAAAGGACATAAAAAAATCAGGACAGGCTCTGCAAGGGAAGCCTCACTGGAGCCTGGCCTTGTCTTCTTTCCTCATCTCTGCATGTGGAAATCTGTACGTCTGGGACAACTTTTCCCAGTGGTCTCCTGACTTTGAGACCACCGCCCTCCCCACTTCTGATCCTTTTAATGGATTTGGGAAATATAGTACCAATCACTGAAGTTCCTCTGGAGCCCCCTGCTGGGCAAATGGTCTGCATGGTTGTCAGATTTAACTCACACCAGCTGTGCCTCAGAAGAAAGGCCTGGCGCTTTGCTTTGGAAACAATTACAGCCTATGGAGAAGTTCTGCTTTGTGACACATGAGATTGCTGTGAACCAGAGTAGACTCAACAGCAGTGTTTTTGTTTTGATTACAAAGTGCTTTTCATGATCGTCCAGCTGAGACCCAGAGAGGCCAAGGAATCTGCCCTGACATAGTGCAGCCACAAGTTAAATCTGGGTCTGGGGACTTTAGGTCCTTTGGCTGAGTGTCTGGCTGCAGTGGTAACCCAGGCCCTGGGCCAGCCTTTCTGGCAGCCAGAGAAGGGTCCCTGGTCCTATTCCTTATTATCTTTATCCACTGCCATCTATTTGATTCCGTATTCAGGTTGTTGTTAAGTGCCTCCAAGATGTAGATGACCCATAGTGATCCTATGAATGAAAGTCTTAAATATGAAACTTTAATCTTTTCTCCAAGTTCATAGAGTTTCCGAAGACAAGCTTCTTTTGGAAGTGGATGCCACTCCTGTTTCCAAGCCTGTTTTATTCAGAATCTCCACAAAAACAAATCCAATCAGCTCACACCCAGTTGTAAGCAACAGCCACACCCAAGTCTCAACCCCAAACCCAAAAACACACCTTTGCAGAATCCAGCCATTCCGCTCATCTTCCCAGTCTGGAAATAGCCCCAGGCTTGCAGCCAAATGCCTTTTTCTTGTACTCCAATACTGTAATTCAAAGGCATCAATTCTATGATCTTCCTATTCATTGATCAGCTTTCACGTGCATATGATGTGATTGAAAATATCATGGCTTGAGCCAGACACATCTTAGTGTTCAAAGTGACATCTTTGCTTTGAAGTCCCTTTTTTAAAATCTTCAATGTAATATGTCATTTGATTTAATACTTTACAAGTCCTTCATAGTAAATCCTCCCAGTGTAAGACGTCATTTAATTTCTTGACTGTTACTTCCATGGGCATTGATTGTGGATTCAAATAAAATTAAATCCTTGATGATTTGATGTTTTCTGGTTATCATGATGTTGCCTTTTGGTCTAGTTGTAGTGATTTTGGTTTTCTTTATGTTGGGCTAATCCATGAAGTTTATAGTCTTTAGATTAGAACCAATGATACAAGGGAGGCAAGAGGTGCATCAGAGTGAGGAAGCAGCTGTTGACATGCATATAGAATTAGTACTCTGGGCTCATGAGTAGTGTCAGAAACAGTGGACACTTCGGGTCCATGAATGGTATTGGAGAATAGAGACCAGAATGAAAACTACCCACTGCACTTTGAACTCTCCTTGGCATCATCTCATTGGCTCGAACTCCAGCCCCTAGTCCCACCAGCGAAGGAGGCCATAAATAGAGCTTCGTCTTACTAGCATTCTGCCAGTCTTCTGTATCTCCTTTTGAGGAAGGAGGTCCATCCCTTTGGGATGTAGCTTTCAAATAAATCTATCTTTACATTTTATATTTACTTCTGCCTCCTCATCTTTTTCTTCTTATCCCCACGCTCCAACAAAAATCTGTGAACTACACTTTAATTCTCGATGCACTAAAGTCTGCTATCCCGAGAAACCCTAAAATTGCTGTCCACTATGCCACCTTGGTATTTGGGCACCATCCCTTCCTCTCATCTCTTCTGCCTGGCACATTCTCTTCTGCTGTGTGAGAGGGGTTGAACTAGGGCATGGACAGTATAGTAACATTCATCAATGTGCTTCCAGCCCCCTTTGGGTTTCATCAAGCACCTATCACAGATTGCTAATGAATCTTCCTCCAATCCTGATGCTGTGTTCTTGTTCATGTAGTTCAGTGTCTCCCATTATTTACTCAGTATACATATGGAATAAATATAGTGAAAGGATACAACCGTAACACACACCTTTTCAGCAAGAACCACCCATTCCTGCTGGCAGGGTTTTATCCTAGGGCCAGTGCTGCTCTTTTGACTTTGACTGTTTGATTTTTCTAGGCAGTAAATGCCTCCTTGGTATTACAATTCACCTTATAGACCTGTCTACGGTTTGACTGAAAGTTGAGCCATGGCAATGTTTTGTTCCAAAGTTGAAGAATCACTAAGGGCCATAGTCTCAGAGGTTCCTCCAGTCTCTATTGGATCAGAAGCTTGGTTATATTGTTTTTTAACTTTTGTTCAACGCGTCTCTCATTCTATCTAGGATTTTCTACTGTGATGTATTATAGAGTTGCCAGTGGAGTAGACAGCCCCCTTCTGGTCCATCTGGCCTCAGAGTTGGAAGGTAAGGTTTACATGGTTCATTAGCTCTTTGGACCAATTGCTTCAGCATGTCTTTGCTGTGTTTCCCTCTTATTTATCCCAGAATGGAGGGACCAGCTGTGGTATCCTAGATGGCTACTTGAAAGCATTTCCCATTTACTACACACCAAAGATACTGTATGGGAAATACTGTAAATGTCCCAAAATAGCTATCCTTATGGTTGTTGTTGTTGTGTGCCATTGAGTCACTTGCAACTCAACAGCTCTGAACCCTGCTCTATCCTGAGCCAAACTCACCATCTCTTTTTTTTTTTCTATAATTATACTTTATTAATTTTCATAAACATTTACAGAGATTTTGGGTTTCCATTCATTCATTGTTCCACTATTCTCTCTACCCTCCTCCCAGTTTGTTCTTGTCCAAATGCCACAGTGCTTGTCAAAGCCAGTTCTGATTAATCTTCTTTGTCAGTGTATCCTTTGCCATTCCCTATCACTCCTCCCTGAGAGAGACTCACCATCTCTGACACACCTAACCCCATTTCTCCAGTCACTGAGTCAATCCATCTCATTCAGGGTCTTCCTCTCTTGTGCTGTCTCTCCACCTTTCCAAGCATAATGTCCCTCTCCAAGGACTGGTCCAACACTTATGATAAACTAGTTCTTGCTATTGTTGTTATGAATTACCAATTCAGAATTGGCCTATAGCTGATCGCCCAGGGGGGTTTAAGAGACAGTAAATCACCACGGAGATGATTTCTCATCTTTCTTCCATGGAGCAGCTTGTGGACCCAAACCAAGTGCCTTCGGGCTGGTAGTGCAGCCCATTACCTCTAGGCCACCAAAGCTCCCTAAGTTCTTCTTCTTCTTGTTGTTATTTTTTTAAAATTATTATTATTCATTTTAATGAAAATTTACAGAGATTTTTTCGATTTCCATTAATTCATTGTTGCACTTTTCTCCTGCCTACTTTCCCCCTCTATTTCATTCTTCTCCTTGAAAAATAAAAGAAAAATTCTTTCATTGTTATACAATCCCTCCCTGCAAGTTCACTCCACTATGCAGTCTTTGTTCTAGACTCCTATCATGACAATAATTACTAATCATATATCCCTTTTAAAAAGCTTTCTCTCTCATCTGTTTCAATGCGGTATACATAATTTATCCTATCTTTCTCAGTCACCCCTCAATTCCAATGTCGGTCTTGTTTTACTACAGTGGCGCTATGCAGTCTTTGTCTTTTTGGGACTGAGATACTTCACTCAGCATAGTGTCCTCCAGGGTCACCCATTTTGAATAATATTTCATGAATTCCTTGTTTTTCAATACAGTGTGGTATTCCAGCTCCCTAAGTTCTTACTAGACTTGTTTTTCTAGTTTCTTCACTCAATGCAAGCTGACCCTTCACCTTATTGTTTTTAACCATGCTTGCTGAAACTAGATAATAATTGTTTTTCTTAGATTTAACATTGTATATTGTTAGCATTTTCCATCATCATGTGTGATCTTTAACTGGACTACATATTGGAAGTTGTTTGTGTAATGGTGTAAACAGTTAGCTACTTCTCCTCACCCTTAGTGGAATCTTCTTGCTGGTTGGTCACCTCCAAATCCTGGCATTATTTTTTTTTTAAATCCTGGCATTATTGCTCCTCCTGTTAATAAATTTCCCTTTCCTAATAAGCTGGGAATCCTAGGACACTTAGCTGCACTCATATGAAACCTCTGTATAGACCAACAAGCACTTTTCCTAACAGAATAAGGGAATACTGATTTAAAATCAAGAAAGGTGGGTGTCAGAGTTGTATCCTTCTTTTATAAAAGATCAACTCAGGCTGTCTGTTGAGCAAATTGCTGGAGAAACTGGACTTCTGTGAAGAAGACTGTGACAGCAGGATTGACAGAGACTCATTAACAAATTTTATTATGCAGATAACAGAGCCTTCCTTGCAGAAAGTGAAGAAGACTTGAAACATTTAACTGCAGAAATCAAACACTACAGCCTTCAATATAGATTATCTCTCAACATCAACAAAAAAAATCCTTTCCACTATTCCAATAAACAACATTGTGATAGATGGAGATAAGATTGAAGGTGTGAATGATTTCATATTACTTGGGTCCACAATTAATACCCTTAGTAGCAACAGTCCAGAAATCAAAAGACGTGTTGTATTGGAGGAATCAGTCAAAGACCTATCCAAAGTGCTAAAGAGCAATGATGTCAGTTTAAAGTCCACCTGATTCAAGTCTTGGTATTTTAAATTACTACCTATGCATATGAAAGTTGGAC
>NW_006399876.1:8403282-8456537 GCF_000299155.1 Elephantulus edwardii
AATTAGTAAGACTGGCTCAGGACAGGGCAGGATTCAGAGCTGCTGTACACAGGGTCACTATGGGTCACAGGCAACTCGATGGCACACACAGGAGAATATAATCACTCAGTCAGGACAGCTGCAGACACGTGCATGCAGGCAGCTCAGCCCTGAGCTTCAAGGCTTTAGGCCAGGGTCACAGAGCGCTCAGTTCTGCCAGTTATGGCTTCCCCACCTGCCTCTGAAAATCCGCCAGAGGGCAGCTGAGTCGGTTCCATCTCAATGGCAACAACATGGGCAGCTCTGCTCTGTACCACAGAGTTACTATGCATTGAAATGAACTGGATGGCAATGAGTGAGTAGTTAGATCCTGGGAGGGATTTGCAGGCATGAGTTCTTTTATTCATCCCAAAGCATGTGACAACCAATATTGCTGTTAGTTTCAGGAAAGAGGATCAGAGTGGTAAGAGGACAGGGAGGTGCAGGGAGGAGAGGAGGACAGGGCAGCAGGTCCGGCTCGTGGGTAGCGATGGGCTCCAGTTGTTCTTTAAGCTCTGGATGCTGAGATGCTCTGTTCTGGGATGGGTTCATTGAGAGACAAATGAGCAGAATGAAAGAGAGTCCTTGATAAGGATGCGCTAGAAGAGGGGGGAGCCGAGCTGAGCTGCCCTCTGCATCCTGTGCAGGGAGTGCTGACTCTGGGCAACTCCTCACACTGTCATTCAATGCAGCTGCCTGGGGACAGAGGCAAGACGGTCCCAGGGCAGCACTCTCAGCAGCTGCACACCAAGTCCATCGCTGAGAGTGGATCTGGCTGACACAGCGAGCGCACTGTGTGGTCCAGTTTATGTTTCTGGGGGTTACTCTGGCTGCTGCAGGGCGAGTGGGCTATTGGATGGATATAAGCCACTTACCAAAGCAGGCCTGATGATTAAGTGCTTGGCTACTAGTCAGAAGGTCGGTGGTTTGAACCTGCTCAGTGGGGAAAGATGTGACCATCTGCTTCTGTAGAGAGTACAGTCTTGGAACCCCTGTAGGAGCAGTTCTGCCCTGTCCGACAGGTGAGGTGGAATCTGTTTGACAGCACTCACTCCCTCTCTCCCTTTCTCTGTCTTTCTCACCAGCACAGCAGCTCCTTCTGTATCAGAGTAGAATTGTGTTCCATGGGCTTTTCAGTGGCTGATTATGCCAATAACATAGTAATAAGGTTGGAAGCTAGGAAGCTTTGGTGGCCTAGTGTCAAGAAGTTGTGCTGTAATCTTGAAGGCATGTGATTTGAATCCACCAGCTACTCTGGGGGAGAAGGATGGGCAATCTCCTCCCGTGCAATTAACTCCTCTCAAAAACCGCTGGAGGGCCAGCTATGGGTCGGTTCAAACTCAAAGGTACACATCAACAATATTGGAAGCTAGTTCAGTAAATGGTAGATCTGCACAGTGACATGTATCTGCACACATCTCCAAGAAAAAACGGGGCTCTGAGAGATGAGGAGGTGTATCTCAGGCCTCTGAGTGCACCGTGGTGGAGTCAGGAGAGAACCAGGTCAGTACACCTGACAGGTGGGTCCACTTAATCTAGTAACTGTATCAGATCCAGCATGCCATTTTCACACCACATATTTTACAAAAACTCTTTATCTTATCACCTAGATGGTGACTGACACATAGTTGTTGTTGTTGTTAGGTGCTATCAAGTCGAGTACAACTCGTAGTGACCCTGTGAACAAAAGACCTGAATCCTGCTCTATCCTGCACATTCTCACACTTCCTGATACGTAAGAGTCCATTGCAGCAGTCACCGTGTCAATTAGACTAGTTGAGGGTCTTCCCTTCCTTCGCCAACCCTCCACCCTTCCCAACATCATGTCCTTCTCCAAGCAATATGGCCAAAGTATGTGGGGCAAAGCCTCATCATTCCTGTCTCCAAAGAGCACTCCAGCTGCACTGTCTCCAAGACGTATCTGTTTGTTCTCCTGGCCGTCCATGGGATGTTCAGTGCTCTTCTCCAACACCACAGCTCAAAGGCATCAATTCGTGTGTCATTCTTATTCATTACCCAGCTCTCAGATGCACAGCGAGTGACCAGAAAGACTATGGCTTGAATCAGAGGCATCTTAGTCCTCAACATTCATCATTACTCCTCAATAATTTAGAGAAGTCCCTAACTGCAAATTTTCCCAGTGCAATGTGTCTCCTTATTTCCTGACTATTCATACCAAGGGAGTTAATTGTGGATCCAAGCAAGATGAAGCTGTTGACAGTTTCAATCTTCTCTCCATCCACCATGGCACTGCCTATTGGTCCAGTGGTTTTGATTTTTTTTGAATGATGAATGAGATGAAATTCATAGATGGATCTGGTTGGGAAAACTATGATGGTGACTTGGACCTGCATAGAGGTCATGGGAATGGAAAAAACTGGATGCATTTTGAAGATACTGGGAGTTAGAATCCAAGATATTTGAAGATGGCTTAAATGTGTGACAGGAAGAAAAGGAGAGAAACTGGAAAATGTCAAGGTCTCTGGGGATATTGTTATCCCAGTAACCAATAGTCAGTTTTATCTATCATGATAGATGAATAAGAGATTAAGCTTCATCTTAACTTGGATCCACAATTAATACCCTTGGTACCAGCAGTCAGGAGATTAGGAGACATATTGCACTGGGAAAGTGTGTAGTCAGGAACCTCTCCAAATTATCAAGGAGCAAAGATGTCAGTTTGAGGACTATAGATGTCAATTTGAGGACTATGGTGCACCTGATTCAGGCCGTCTTTTTAGTCACTTGCTATGCATCTGAGAGCTGGGTAATGCAACTGAGAGCTGGGTAATGAACAAAGATAACAGAAGAAGAATTGATGTCTTTAAAGTGTGGTGAGTATCCTGTGGACTGCCAAAAGAACTCCCAATATGTTTTGGAGACGATGTACCCAGAGTGCTCCTTGGAGGCAAAGATAATGAAGCTTTGTCTTACAGATGGTCAACATGTTGTTAGGAGAGGTTATTTCTTGGAGAGGGACATCATGTTTGGAAAGTGGAGGAACAGTGAGGGAGAGAAAGACCCTCAAGCAGGTAGATTGACACAGTGACTATAGCATTGGGCTTGAGTGTGTCAGAGATTGTGAGGATGGCACAGGAAAGGACGGTGTTCAGATCTGCTGTTTGCTATGAGTCGTAATTGACTTGATGGCACCTAAAAACAACCGTCAGTTTCTCACACCCATGGTTTGTGTGTTGCTATGATGCAGGAAGCTATGGATTGAATTGTGTGTGTGTCCACAGGTGTATGACACGGGGACGACGGCCTGGGATGCTCAGTACTCCGGAGGCCCCTCTGAATATGCATCCCTGACTCAGGGTTGTGGTTTGGGGAGCAGTAGCAGCAGGTGGGTCAGTGAAATAGAGGAAGATCCCCAATGAGATAGATTGACAAACCTAACAAGAAGAAAAAAATGTAGGAGGGAACTCGTTAACTTGCCTTCATTCATTTCAAGGGTCCAGCTCACACGCTGGATCCCTCACCTACGAGCTCAACAGCGACAACGTGTGGTAGAAATAAGTCATAGCAGCAGGCACATCCTGGTTTTGGGGGGTTCCCTCCCTTATAGCACTCCAGTTCCTGAAGGGTGGGCAAAAATGTGCCAAGTCAGCCAGCTAGTTGTCATCACTCTTTCGGGCCAAATCAGTCACTCAAGATTCAGATAATTTAGGGGTGGGAGGGAGGCGGGATCTCAAACAAAAGGGATTGCTAGAAGGCGAAGTCTAAGAAATTATTTTTAAAAAATAACGCAATTTAAGGGTATTACTGTACCTCTGCCACAAAGATATTCTCTTTTAATAATGTAGAGAGCTAGTTCAGTGAACATGCATGATAGAGCTGCATGATTCCAGGCACGTGCACATGTTTCAACAAGGAAACTAAGACTCTTAGGGGCACGGAGATGCGTCTCAGGTACCAGAGCGGATCATGGTAGGGTTTGGTTAGAACACAGTGTACCTGACAGCTTGGCTCAATGGGACTAATAGTATCAAATTCAACACACCCTCTTAAGAAAAAAAAATTAACACCATCTCCATCAACTAAATGGTACCTTACACAGTAGGCAATTTTTGTTGGATATGAATGAATGACAGTAAATTTACAAGTCATGCTGCATTGAGAAAAATCTACTGTCAGGGACCTCTGCTAAAAAGAAGGAAGTCAGTTTGAAAACTCAGATGCACCTGATCCAAACAGAAACATTTTTTCAATGACTTGCTATACATCTGAAAGTTGGACAGTGAATAAGGATGGCAGAAGATGGATGGATGTCTTTGACCAATGGATGCCTGTTGTGTTGAAGAGTACTGAGTATGTCCATGGACTGCCAAAAGAACAAACAGGGATATCTTGGACAAAGTGCAGCCAGGGTGTGCTTTTAGGGACAAGGATGGTGAAACTTCATCTCACAGAATTTGAGCTTGTTGTTAGGAGAGGGTCAGTCCCTGAAGACAGACATCATGCTTGGAAAGGTGGAGGGTCAGTGAAAGACAGGAAGACCCTCAAGACAAGATAGATTGACACAGTGACTGTAGCACTGGACTCAAGTATGTCAGAGGTGATGAGGAGGGCTCAAGATAGGACACGGTTTGGATATGTTTTCATAGGGTCACTGTGAGTGGTAGTTGACTCAGTGGCATCTAACAACAATAACCCACAGAGTTTCAAGAAGCAAGGAGAAATAAGAGGAAAGTAATTTCTGCTATAGAACTCTGAGTTTGCATGTGCGCATGCTTGGTCTGGTTCATGCTAGAAGACAGATTGAAGTGATTACTATGAATCAAAGCCACTCCAAATAGAGACAAATGCAGGTATGTGACCTTTTGGGGCAAGATCTAAAATAGAGAATGACCTTTGAGATGGGAAACCACTCAAGGTGAGAAGTCTTCCCTTGATCCACAAGCCTTCCTGAAAAGTTTGACATCTGCTAAGATTGTGTACAAAATGTTATGTGCTTATGTGCACAACCTAGTTAAGGTTCTCAGTTCAAATCACTGTAAACATGTTTTTAAAATGAACAGCAGGACTTACAGAAAAATGTATCCCATCCCTGGCTCCCGTGTGTTAAATACCAGTAGGGTCTTGATTGAATGTGGTAAAAAAAAAAAACACAAAAACAAACAAACAAAAAAATCACTGCCTCTAAAAACCACAAAACAAATAAAAACTTCTCACCATTGAGTCATGGTGACCCCATGTGTTACAGAGTAGAACAGCTCTGTAGGGCTTGTCTTTTTGTGGTTTTTTTTTTTGTTCCAAAGACATGTCTTAAAAAACCCTGGACTACCAGGCCTTTCTTCCAGGTTACTGCTGAGTCGGTTAGTGGTTGTTGTTGTGTGCTGCCAAGTCAGTTCTGATTCATAGCTGACCCTCCAGCGTGTTTATAGAGTAAATCTCAAGGATGGAAATTTCCCAACTTTCTCTCACGGAGAAGCTGGTGGACTTGAACCATGTACCTTCGGGTTGATGACCTTTGAGTTAGTAGTCAAGTGCAAACTGCTGATGCTAAGGACCTGCCAAGGAGCCCTGGTGGTGTAGTAGGTTAATAGTTGGGCTGTTAACCAAAGGGTCAATGGTTCAAACCCACCAGTGTTCTGCACAAGAGAGATGAGATTGTCTGATCCCGTAAAGACTTAATGTCCCATGAGTCCAAAATAGTCAGTTCTCAGTTATAATGGGAAAAAGTCTCCCTTGCAGGGTTGTTGTGGGAGAATTACACCAGGTAACAACACACCTGCAGCTTAAAACAATTCTTCCTTCCCATTGAGGATGGTTGTGTTTCCTTACCTCACAGAATGAGCCATCTTTTCCCCCTGGTATTTCCCAGGTGGCTCCAGTGCCTTGGAAACGGACTTTAGGGAGGCTGTTTCCCCAAAAGCCAAGGGCAATGTCAAGGTGGATCTCGGAAAACCCAGATCTGAGGAAATGTCTGCTGTGTTTGCTTCTTGTTGTTGTTAGATGCTATCAAACTGATTCTGACTCACAGAGACTCTGTGTCCAGCAGAAACGAACCCTGCCAGGTCTCCCCCAATCCTCACAGTTTCTCCTGTGCCGAATCCATCCTGTCAGCCACTGGGCAGTCCATCTTGTTGAGGGTCTTCCTCTTTTCCACTGTCCGTCCACTTTCCCGAGCGTGATGCCCTCCTCAGGGACTGGTCCCTCCTGATGGTACGTCCAAAGTACACAAGACAACAATCTCACCATCTTCGCTCCTAAGGATCATTCGGACTGAATTTCATCCAACTCAGATTTGTTCATTGTTCTGGCCATCCATGCATATTCAATACTTTTCACCAGAGCCATAATTCAAAGGCGTTGCTTTTTCTCTAGTCTTCATTATTCACCATCTGTCTCTTCTTGGGCCCTAGGAATCCCTGTTTGTAACTTAGTCTGCTTCAGATCTTTCAGGAGGTGGACTCTGTGTGTGTGTGTGGGGTGTTTGATGGTGTTCCACGGACACACTTTACGGTCCTGGACTACTGATGAGAGGCATTCTCAGAGGTTTCTCTGCCCAACCTGGCCTTCATCCTTTGGGAATGAAGATCTCAGTTAAACAGCAGTAAGTTGACATCACACCCACTTCAGAGCCTGCTTCATTCAGTCATTCATCCAATGTTTGTACCCCATGTCTGTGGAGTTGATTCAGACTCAGAGACCCTCCACTGCATCTCCAGGGCTGCACATCTTTATTCCCATATTTCTACCTCCTTTGTTGGATTAAAATTGCTCATCATTTAGTCATCAGAGCAACACCTAACAGAACATGACCAGAGCTTCTTAAATGTTTACTAAGCAGATTTAAAATGTCAAGAGAGGTCCTGGGGGGTGCAGTTACTCAGCTGCTGTCAGGTTGGTGCTTCAAGCCCACCCAGAGGTGCCTGAGAAGAAAGCCTGGATGATCTACTTTGGAAAAAAACAGCTGTTGGGACCCCCGTGGGGCACAGTTCTACCTGACATGCGTTGGGTGGCTGTGAGTAGGAGGTGACTTTAGGATAACCAGCTTAAACGTGTCGAATAGTATGGTGGGCAGCAGGGGACACAACAGCATCCTTGCCCCAGTGGAGGACACCCACAAAGAAATTAAAGGTGACAGCTAGGAGAACTGAGGCTTGGCAATGAGCTCAGATGGGCAAGAAGGGCTGTGTCGGGAATACCTTCCAGGGGACAGTGAACTGAAAGTTGAAAGGTGTCTGGGAGTTAGTTGTAGTTGTTGTCAGGTATTTTGGAGTTGGAACCAGTCCGTAGCTTATCCTCCAGCAGGTTTTTAGAGGTAGTAAATTGGGTGGGAGGAGATTGTCCATCTTTCTCCTGCAGAGACGCTGGTGGATTTGTACTGTGTGCCTTTGGGTTGGCAGCACAACTCCTTCCCACTAAACCATCAGAGCTTCTTATGGACATTAGCTGGACTGAGGAAAAAAAAACTGCTGTAAAGAGTACAGGATGTGGGAGAGCTTGAAGGAGCCTTGGTGGTGCAGTGGTTAAGTGCTCAGCTGCTACTAGAAAGATTTGTACCCCGTCATCGCTCTGTAGGGAGCTCTGGTGGTCTAGTGGCAAGAAGCTGCGCTGCAATCCCAAAGGCACACTGTTTGAGGACACTGTGGACCTGACTTTACCAAGCATGATGTCCTTCAACTATCAAAAGTCTCTGGAGCAGACCATGCTATAACACTGGGTCTGCCAGAGTCAGAATAGCCCAATGGCAGAAGAGAACAGTATGCAACTTTTATGTTTACACTTAAAATAATTTTTAAACCCATCTACACAGTCAAATGCCTTTGCATGGTCAATGAAGGCATTGACAAAAAGTACCCCAGGAATCAATGGGATAGCAGTTGAAATGTCCCAACAAACAGATGAAGCCCTGGATGCACTCATCAGTCTATGCCAGGAAATTTGGTAGACGGACAGCTGTGTGGCCAACTGACAGGAATAGATTCATATTTGTTCCCATTCCCAAGAAAGGTAATCCAACAGAATATGGAAATTATCAAACAGTATTATTAATACCACATGCAAGAAAAATATTGCTGAAGATCATTAAAAATGGCTAGAAGAGTATATTGAAAGGAAACGTCCAGAAGTTCAAGCTGAAAAAAAAAAAGAAGTTCAAGCTGGGTTCAGAAAAGATCTTGGCATCAGGGGTAACACTGCTGATGCCTAATGGATCCTGATTGAAAGCAGAGACTATCACAAGAATGGCTATTTGCGTTTTATTGACTATGTCAAAGGTATTTGACTGTGTGGTTCATAGTAAACTATGGCTAATATTGAGAAGAATGAGAATCCCAGAACACTTAATAATGCTTATACAAAACCTATATCTAGACCAAGAAGCTTTTTGTCAGAACAGAGCAAGAGAACACGAAATAGTTCAAAATTAAGACAGGTGTGTGTCAGGGTTGTATCATTTCTACATACCTATTTAGTTTGTATTCTGAGAAAATTATTTAAGAAACTGAACTCTATAAAGAAAATGTGGCATCAAGACTGGAGGAAGACTCATCAACAACTTGTGTTATGCAGATGATACCACCTTGTTCGCTGAATGAAAGTGAGGAGGAATCGAAACACATGCTGTAGAGGATCAAAGAATCCAGCCTTCAATATGAATTATATCTCAACATAAAGAAAAGAAAAATCCTCACCACTGGACCAACATGGAATATCATGATAGCCGGAGAAAAGATTAAAGTTGTCAATGACTTAATTTTATCCACAATCAACAGTAGTCAGGAGATCAAGAAACTTACTGCACTAGCAAAGTCAGATGTCAGGGATCTCCCCAAGTCTTGAAGAATGATGATGTCAAAGAATGAGATGCAAAATAATTTATTTTTTTTAAAAAAAGGGACCTCTGTTAGCCTAGTAGCAAGAAGCTGCACTGCAATCCCAGAAGTACACAGCTCGAATCCACCAAATGCTCTGCTGGAGAAGGAGGGACAATCTCCTCCTGTACCAGTCAGTTCCAATTTGATGGTACACACAAACACACACCCCCCAAAAAAGAATGAGATGCATCTGATTCAAGCCATATTGTTTCAAATGACCTGCTATGAGTGTGAGAGTTGGACAATAAGGATGATAGAAGAATTGATGTTGAACTGTGGTGTTGAAGAAGAGTGCTGAATGTCCCATGGACTGCCAACAGAATAGATATGTCTTGGAGAAAGAGGATCCAGAGGGCTTAGAGGCAAAGACGATAAAGCTTTATCTCACATACTTTGGGCATGTTGCTGAGAGGCTATTCTTGGAGAGGGACACTGTGCTTGGAAAGGTAGAAGGTTGGCGAAAGAGATAAAGGCCCTCAGTGAGAGATCAAGGACACAGTGCAGCCACTACAGCAATGGGCTCAAGGTTGTCAAAGATGATGAGGATGGCACAGGAGAGGACAAGGTTCAGATCTGTTGTTCATAGGGTCACTATGAGTTTACTCAGCCTGAATGGACCTAAGAACAATAAGGTCCACACTAACTTATGCCCCTCTCTTTGACTCTCTTCTGGGTTTAGCCTCTTTTAGCTTTGAACAAAACTGAACAAAAGCTGTGAACAAAAAGTGAAAAAAAAAAATCAGTAAAGTTTTTATCTGTTTCTCCACCAGACAATTCTGACAGGCAGGCCTGTGTCCTAAAATTCCCATGACTCCCCTTCTGAGGCCCTGCAAAAGCGAGTCAATGCTCCAGTGAACAAAAACAGGGGCCGACCCTGCCTGTGCAGATTCCTCCGTGCTAACCAAATGCTTTCACATGATTGCGTTTGATCCTCACAGCAGCCCCAGGCACGCTCCTAACCCTGGAATATCATCTGCCATTTCTCACTGTTGAGAATTGAGGCTGTCAAAAAGTGGGGGGCAAACCCAGGTTCTACAGCCAAATTCCCGGGTTCAAGTCCAGTGCTGCTTATTTACCTGTTTTTATTATTATTCATTTTAATGAAAATTTACAGACTTTGGATTTCCATTCATTCATTGTTGCACTTTTCACACCCCCCAACCGCCCCCCCCGCCCCCCCCCGCCGTTTGCTCTTCTCTTTGAAAAGTAAAAGAAAAATTCATTGTTATAAAATCACTCCCGCAAGTCCACTTCACTATGCAGCCTTCATTATGGACTCCTGTCATGACAAAAATACCTAATCACATATTCCTTTTAAGCAGTTCTCTCCCTCATCGGTTTCAATGCAGTATACATTATTTATCCCATCTTTCTCACTCTTCTCCCAACCCCAATGTCAGTCACATTTTACAACAATGGCACCATGCAATATTTGTCCTTTTGTGACTAAGATATTTCACTCAGCATAATGTCCTCCAGGGTAACCCATTTTGTATAATATCTTATGAGTTCTTTGATTTTCAATACAGCGTAGTATTCCATTATATACCACAGCTTCTCTATCCATTCGTTTGTTGATGGGCACTTAGGTTGTTTCCAGCTCTTTGCTATTGTGAACAAAGCTGCGATAAACATGGGTGTGTATATTATCTGCTTGGATGGCAGTTATGGTCTCTTTGGGGTCTATTCCCAGTAGTGGAATTGCTGGGTCAAATGGTATTTCTATTTGCAACGTTTTGAGAAAGCGCCACACGGCCTTCCATAGTGGTTGCACCATTTTACACTCCCACCAACAGTGAATAAGGGTTCCAGTTTCTCCACAACCTCGCCAGCATGTGTTTTCTGTTCTGTTAAATTTTGCTAATCTTACTGGGGTGAGATGATATCTCACAGTTGTTTTGATTTACCTGTTTATCAGGTCACATCTCTTTAAACCTGTTACTTCAATTCTAAGATGGAAATACTGACACAATGACTGCAGAAATGAGCTCAAGCATGTCAGGGACACCGGATGGTAAACAGGACAGGGTTCAGATCTGTTGTTGATAGGGTCTCTTTGAGTCGTATTCATCTGGAAGGCACCTAACAACCACAATAATAGGGATAGTAACACTTCCTGGAATTGCTGTGACCACTGCAAGGAGATGGAATGCAATGTCTAATAAGCACGCAATTAAAGTTTATTATTATTTTTTTTCCTCAGGCCAACGCCCTGTCACCTCCCCAGGGTGCAGCTACGTGACACAGAAGGGTCAGGCTGAGGTGGCAGCGGCTCCGGGGCGCAGTGAGGCCGCGGTCCTGCCACCCCGTGCCCTGGGAAGGGGGATGGGATGCCCGCACGCAACCTCGTCCTGCAAGTCCCGGCTCCGTCCCACGTGCCCGCGGTAAACACGCCAGTGCGCAGGCGCCAGCGGCCGGCGCTCATTGGCCGGCACGCCCCCCGCGGGGCCGCCCCGCCCGTCGGTTGGCCGAGCGTCCTGGGTCCGAGCGCCGGGTCTCCCTTCGCCCTCGCCATGGCGCACTGGCTGCTGCTGCTATCGCTGCTGGGGCTGCTCCCGGGCGCTGCCTTCGCCCCCGCGCCGGCCTCGGGGCCGCCACCCCCGGAGCTGCTGAAGCCGGCCCGCTTCGCTCTAAGGATGTACAACCAAGGCCGGGCTGCGGGGACAGAGGCTTCGCTGGGGACTGTCCGAGGGCGCATCCGCCGGGTGAGACGTGCAGGGCGGACCTGGGGGACCCTGGCGGGGATCGCTGGCCTGGACTCTGCGAACACAGGGAAGGGGGAGGGCGTGGGTGGACCTGCGGGCCATGAAGTTAAGGTTGTCCCTCCACCCAGGCGGGCCTTGGGTCCTTGTACTCCCTCGAAATGACCTTGGAGGAACAACCGTGCAAGCTCTCAGTGTGCCGGCTCCCGCTGTCCAAGAGGACCCTGGTGAGGCTGGGCCCTGGCCCTGAGTCAGCGGCCCTGGGGTGGGGCTTGGCTCAGCACTGCCCAGCTGCAGGTGGGACCAGATGCTGGGGCTGGAGAGGGTGAGCAGCCTGGACCGGCTCTCTGCTGAGGACGTGACTGCCTTGAGCAGTCTTCGTTGAGATGACCCAGCCCCAGCGCCCCTTCTCGCCTTTCAGCTCTGCAGCTTCGAGGTCCTGGATGAGCTAGGCAAACACATGCTACTGAGACGGGACTGTGAACCAGTGAATACCAAGGTTTCAGGTGCTGGGATAGCCCGGGGATGCTGGCATGGGGGGGAGGGGGACGGCCTGCTCCAACCCTGATGCCCTGTTTTTTCCTACCCAGACAATGTGAACGAGTCCATGAATTACAGCATGCCACCCTTGAACCCACACTCCCTGCCTCAGGTGAGGCTCCCATGGCTCTCTGGAGATCAGGCTGCTGCATCCCCCTTCTCATGCCTCACCCCGGGCTGTGGGGGAGCTCCCTGGTCAGCTGAGAGGGGCTCCTAAAGACTCTTGACCTCTGCAGGACTTTTCTGTGAAGATCGAGTCACTCTTCAAGGACTTTGTCATCACTTATAACCGCACATACGAGTCACAGGAAGGTGAGGGCCCAAGCTTGACTGGACATGCTGTAGTCAGGTCAGACTGCCCCTCCTCTTGGTGTTGGGGAAGGGGAAAGGCTGGACACAGAGCATGTTGTTGTTGTTGTCAAGTCAGACTCACGGTGATCTATGACCTGATTATTGATCTGAACCCTATCCTGTCCTGTACAACCTCATCATCTCTGACACACTTGAGCCCATTGCTGCAGTCACTGTGCAAATCCATCTCTTTGAGGGTCTTCCTCTCTTTCTGTGACCCTCCACCTTTCCAAGCATGATGTCCCTCTCCAGGGAATAACCTCTCCTAACAGTATGCCCGAAGTATGTGAGATGAAACTTCGTCATCCTTGCCTGTAAGGAGCTCTGTGGCTGCATTTTCTTCAAGATCTATCAGAAATCCCTAAGCCCTCAGGTCCACCAGTTTCCTGGGACCAGGCAGCCACTACAGTACCCGGCCTCTTTCTCCATGTCCTTTTGTCATTCTGGGCTGTAGGATAGAGTGGTGGCCAGCTTTTCTTGCTGAGATACCGCACTCTCAGTCTCCACCTATTTGTCCACCTCGGTTATTCCTCACTCCCTTAAAAGTTGATCTCATCTCCTGAGCCCTTACTATAGACCTGGCCCCCTTGCCCATCTCAGGGTTCTGTCCTCTAAGCACCCTCCGTTTATCATCTGCGTGGGGTCCCAGCTCCTCCTCTCACACTCCTTGTCTTCAGAGGCCAAGTGGCGCATGTCTGTCTTTGCCAACAACATGATCCTGGCACAGAAAATCCAGGCCCTGGACCGTGGCACAGCTCAGTATGGGGTGACCAAGTTCAGTGACCTCACAGGTAAGGGAGCCGGTGGCCATATCTCTCATGGACCTGTAAGTGTTAGAACCTGCTCCCAAGGCCCCTGGGTAGGGTTAGTTTAGAAGGCTCCCATCCCTGGCCCACCCCTGCCCACCTTTATCTGCAGAGGAGGAGTTCCGCACCATCTACCTGAATCCCCTCCTGAGAAAGAAACCTCAAAACAAGATGCGCCTCGCCAGGGCCCCCATGCAGCCTGCACCTCCTGAATGGGACTGGAGGAAGAAGGGTGCTGTCACCAAAGTCAAGGACCAGGTTGGTCCTAGGAGGTGAGGGTGGGATGTGAGTGCTGCCCTTGGGACCAGCAGGGGACCAGTCCTGACTCTGCCATCTCCTGCAGGGCATGTGCGGCTCCTGCTGGGCCTTCTCTGTGACTGGCAATGTGGAGGGCCAGTGGTTCCTGAACCGTGGGACCCTGCTCTCCCTCTCTGAGCAGGGTGAGCATCCCGCTCTGTGTCCCTGTCCCCAGTCCAGCCCTACCAGCGGGCTCCTCGGGACAAGCCTTCTGTCTCCTAGAGCTCTTGGACTGTGACAAGCTGGACAAGGCATGCATGGGCGGCATGCCGGCCAACGCCTACGCAGCAATAAGGACTCTGGGTACGCTTTGATGGGTCGGGGGTGGGGGGTTGGTTAGTGGAGACTGCTTCTTCCTCTGCAGGAAGTCTGTTTGAAGGGCAGGAACATGAACTTGGGTGCTACAGCGCTGATTTCAAGTCTTCACAGGGACCATTAAAGTTAAAGATCCTGGCCAAGTCAGACCCCAGGTGCCTGGACAGTGTAATAAGGTTCACGGTGCTCCCTCACAGGATGGTGTGGAGCATCTGGAGGGAGAGGGTGTGGATTTCTCAGCCCACAGCAAGTGCGTGGTGCACGACGTCCTAACGTGGCTGCTGAGAGGTGTACAACGGTGCTGTGCCACGTAGGCGGCACACCTCAGCCGAGGAGGGAATGGACCCCAGTTGTAGTCCAGTTCATGGGCTGCCATGGCAGAAGGATGAAGGGGTCTGGAGGTGGCTTTGCAAAGACTGGTCCAGGGGCCTGACAGGGTTCTGAGCTGGATTGCGAATGCATAGTCAGACAGGGACAAAGATGGCAAGCAAGGCCAAGAGCCTCGGGAACCCTGAGCTGAGCCCTCAGCCAGGAGTCAGGGTCCAACCCTCCCGCTTTGCTTGATAATTAGTGTCGCTTCCTGCTCCTTGTCCCTGGAATGAGGCCCACGTGGTCGTGTGCGTGAGTTTAGCACAGCGCTGAGAAGCCCGTCGCTCTTCCGGAATATGTTCTCACTCATGGTGTCTTGGAGCGCCCAGCATAACTGCCCCAGAGGGTTTCAGAGGCTTTACATCGTTATAGGAACCTCATCTTTCTCCTCAGGAGCAGCTGATGGTTTCAAACTGCCAACCTTTTGGTTAGCAGCCAAGTATTTTAACCATTGTACCACCAGGTCTTATTCCAGTAGGTTATTGGTAGGTGCTTTTGAGTACGACTCATACATAGTGACTTTAGGGCCAACCGATCTGAACCCTGTCTTGTATCATATCCTTTTATTTTTTCCAAATTTTTTTTAATTTGTGTGTGTGTGTGTGTGTACCGTCAAATCAGATCTGACTGGTACAGGAGGAGATTGTCCCTCCTTCTCCAGCAGAGCATCTGGTGGATTCAAACCACTCACCTCTAGCATTGCAGTGTAGCTTCTTGCCACTAGGCCATCAGAGCTCGCCTGTCCTTTATCATCTCTTAAGCTCATTACTATTGTCACTGTGCCAGCCCATCTCACTGAGGACTCTTTCACTCTTCCATATGAAACATAACCAAGTTTCATCTCACATACTTCGGGCATGTTGCTTAAGAGAAGCTTTTCCATGAAAAGGGACATCATGGTAGGATTGGGAGAAGGTCCAGTAGGCCAGGGGATGCTAAGTGGCGGGGTCTACCTTCTCTTCACCTGCCCTGTTCCCATCACTCCCCAGGAGGGCTGGAGACGGAGGAAGACTACAGCTACCACGCCCACGTGCAGGCCTGCAGCTTCTCTGAGAAGAAGGCCAGAGTGTATATCAACGACTCGGTGGAGCTGAGTCAGAATGAGCACAGTGAGTGAGGGGTGGGGTGAGAGCGGGGTGGGGGCCCGGCCTGGGTGCCTACTGATGGCTGTCCCTCCTGCCTCAGAGCTGGCGGCCTGGCTGGCCAGCAAAGGCCCGATCTCTGTTGCCATCAACGCCTTTGGCATGCAGGTAAGGCCCCAGCCCCGCGGCCACGCCCTCTCCTGCTGACAGCTCTCCTCCTTGGAGCTGCTCCCCTCACTCCTCATTCCCCTCCCAGTTCTACCGCCATGGGGTTGCCCACCCTCTGCGGCCCCTCTGCAGCTCTTGGCTCATCGACCATGCTGTGTTGATCGTGGGCTATGGCAACCGTGAGTTCTGCTGACCCGCTGTGCCCAGGACACTGGCAGGGCTTGGACCTCGGGGCTTCTGGCGGGGGCTTGAGGGCTGCCTAGAAACCCTTTCCTTCCCTGCCTCCAGCTGTGGGCCAGGCCAGGACCATCCTGCCCAGGGGTTGAGGAAAAGGGGTGCTGGGCTGTCACCCACCGGTAGCTATACCAGGTCTCCAGGAGGGTGGTGGGGGCCTTTTTGCCTTCTGTGCTTTCCTAGTGCTTGGCACATAGCAGGCCTGCTGCAGTGTGTAGTCAGAGTGAAAGTGCTTGGTGTTTATCTGAAGAGCTGGGAGCTCCTGACTCTGTGTTTGCTCTGCTTCCAGGCTCTGAAGTCCCCTTCTGGGCCATCAAGAATAGCTGGGGCACTGACTGGGGTGAGGAGGTGAGTCTTGTCCCCTAGGCCCTGGCCTCACAGGTCTGTTCTGCCCTTGGCTCCTGGCCCTGTGGCCTCTGTTCTGACCTCACCCATGGCTGTGGGCCCCGGTCATGCTCTCACACCCTTACCAAGCCCTTCTTTTTCCAGGGTTACTACTACCTGTATCGTGGGTCCGGGGCCTGTGGTGTGAACACCATGGCCAGCTCAGCGGTGGTGGACTGAGGTGTCACCAGCTCAGGAGCTGGTTCCCACCAGAGCAACCCCTTTCTCAGCCTGTGTGACCAGGCCTCTCCCCCGGAGGCACAGCTGGCTGAGGGACGGGCACTGAGTACCCTGGGCTGAGTGGAGGGTGCCAGGGGCCCAGCTCCTCTTTCCTTTCACTCACTCACCCACCCAGAGGGGTCCCCCGTTGCACCTTTGTTGAATGGTGGTAGGGAGGAGGATCTTGGAGTGAAGGATGATAGTTGGCACCGAAGCTGGGGCAAGAACCCTGGATTTGGGTTTAAGAAGCAGGCAGGTGAGAGAGAGTTCTGTTCGCAGACCTGGCTTTGCTCCCCGGGCTCTGGCTTCCTGCCCCAGCACCCCTTTGTCTAATGCTAGACATTTTCTTGTTCCCATAGCCTGGGGGCCAGTGTCCCTTCTCACATCTAGAGAAACAGTCACAACAGTCCTTTTCTAACACTAATAAAGAGGTGTCTTGGTCCCCATGTGGTGTGAACATTCCATCCGTGAGGGCAAAAGGGGACACGGGACCCCAGGGGTCAGCAGGGGGCTGCTGGTCCTACCCAGAAACCAGTGGAGATGAGCAGCAAGGGGGACTTCTTTATTCAGAAACATGGTCTCTGAGGCCCTGCTCCGAGGAAAGGAGGGTCGGCCGTGGGAAGGAACCCCCAACACTGAGCGTGGAGAACCGAGTGGGAGCTCAGAGGTCACTCTCCCCATAGAGGGCACTGGAGAAGGCCACGTAGTCCAGGGCACCGGCTGGGGCCCCGGCTCCCTTGTAGGGTGCCATGCGACGGATGCAGTACTCGGCCTGCTCAGCCGGGAGCTCCCGCCGCAGCTCCTCCGAGGTGATGTAGCTCTGCAGGGAGGAGGCGCTCAGGCAGGCAGCCCACCGGGTGCAGGCGGCCGCCCTCCCGCCCAGCCCCTCGCGCCCAGGGCAGCCGCCCTCCAGCCAGCCCCTCGCGCCCAGGGCAGCCGCCCTCCAGCCAGCCCCTCGTGCCCAGGCTCACCTTGTCTCCGGCCAGGATCTTGAAGGAGGCCACCACCTGTTCGGCTGTGTCGGTCTCAGCTGTTTCCCGGGTCATGAAGTCGATGAAGGCCTGGAAGGTCACAACCCCGGTGGCATTGGGGTCCACCATGGTCATGATGCGGGCAAACTCCACTTCCCCCTGTTGGGACAGAAGTGGGCACCGTTGCCCATGAATGCTAAGGTCAGGGTGGGGGGCTCCCAGTGCCCCCTCCTCAGCACTTTAAGGTGGCCCAAATAAAGGCCCTGTTGTACAAGCTCCCTTCCTCCAAAGATGGCCTCCTGTCCACTTGGCCATTTACTCCCACCACCTTCCTGACCTGCCTGCACCCTCTGCTTCCTGTTGGTCCACACTCAGACCTGAGTCTGAATCCTGTGTCAGCGAACACAGAGCTGGTGAGTCAGTTCAGGCTCACTGTAACCCTTCATCTGACAAGTTTCTGAAGCCGTAAACCTTTACAGAAAGAAATGACCCTCTTTCACAGTGACTGGTGAACTCAAGCTGTAAACATGGTAATATTCTGGCATGTCAGTCTCTTCCTGTGTGATCTGAAGGAGGGTCAGCTGGGAGTCAGTTCTGACTGGACGGCACATGACGCATGACATCATGAGGGCTCCTGTGTGTCTGTGAGCAAGTTAATTTACCTCTCTGCATTTGATGGCCCTTGTTAGAATGTGGTGTGATGAGAATGAAATGAAATAATGTACCTGCTGGAGAGAGGTACACACAAGTGATAAGTAGGAGAGAGGGACCCCAGCGGGGCTCTTGGGAGAAGTCTGGGGTGCTCACCAAGTCGTAGCCCATGGAGATGAGGCAAGCCCGGAAGTCATCAGGCTCCATCATTCCGTTCCGCTTCTGCGGATGTTGAGTGGAGGTCAGGTTTAGCATGCCCCAAGCCCCATGAACTCCCAAGTACAGTACCCCACAGGGCCGGGCCCCCCACTGACCCGGTCAAAGTGGTTGAAGGATGCCCGGAACTCATTGAGCTGCTCCTGGCTCAGGCCCTTGGCATCTCGGGTTAGGACCTGGTTCTCCACTTCGTTGATGGTGCGGGCGATGGAGGTGAGCAGCTGTTCCCAGCCCACACGGATGTGCTGCAAGCGGAGCAGCCAGTCAGTGGGCGGCCAGTGCTGGGCCACCAGCACCAGCTCTGCTCCCAGCCTGCTGTGTGACCTGGGCACATCCTCCCTCCAAACTGGGGCCCTCTCTGCTCTGGCCAGTCCTTTTCCAGCTGTAGAAGCTCTGTGACTTGCTGACCCTGTTGAGCCACTTCTTTGCCCTGGGTCTCTGGATCTTGTAGGGGACCTAGCTCAGTGGAACTGAAGACCTTTCCCAGTCAGACGAGATTTTTAGCTGGGACAGCCCCGACTTTCTCAGCCAATGCCACCCCCTTCTCCGGAGTGGACACAGGTGTACACACACCTCCATGCTGTAGACCGTGTGCTTGTTGTCAAACACCAGGCTTTCCTGCAGCAGCTGGTGATCACCCTCCAGCCGGTCGATGTTGCTCTTGTAGTTGATAATGTTCTGTTCCTGCTGCCGCAGCCCGGCCATCTGCTCCTCCAGAGAGCCCACCATCCCCGTTGCCAGCCGCCCCACTTCCTGCAAGGAGAACCAGGTTGCAGTGGGCTTAGCCTGGGTGAAGGCAACTCCTGCTTTCACCAGCCTTGCCACCAGCTGTCCCAGTTCCCGCAGTGGTGCCCAAGCTCCCAACTCCCTGGGGCCCTGCCCTACTCCAGTGGACCCACCATCAGATCCCTTACCTCCACCTTTGCCTGGATCCAAGGCCCAACAGCATTGGCCTGGGCTGCAAACTGTCGTCGGAGCCTCTCATTCACCTGCTGCCGTGCCAGCTCTTCTTGCAGGGTTTGGTCGCGGCTGGGCACCAGCTTTCGGACCTGGGAAGGAGGCGGCAGATGTGGGAGCCAGCCCACTCCTCTCTCACACCTCAGCCCACTCATCTGGGCCGTGTGACTTTGGGCAAGTCACTCGAGCTCTCCTGGCCTGACTTTCCACCTGTGTATATAGCATAGCACAGGTGGTTGTATAAAGGTAATCCACACAAACCAGTCCTGATAAGTGAACAATGGGTATGGTGGCTATTTTAGGATGAGGCCCAGACAAGAAAGGGGTTTCTCCAATGGCATGTGGAGTCACTGGTAGCCCCCAGACCCTGTCTTGAGCAATCTGGGTGATTAGAATGCTGGTGGGAGGCTGGGTGTCAGAAAAAGACTATGCAGTACTGACCGTGTCCCACTTGGTGTTGATGTCCTGCGGGCCCAGGCTGATGTAGGGGTTTGTGATGCTGGCCCGGAGCCCGTACGTTTGGCAGATCTTCTGGATCTCACCCTGAATGCCCAGGATGGCAGCTCGCTCCCGGTCAGCCTCAGGTAGTGTGGCCTTGAACTGCTCATGCGCAGTCAGCAAGCTCTGGGGGCAGCAGGCAAGCAGTGTCAGTAAGTAACCCCTCCATTTGCCCAGGCAGGACAGCAGTAGGTCCTGGGTAGGGCTGGGCACTGGGGGCTTCTTCCCTCCTCCACGGCCCGAGTTCTCTAAAGGACCGGCCCTAGCTTCTGTCTTCTCATCCATGCTTCCCCAAGCCCAGAGCCCAGGCTGGACGAGGGCTGGGACAGGTGGGTGAGCACCTGGGTCTCCTCCACCGAGTGCACAAGCCATACGTCCTGCAGGTCCTCCACCGCGCCGTCCAGCCAGTTATTAAAGGGTGCTGCTCTCCGCGCAAACTCGAGCTGCAGCTGGTCAATGGTCTCCAGGAGCTTCTCCATCCGCTGGAGCCGTGGGGACAGCGGATCAGGGGCCTTCGCAGCTGGTGACCTCCCTCACCCCAGTCCTGGGTCCCCAGCCCCACCTCTAGGGCGTCCCGCCTCTTCTGGGTCAGCGTGCCCAGGTTGTCCCACTGGTCGCAGATGGCCTGGCAGCGGCTATTCACCGAGGCTGCTTCGTGGTAGTCTAGTTCACTGGGGACACGAAGGGGGACGAGTGTGGGACCAAACCCCGACCCAGATAAATGTCCTCACAAGGGCTAGCACCTGCGTGCTGCTGGTGATGGTAGGGTGGGAACGGAGGAACAGGAACAGGTGGGGTGGGCTTCTTTAAAGAGGTGCGGCTCTTTAGAGAACAGAGCACAACACAGTCCCTAAGGGGCGTGAGGGGGCGGGGTCATGGGGAAAGGGGCGGGGTCATACGAAGAGGGCGGGGTCCTATGGAGAGGGGCGGGGTCTGAGGTTGATACGGAGAGTGGCTCCAGCCAGGTTATGGATAGGGTGGGCCTTGTCTTCTTGGTGAACAAAGTGTGGACAGAAATGAAGGGTCTAGAAATACGTTGAGTGGCTAAATGAGGAAGGTAGAGGGAAAAAGGATGCGAATGAACAGGGATACCAGGGTGGAGTTCCTGCACCAGGGAAAGTGAGGTGGAACGCAGAGCCACAAGGGAGCCGGGTTGGCAGAGGACCACGCCCACTCGAGCTCGGCCCGCAGGGCAGAGCCAGTTGGGGGCGTGTTCATTAGGGAAAGGCTACGCCTCTTGGAGCCCTGGACCAGTAGGGCTTGGTTGAGGGGCGGGGCCTAGAGGGGCGGTGCTACGGAGTGGACCACGCCTACTTGAGCTCCTGGGCCAGCGCTGCTATGTGCTCCACTCGATCTTGGTGCGCAGCCAGGTCGCTTTCAAAGGCCTCGTGGCGCCTTAGCAGCGCCCGCACCTCCTGCAGCGAGGCCGACTCGTAGTCACGCTGGTTCAGCATCTCCTCCTTCCCTGCTCAGAGACAAGCCCACTCTGATCACCCAGCAGCAGTCCCCTAAATGTCACTATCTCCAGCCCCTGCATCATTTGGTGTGGCCCTTGGTACAGTTATGCATTTGATTCCTTTGACCTGGTCTCTTTGCTCTAGAGACTTGGTTTATTTAAACATGCAATGAATATAAAGGTGCTTGTGGATAATAATTAGCAAAATTAAGCAGCACCATCATCACCATCATCATCATCAAAATAATTGTAGTGTAAGTACCTCTGGAGTTTGCAGAAGAGGCAACTCAGCTTTACAGATGTCAGGCGACTTTCCCAAAGACACATGAGAAAACCAAAACTCTTCACTTAACACTGTGTCACCAGTGGCTATCTATTTCAGGAATGTTTAGTATATCAAATCACTGTCATTCATAAGGGAGCTCTGAGCGTCTAGTGGTAAGAAGCTATGCTGCAATCTCAAAGGCATGTGGCTGGAATCTACCAGCTGTTCTATGGGAGAAGGATGGGAAATCTCCTTCCATGTCATTTACTGTCTCTGAAAACAACTACAACAACATGCCTATAATCCATTATTAGTATTTGTTCATTTTAGTCAGAACTTATAGGACCAAAACCCGTGGCAGGGTACAGCATAATTATTTTATATACAGAATGTATATAAATTGTCTCATATATATGCAAGATTTTAGCATCAATATAGTCAAGGTATAGGTGATAAGAAGACTAGGGACATATTACCTTTGAAGTCTTGCTCAATGACACAAACAAAATGCTAATGACAAATTAGTCAGAGTAGACCCATGGAAGGCCAGAGTCAAGGGGAAGTTTATAGGCCTGAATTTAAAGATGAAGAAACTAAAACACAGAGAGGGACAATGATTTGTCTAAGATTGCACAGCAAGTCAGGGTGAACAGTGGGACTGGTCTGCCACCTCCTTGCAGAAAACCTGCCCTGGTCTATGCATGTTGCCAGGAACACCCTCTGTATCAGCATCACCCCAGGTAGAGCCAAAACCACAAGGTGCCCCTACCCCGGGTCCAGGTTTCGTGCAGGGAGGCCTTCTGCTGGAACTTCTCAGCCAGGTGCTGGAGCCGCTGCAGGCGCCGGATCTCAGACAGCAGCCAGTCCTCGTAGCCCTTCTCCACCTGCTCCAGCCCTCGCCACGCATTAGCAATGTCCTGTGGGCAAGAAGAGGTGTCCTAGGGGAGCTCTGGTGGCATAGTGGCAAGAAGCTGCACTGCAATCCCAGAGGGACACGGTTCAAATCCACCAGATGCTCTGCTGGGAAAGGAGGGACACTTTCCTCCTGTACCAGTCAGACCTGATTTGACGGTACACACACACAAGGCCTAAGGTCACTTGGGAGAATGTTGGCAGGGTTAAGACTTGCCCAGCCCCAGCCTGGCTCACCGAGACCAGCTTGCCCTCAGAAGGCATGAAGGCGGGCCGGTGACTCAGGCGCAGCTTGGTCTGAAGCGTGTTGAAGTTGATCTCCAGCTGGCACTTCTCCTGCACGCGGGGGGGCTTGTGCAGGCGCCGGTAGTCCCGGAAGTCCTCCAGCTTGCGCTGCATGGCGCTCATGCTGGGCTCACCGGTACGGTTCTCCAGCCATGGGACGGTGCGGCGGATCCACTCCAGCAGCTGCCAGGACACGCAGAGCAGAGGACTGTGAGCTGACCTGCCCTCCTCACGCAGCCCTCTCCACCCACACTGACACTACAGCCGGAGGGTGGGCCTCAAGCAAGAGGAGGTGAATTTCAGAATGAGGGTCTTCCTGATCAAAGGGAGAAGATGGTTGGTGTCTATGTCCAGTGCCCAGTCTAGGTTGCACTGGGTCATGTGAGTCCTGAATGTGCGTGGACGGATGAATGAATGAGCACATGTTTGACCAGCGAGGACCGTGAGCTTGAGTGGGCAGGCAATGGGAGCTGATGGACAGGGAGAGACTGAGAGAGCCAAGGCTGCCGGAGGAAGGAGGTATCTGTAAGGTCAGGCCTGAGGAGGGCCAGTGGGCCCAGGAGTAAGTCTGTGGCTGCAGCCTTACCTCACTGGCCAGCTTCTCATACTCCTCCATTAGCTTCTCGTTTTCTTGGTTCACGGCCAGCACCTTGCAGATCCTGTTGGCAGCTGTCTCGGCCTGTGGTAGAGGATGGCAGAGGTTGGCACTGAACAAAACAGACTCCCTCTCCCAGGCTCTCTAACTGCCAAAAATCTGGGCTAGTGGGTATAGAGGGAGGAGGATGGGGCACACCTCTTAGTGTGGGAAGGGGGGCTTCTGGCCAGAGGCAGCGGCTCCTGAGCTCCTCAAGAACCAGTGACCACAGCTAGGACAGTGACACTCCCCTTGCCCGGGTAGTCCAGGCTCCTCCGCATTTGGGATGCTGCAAGGTGTGGGCATCAGTGAGGTCCCCTTACCTGCTCAGCCCCAGCAAAGGCATGGTAGAAGCAGGAAACATAGGTCATGACGGCCTTCTCATCTGGCTTTGGGGTGTTGACAATGTCTGGGGGGAGGGCAGGGAGGTGCTTATCCACCAAAGTCAGGAGGAGAAAACGGTTTGAGCCCCTTCCCAAGCAGAGACTGCCCTTGGAATAGGAGGGGCTGGAGACACCCTCAAACTCAGGCGCCTCCTCTTCCCTGAATGTCTCTCCGACTCCTCAGGCCCACTGGCCTTTGCCTCTGTGGGGCAGGGAGCGTATGAGGGTGTGAGCAAGTGGGTAGATAGAGCAGCCCCCATGAGGTACCAGCCCTTAACTCCATCTGAACGTTTGCCTGTCTTTCCCCCTAGTCTATGAGCTTCTTAGGGGTCAGAATAAGTTCTCATCCATTGGTGGCCATATAGCTGGGACACTGCACACAGTAGGTTTTCAGAAAATGTTTACTGCTTTGATTGAATTGTTGTAAATCCAATCTCTATAACTGTGGCTATAATCCTTCTTGGGAAAGAGTTTTCTTTGCTTTATTAATGAGGCAGTAATAGTGTAAGGTGGGTCTTGGATCAGACTTCTTTGAGATATAAAAGGAACAGTTCATCAAGGAAGAAGGGAAGCAGAGATGGAGGAAGAGAGATGGAAATCCACAGGAAGTTTTCCCAGAAACAGAAGTTAAAAAAAGACAAAGACCTCCTTCCAGAGTCAAGTGAGGCATAAAGCCTTTCCCTAAAACTGGCCCTCTAAATTCAGACTGCCAGCCTCCTAAACTGTGAGAAAATAAATTTCTGTTTGTCAAGGCCACCCCCTTGTGGTCTTTCTGTTATACAGCACTAGAAAACGTATGGTAGCTGGGATGTGAGGCAGAGGGGGGAGCCACCAGGGGAGACAGAAGAGAGATTGGGCAGTAGGACAGATGGTTCCTAGAGAAAGGATTCTGACTAGGAAGTGTAGTGGGGGCAGAGCATTGTAGGAGAAGGAGGAGGCAAAGGTGTGGAGCCGGGCCACACTAATCAGTAAGTGGAGGTCTTGCCTGGACCAGGCTCATTCACCTTCTGCATCCAGCATCTTGGGGATGTCCAGGTATTTTTCTGCCACCTCAAACGCAGTGTTCAGGTTGCCAATGGGGTCATCCTAGATGGGTGTGAACAGGGAGAGGAGGAAGCTCAGCTGAGGGCCGAAGACAGAGAGTTAGGACAGAGCTGGCAGCGGACGACCAACCTTGCGCAGTTTGGCATAGTCGATGAGGTCGGGGCGGTGGCGGTGGATGAGAGCACAGAGGGCCAGACCATCCTTCCAGCTGCTCAGAGAGAAGGCGCTGTCTCAGGTCTGGGTGCAAGCTGAGGCCGCACCCTACCTTCACCCTGAAAGACGCCCTTCAGGAAAGTCTCACTGGTAACATGCAAGCGCTCCTCAATGCCTACCCATCTAAGGCATCACTCCCTGTCAACCTTCACATGGCTCCCCATTGCTTTCTGGCATTTGAGATCCTTCATTATGTGACTATAACCATCTCCTCCAAATTCATCTCAATTCCTTCACATGCCCTATGCTCAGGCCTGACCAACTACTAGATGTTTCTAGCCTCTAGGTTCTTGTTCACGAGAGTTCCTCTGGTGAGAAAGCTCTTTCAATCATGTCTCAGAGGCCCCTTCCTCCAGGAAGTCTTCTCATTCCTCCTATGGGTTTGATTCAAGTCGATAAGCATTGACTCAATGCCTCTAGTTTTCAGACACTGTTCTCAGGACGTGGCTGTGACTTTCTCACCCCTGTAGCTCATAACAGGGACCAGTTCTGTGCTCCTCACTGGCTGGGGGGCCTTGAGGGCAGGGTCCATGTCTGGCTCCTTACTGTGCCTAGTGCTCAGTCAGGTCCTGAGAGCATCTGCAAGCAGCCAACAGACCTGGTGTGGAAGTTCTGCACGTTGACGTTACGGTACGGCGCTGTCTTCCGTTGGCACCACAGGAGCAAGCCTTCCTTGGCCGAGGTTTCTGGGTAAGAGAGAGGTGGGGGCGTTAGACAGGGAAAGGTCTGGTTCAGCAGCCCCCTACCTCCTTTCTCACCACTCACCCTCCACAGAGATGTCCTGGATGGCGAAGCGGAGGATGATGGTCCAGATCATGCCCAGGGTCATCTTCAGGTTGCCATCAACGATCTCTGCAGGGTGGGGGTGGGGACAGCTTGCTGGGCATCCAGGGCCTCTGCTCATTGTACCCCCTTCTCTGCCCTGTGGTCCCTGACCCCGACCCCAGGGCTGCCACACAGGGCACATTTGCTTCTTCTAGACCCATTCCCATTCATAAAGGAGACTTGTTGGAATGTTCCTCGGCCCCTGCCCAAGGTCCCTCCTGGAGCCTCACCCTCAGCACCGATGGACACCAGCTTAACCCCCTTGCTGGCAATGAAGTCCAGGGCCTTGTTGACATTGGCGATTTTGTGGAAGCGCATCTTGCCTTTGTCTGGCCGAGGCAGCCTCTCTCCTGTGTGTAAGAGAGATGAGAGGTAAAAAATCAGAGGAGGTCACAGAAAAACGAAACCCATAATTAAAAAAAAAAACCAGACCTTCTAACTAACATCCTGACACAAGGGTCATTAGTCACTCTTCAAGCCTGGAAGTGAATTTGCCCCAATGACTCAACAACTCTCAGCGGAACAGACAAGCCTCCTAGTGAACACCATGAGGGCATACTCCTTAGAAGAGTCGGCCACACAGGATCAGAAGGCCAGCATTTGCCCAGGGACAAAGCACAAAAGGGATGAAGGGCAAAGACTGAGGGACAGTAGACATGGTAAACTTAAGGAGGCAGTGGAAAGATCACTGCTATATTGTGAGAACTGCAATCAGTGTCTTCAAACCGGTGAGTGGGAAGTCAATTTGTTCTTTCACTCAAATAACAATAAAAATAAAAAATAAAAGTTGTCGTTAGTTGCCACTGAGTTGAGTATAATTCTTAATGACCCTGTGAACAACAAACCTGAACTCTGTCCTATCCTGTGCCATCTTCACAGTTTCTGACACATTAGAGCCCATTGTGGAAGTCACCATGTCACTCCAACTGGTCAACGGTCTCCTTCTCCTTTACTGACCCTTCACCCTTCCTAGTATCATGTCCCCCTCCAAGGAATAGCCCCTTCTAGTAACATGGCCAAAGTATGTGAGGCAAAGCTTTATCATTTTTGCCTCCAAAAAGTATTTTGGCTGCACTTTCCCTAAGATGTATTTGTTTTTTCTTTTGGTAATCCATGGGATTTAAAAACAAATAAATAAATAACTTTAAAAAAAACCAAACCAATCAAAGGTCATGGAAGGCAGCTAGGGACCTCACCCCACAACCCCTACCCCACCAAGTCCCCTCCAGCGCTTGGCTGCCCAAGTTTCTGGGCCTGAGTCCCTGTGCACTGACCGCAGCCCTCACCTGAAATCACCTCCAGGAGCAGCATGAGCTTGAGGCCGTTGCGGAAGTCTTCCTCGATGTTCTCGATCTGGGTGCCCGCCTTGCGCAGGTGTGAGTTGCACCAGGCAGTGAAGGTCTGGGGACAGAGTAGCCATCAGACATGAGGGCAGACCTGAGGGCAGGGTCTGGAGCGAGTGGGGCACAATCCTGGCTCCTTGGTCAGGGGTGCTCCCCCAGCTAGATCCCCGCTCAGTGACTGACTTGATCTGCTTTGCATCCTGGGCCAGTCCCTTTCCCTCTCTGACACTTAGTTTTCCTAGACCAGGAGAAACTGGTCCCAGTTTGGACTTAGATTGCCCTCACCAGACAATACTCCACTCCTGGCTTGCCACGAGCATGGGAAGGGAACTTAAGAATGTCAAAGCAGACACCAAAATGGGGGACCCCGTGGGCGCAGGAGCCAATGCAGAATGATTCTGCCTTTCCACCTCATCCACTGCCTTCAAGAAGATTCGATCTCACAGCTACCCTACAGGACAGATCAGAACTGCTGCAGAGGGTTTGCAAGGTTGTAAATCTTTACAGAAGCAAATCGTCTCAACTTCCTTCTGTGGAGTGGCTGGTAGATTTGAACTGCTGATGCTTTGTCTGCAGCCCGACACTTAATCCACTATCGGCAGCACGCTCTTGTCTTTACAAACATGGAGGGACTTCAGAGTTGACGTGTTCAGCCCTGAGTGTTTTGTCTAAAGACTGTGTGCCCCTTCATATCTCAGCCCCCACACCCCCAGGACCACGGGGTGTCCTCCTCCCCGCAGACTCTGAGTCTGTGCCTGCTTCCAGACTGCGGGAATCAGCAAGGAGCCCAGACCTCACTCCCCCTGTCTTCTGGAGATGGGTGCTCCGCTCTGTCCTCAGTCAGCCTCAGACTCTCCCTGGGACGGGAGAACGTCACACAAATGACTGTGTGTGTGTTGGGGATGAGGTGACCCAGAGTCTGCTGGACAAGGACTCACCCCACCCCCAGCTACCAGGAAAGACCTTATGATCCACTTCTGCAAAAACCAGCCCGTGAAAGCCTTGTGGATCTGATGTCAGAAGACAAGCCACTCAGGTCAGAAAACAAATCCGCTGTCAACAAGTCAAGTCCAACTCGCAGGGACACTCCAGCCTCTCCGAGGCAGCAAATCTGGGAGGCTTTATATGGGAGGTGATGGCCCATTTTTCTGCTGGATTTGAACTGCTGACCTTTTGGTTAGAAGCCCATTATGTACTGCATCATCAGGTCGGGAACCATTCAAAGTATGACTGGCGAAAGTAGCTGTAACATTGGGCTCAAACACAGTCAGGGTTTTCAGGATGACCAGCAGTGTTTTCTGTAGTTCATCAGGTTGCTATGAACTACAGAACAGGGCAAGCCCTCAGGCCCCAAAGTCGGCCAGCAGCTAGTAGATCCTTGAGAGGCATGGTCTGGCTCCAGTCCACAGAGCTGTTCGCTCCGCATGACCCTAGGTCAGCCCCTCACCCTGTCTGGGGCTCAGTTTCCCCAACTGCACAATTAAGAGTTCTGACTCCATGATGATTCAAATCCTCCCTCCTCTGAGCCGGTGGGATTCAAGAATTCAGAGGATCCCCCATAACGGGGTAGATACTCCTGCAAGGTGGCCCTGGAAGACATTTAGAACCTTCCCTTCCTCAGACCAGCTCCCCAGGCACCTTGGTTGCTAGATATGGAAGATAACTCTTCAAATATTTACAAGGTTGTCATTGGCAGGGTAATGGAGTGAGCTCCCGGTCACCAGCAGTGTGTAAGTGGATGCTGGGATGTAAGTACAGGGGAAGGCAGTTGGATTCTCCACACTCTATTCTGACCCTGGAGCCTGGAATGATCTGAGTTGGACAGAGGAAGGCCAGGTCGGATGGGAGCTCAGAGAGGGCTCCAGGGGTAGCACGGTAGTGCTCTTTCTGCCTAAACAGTGGGGGGCATTCTTTGATTTTTATACACAGAACCCTTCATGAGCTGTGGTCTCTACCCTAAAGAGACTCATAGGGGCATGATAGCTTGAGACATGCCAAGAGAGACATGTTGGGGAGTCTGTCTAAGGGAGGGGTCTTTCCAACGATGGGACCCCTTAGGGAGTCTGCTCAGAGCTGGAAGAACCCAAGTTATTCACACCAAGAAGGGCAGGCAAGGGCATCCCAGGCAGGCAGAGTGAGGAACAGTTGAAGCTGAGGGTGTCTGGGTGTAAGCGGTGAGAGGCAGGCCGGAGGGGCGGCAGGGGCCAGGTCATGCACGCTCCTGGGTGTTAAGCCAGGGAGTTTGAACTTGATCCTGAGGGCAACGAGGAGTCAGCAAAGCTTTCAGGCAGAGGAGGGAGGTGGGCAGAGCAGTGTTTTCGAAAGCTCCCTCTGAGCAGAGTGGGAAAAGATGCCATGGTGGAGAGGGGGAAGGAAAAGTCAGGGACCAGGACCAGGGAGTGAAAGGATGGGTGTCAGTGAGAGAGCCAGTCAGGACCAGGGGGAGGACAGAAATTTTTTTCCCCCTCAACAGTCACTTTATTGCTTTCCTTCTGGGTCCCTGGCACCTTTAGTTGCGCTGAGTTTCCTCTAACCCATTGTGATCGGATGTGTAACACAAAAGCACTGGCCGGTACTACACTGTCCTCTCAGTCACCAAACCCATTGCTGATGAATTGATTTCAACCCTAAAGGACAGAGCTGAGCTGCCCCACAGGGTTCCCAAGGCTGTAATCTTCATGGGACCAGACTGCCACAGCCTCCTCCTGCCAAGTGGCTGGTG
Source organism: Elephantulus edwardii (assembly GCF_000299155.1). Classification (NCBI taxonomy): domain Eukaryota; kingdom Metazoa; phylum Chordata; class Mammalia; order Macroscelidea; family Macroscelididae; genus Elephantulus; species Elephantulus edwardii. Next base: position 8,432,971 of record NW_006399876.1, read on the forward strand.
CTTTGAACCCTTGAACTTTGGGTTAGCAGCCGTGTGTTCAACCACAGCCTCATGAGAGTTCTGTCGTCAGGATTGCAGTGCAGCTTCTTGCCACTAGGGCCACCATCGAGTCGAACCAACCCATAGCTGACTGGGAGCTTTTTCAGAAGGCAGTTAACCATCAGGGGAGGAGATTGCCCATTTGGTTGCAATTTGTGGATCTGAACCATATGCCTTTGGGATGGCAGCACATCTTCTTGCCACTAGGCCACCAGAGCTCCCTTATCTTCATAGCAGTAGGTATATTTTCGCCATTGTTGCTGCTTCACATCAGTGTCTTCCAACCTGATTCCAGCACTATATCAGACAGTGTTCTATTCCTATTTGTAAGACTTCTACTGGCTAATTTTCATCAGATCCTTCTTCCTAGACTGTCTCAGTGTATCAGTCACACTGAAACCTGTCCATTATGGACGATCCTGCTGGTATCCATGGCATAGTTTCCAGCATCACCTACTGCCGTGTACCATTGAGTGGGAACCGACCCGTAGCTGACTGCGACGGGTTTTCAGAGAAAAGGAGCATCGGAGGAGATTGCCCATTCTCCTGCAGAGCAGCTGGTGGATTCAAACCGTGTGCCTTGGGATTGCAGTTAGACCTTCTAAAGAGAATGACTCACTGAGTGTTTCTGAAAAAGCTGAGTAAGTGGCCTCAGGCCTCAGGTGTGAGTGAGGAGGCAGGAGTGCTCCCAGGTTGTGTGAAGACGTTGGATGAATAGTATCTGGAGAGAAAGTTTTCACTCCCAGGATAGGGAAGGAACTGAAGCAAAAGCACATGGGTGTGTGTTACTGGAGTGTAATAAACAACTATGGACAACAGAGAAACAGCCAGATGTCCAACCACGGAGAACACAGGTGGACGTACGGAGCGTCTTATACAGCTGGAGAAGGAATTAAAGTGGCTGATGGATGTTGGAAAACGCCCGGGTGGCACAGTGATTAAAACACTTGAATGCTAACCTCAAAGTTGGCAGTTCCAACCCAGTAGCCAAACTCCTTGGGAGAAAGCTGCAACAGTCTCGTTCCATTAACATTTACAGATGTGGAAACCCTCTTGGGCAGTTGTCCTCTGTCTACAGAGCTGTGGAGTCGGAATCGGAATCGAGGGGATGACGTGGTTTGGTTTTTTCAGCTGGGCTGGAAGGATGCTCTCGAGATGTTTGTTGTTAACTGACAAAGGCAAGTTCCAGACTGCCGTATGTTGTCCGAGGGGTATGCAAAGAGGCCTGGGTGGGTGGGGGTGTGGGGAGGGGGAGGAATTTTTCAGAACAGGTGGTGGCTGGAGCCAGGGGCAGGGATGACATCATCAAGAGATTGCCCAGCCCAGGACCACAGCTGTGCGGGGAGACAGGTGCAAGAGGAGCCTGGAGGAGGCATCATTGGGGGCACCCCAGCAGAGTCAGCTGAGCCTCCTGCCCCCTGGGGCTATCTCATCCAACAGAAACACTCTGATTCTAAATTCCAGGATGCTCAGACTCCACCGGTTCCACCAAGCATCCCTGTTGCCTGCCCCTTCTTGTGTCTCACATTATTGACACATGGTCCAATGGGCTCTGCCCCCCTCTGCCCCTGCCTGATATCCCCCAGACGTTTCGCATTCCAGCCTGCTCATCTCTTTTGGGAACCGAGGGGTCCTGCCCTCTCCACTTGGTAGAGCAAGGAGTGAAAATAGCTTAATGAGGGGGAGGATTCTGATGAGGCTGGACCTGGGTGGCCACCAACCCATGTGCCCCTAGCTCTCTTACCAATCGCTGCCTCAGCATAAAGTGTCTATCTGGCTGGAGAGTCAAGTTACTGCGTAAGGGGACCCAGGGTTCCCTCCTCCCTGACCTTATGGCCTTTTCAGCAGACTCAGGCCCCTGGGGGGGGGGGCAGGAGCTTGGAAAAGAGTGGGGTTAGGGCAAGGGGCAAAACCCCTTAGGCTGGAGCGTCTGCATCTTGACAGTATGTATATGGTTTGAGCCCCATTTCTGTCCCTTTTGGGGCCTCAGTTTCTTCCTCTGACAGCTGGGTTTAGAGCTATAGATCCCATGCTAGACAGGGCAGAGGAGAGGGAGAGGGGGGACCTGAAATGGTAGTCAACAGCACCAAGCTCAGGAGTTGGCACGGCCACAAGTCCTTAGGTTAGGGCCTGGGTATATTTAACTACCACGTGGGAGTGTGAGGGAGATTATTTTTCCTGAACCCCAAACTTGGATCTCTTGAACTTTGTCCAACAAATTATTTTACACGGCATAAAGGGGCCAGAGAGCTTAGGAGAATGAACTCTGGCGGATGGGGACCCCAGAAACTTTCCTCACCCTTAATTCCCAAGAGTTTCCCAGCCCTGCCTTCCAGCCAGCCCCACAGGACTGCAGGGAATCTGTGGGTTGAGCTTGAGCTGGGGAAAGGCGCTCTAAGGGAAAAGTAGATTCTGCCCTTGACCTGCTGGGATGCGGCGGGGAAACCTCCTGGCCGCTCCAGCCTCAGTTTTTCCATCAGGAAATGGGCGAACACTCACTTTCCGCTGCTGCTTCTCCCAGGCCGGGTCCAGCAGCAGGTCTCGGTCCCAGTCCTCCTCTTGCTCCATATACTCGCCGGCCCCGCCGCCTGAGAAGGGCCCCTCCCCGGCCCCCAGGCCCTCGGGCTGCATCACCATCATCATCGTCGTGCTTGGCCTCTGGGCTCCGCTCCGCGCGCTCCCCAGCGCGGCCGCTGCATTAAGTAGGGCCCGGCCCAGACCCGGATCGGGTTCGCGCTAAATATGGGGGAGGAGGGAGGGGCCGCCTAGGGGCGAGGGCGCCCGGGTGGGGCCCAGGCTGGAGGCTACGCTGAGCTGCTGCATTGGGGGGCGTTGCGGTGGGTCCTGGAGGATCCGGGGTTCGCGTTACGGTTCCGCCGCTGGGATGCTGTGTTGCTTTGGGAAAGCCACGGGTCCTCTCTGAGTCTTAACTTTCCTCCTCTGTACAGCAAAGTGATGGTAATCCTAGTGGCTGCAAACCGCTCTAAGAAGTTCCTTGGGCCTTCCCCTCCCCCAGCCCCCCGACACTTTCAACATCGCCTGGGTGGGAAATGGGGAGCCCTCTCCCTATTTCACAACCAGAAACACGGAGGCGCAGAGCTATTTTGAATGTTTTCTGGGGTGATGGAGACATACGAGCATGGGGAGGGGATCCGAGCCAGCTGGACAGGGCAAGTCCGAGCTATTAATACCGGGGCGGCCGCGAGGTAAGAGGGAATGTGCTGAGCCGGGAAACCCCGACGCCACCGAGACTGCAACTCTACCCCGCGGGCCCTCCTGACAGCCCGCCCAGCCGCCAGCCTTCCACGGGGGCGGGGCCTCCGCCGGGGGCGGGGCCATGACGTAAGGCTTTACGGGCCCCCGGCGCCAAGGAACCCAGGCGGCGTCTTGGCGTACCCGCCCGCCCAATCACGCTTCTGCTGTCAGCTCCTTGAAAAGTTCCTATTGGTCAAAGTAACCGTCCGTCTGCTGCTATTCCCGCCACAATACGGAAGCTGCGGGCTACTGGGAACCGATAGCCGGTGGGCCCCGGTCATGGGGCAGCCGTGGGCGGCGGGGAGTGCGGAGGGGACCCCCGCGCGGCTGCCTGTGGTGCTCACGGCGCTGTGGGCCTCGGCCGTGGGCTTGGAGCTGGCCTATGTCGTGGTGTGGGGCCCCGGGCCGCCCCCGTTGGGACCACTGGCCCGGGTCTTGCAGCTCTCGCTAGCCGCCTTCCAGCTCCTCAACCTACTGGGCAACGCGGGGCTTTTCCTGCGCTCCGATCCCAGCATTCGGGGCGTGATGCTGGCCGGCCGCGGCCTGGGCCAGGGCTGGGCGTGAGTGGGGCGAGGGGTCTGGCCGGGAGAGGGGGAGCCTTGAGCTGGGGGGAGGAGCCTCTAATGATGGGGCCGGGAACTCCTTTAGAACCTGAGATTCTAGAGAGAGGCGGAAAGATAGTTTCTTTCATTCCCCCAAAGCATCTGCTGTGTACTGGGCACCCATCTCTGCACTGGTAGGGGCACCGTGCCATCGAGTCGGAACCCGCTCCTAGCTTTCCCTCCAGAGGGGTTTCAGGGGCCGTAAATCACACGAGAGGAGAGTGCCCATCTTTCTCACACGGAGCAACAGGTGGATTGGAACCATCTAACTTTGGTTTGACAGCGTAACCTCGTACCGCTAGGGCCACCAGCCCATCCTAAGCACTGAGAATGCAGTAAAACAGGCTGTTGATCTGGAGGTGGGATTAACCATGTGTGTATGGGGGAAGAGTGTTCCAGCAGAAGGAACAGACAGTTCATTTGCACTCCAGTGTGTAACTGAATGGAGTGAGGGAAGGGAAGAGCATGTTGGACCTTCTAGGGCATTGGGGGCCTTGCTTTTTACAGGGACTGAGCTGGAGATTCACTGGAGGATATTATACAGAGGAAGGACATGACTTAGGTTTTAAAAGATTTGGCCACAGGGCTGAGATTAGACTAGGGGAGAAGGCTCATAGCTCTTGGTGGTTTGCACCAAGGTAGTCACAGTGGAGGATGGAAGACGTTTGAGGACAGACATAGGGTCAGGAATGCCCGAACTGGAGCTTGAAGGGACCTGAGGAGTCTTGTTCAGCCTGCACTTAGCTGTGCAAGAAATGGGGCCCAGTGGCTTCTGTTTTCTTGGGCTGGGCTCAGAGGCTGCCTTGGACGTGACATGGACCCTCAGAGTTGTTGGGGGGCACTGACCCTGTCATTTCTTACCTGCAGTTACTGCTACCAGTGCCAGAGCCAAGTACCACCTCGCAGTGGGCACTGCTCTGCCTGCCGTGTCTGCATTCTGCGCAGAGACCACCACTGCCGCCTGCTGGGCCGCTGCGTCGGCTTCCAGAACTATCGGCCTTTCCTGTGCCTGCTGCTTCACACCACTGGTGTCCTGCTGCACGTCTCGGTGCTGCTGGGCCCTGCGCTGGCATCCCTGCTGCAGGCCCACACCCCTCTCCATGCCGCCACACTCCTCCTCCTGCCCTGGCTCATGCTGCTTACAGGTAATGCCCTGCGTAGGACTGCAGGTGTGCCTGGCACTGGGCTGGGAAGGGAGGGCCATTCTGCTGGGAGGTGAGATTTCCCACTGGTTCTCCTGTAGTGCCAGTGTCCTTAATGGGAGAGGAGGTCAGACATACCCAACAGGTGTGTTTGAGTAAAAGAGCATATTGCCCCAGGTCCAGAGTTCTTCCTGGGGAATCCCAGGTAAGGTTCCAGAGGGTGTTGTCTGAGGAGGAAAGCTGGGACTTCAGTAGGGGTGACGGGGCTATTCTAAAGAAGAACAGCAGCATCAAGAAAGGCTCAGAGTTTGAGCAGGACACAGTAGAGGAAATAAAATGGCAATTGTAGGAATTACAGCGAGGAAGGTAAGTTAAGACCAGGGGAGAGCCTTGAATGCGCATGTGCAGAGATGGCCCTTATTTAACTGGATAGTAGGGAGCCAGTGAAGATTATAGACAGAAGAAGGCTCCATTGTTGGACACTGTGGGTGTAGGAGGGGCAGATGGGGCTGATTTGAGAGGCTGTGATCTGGACAGTACCACTCGAAGGCAAAGCTCCTTCCAGTCTTCAAAGTTTTTTTGTTTGGCCCCAGAGTGCTTTGGACTTTTCTCTTCTTTGATATTCTGCCCACTGGTGTGTCCTGTGGTCACTAGGAGTTGTTGTCCTTATACTTCCTCATCTTACCCAAGTCTTGGTCCTAAGCTGCCCACACCCCACCCTGCCCCAGGAAAGCCTGTGATGCCCTGCCTGTGGGTTGATCTGTTTCTGCCTGGTCCGTTCTGTTCCTGGCCAGCCCTCCCCTGGCCTCAGAGCTCCCCATCTCCCATACTGAGACGCAGTCCCCCAGCTGCACATCCTGTGCTCTGGCTCTTGGTGTTATCCTTGGCCTCCTGCTCCCTGCTGACTTAGGCTCTGCAGACTCTGCCATCGGCCTGCTGCAGATCCAGATAAAGTTGGCTTCTCTGCCCTTCTTAATTTTCTTTTTATCAGTTAACTTTATTGTACTCGAAAACCTCAAACTTCCAAAAACTCAAAACTCGATGCAGAATCAGAGCTGACCAGGCTCTGAGGCTGTGAATCCTAAGGGGAGGAGATTGCCCATCTTTCTCCCTCAGAACTGCTGGTGGTTTTGAACTGTCAGAGATGCTCAGCCTTTTGGATAGTGGTAAAATTCGCTGTGGACTACGTCAGCAACACGTTAGTGATGCCTAACTGGGCACAGCATCTTCTCCCAAACTGTAGAAAGATTCTTATATAAAACTTCCATTTTCATTTTCCCATAAGCTCTCTCTCTCTTTTAACCAAAGCAGAATTCACATGTTTGTTGTTGTTGTGTACTGTTGAGTCAAAATCAATCCATAGCTGACCCTCCAGCTGGTTTTCATGGACAGTAAATCACATGGGAGGAGCTTGCCCATCATTCTCCTATGAAGCAGCTAGTAGATTTGAACCTCGAACTTTTGGACTGTCAGTGCAGTTCCTTACCACTAAGCCACCAGAGCTCCCTAGGTTTACATGGCGGAAACCACGTTAAATTGTGACTGTTGGCAGATATGCACTCTTGTGCAGCCACCAGAAACCTAGCTGCTGTCAGCTTGATTCAGCTCGTGGTGACCGCACATGTGTTAGTAAAACTGTTCCGTGGGGTTTTCAGTGACTGGAATTTCAGTAATTCCTGAACTTTCCATCATCCTCCAAAGAAACCCTTACTCCTCGTTCCCCCTGCCTCTTCTGTCCCCGCAGGCACTCACCTGCTTTCTGTCCCCATGGCCTTACCTGCTTGGGACATTTCACACATGGGTACACCTTGTTTTATTACACCCCACAGATACTGTGATTCTCAGACTGAAGGTTTGTGGCAACCTCGTGTACAGCACGTCTGTTGACGCCATTTTTCTAATAGCACGTGCTCACTTTATGTCTCCGTGTCACATTTTGGTCATTCAGACTTTTACATTGTTATTTTGCCCACTTGACAGGCTATAGCACAGTGTTAACATAACCTCTATGTGCCTGGGAAACAAAAGACCCGCGTGACCCAATTTCTTGAGACGTTGCTTTATTGTGGCGGCCTGGGACTGAACCCACAACCTCTCAGGTTATAGCTGGCAGTGGACTCCCACTCTGTGGCCTTTTGTGTCTGGTGTCTGACACAGCACATGTTTCCACAGCATTTTGTAGTCGTGAGATCAGCAGACCCTTGGCATCTGCTGTGGACGAGGCCCGTGTGAGATGCTGCCTTAGCAGCTGAGAAGTGCTGTAAGCTCCCTCAGGGCCCCGATGCTGCCAGCCACCAAGGCCAGCTCCCAGTTTGAGATGTGTGAGTCACTGCCTGGGTCCGACTGGCCTGAGTCCAGTCTCCCTGGCCTTGTTGGCCAAGGAGGGACCCTGCTCTTGGGGTTTGGAGGAGGAGAGGGGCTGGCTCAGGGGACCTGGCTGACCATGTGCTCTCTGTTCTCTCTGCACAGGTAGGGTATCTCTGGCACAGTTCGCCCTGGCCTTTGTGATGGACACGTGCGTGGCAGGTGCACTGCTGTGCGTGGCGGGGCTGCTTTTCCACGGGACGCTGCTGCTGCGCGGCCAGACGACGTGGGAGTGGGCGCGGGGCCAGAACACCTATGACCTGGGCCCCCGCCACAACCTGCAGGTGGCCCTGGGGCCCCGCTGGGTCCTCGTGTGGCTGTGGCCTTTCCTGGCCTCCCCCTTGCCTGGGGATGGGATTTCCTTCCAGACTGCAGCTGACAGGGGCCCTGTGGCTTCCTGACTCTGGGAAGAGCTGCAACTGTCCTAGGGGACTCTGGGCGAGAGGATATTGGCCCCAAATACCTGCACCTGCTCCAGAAGTCATCCAAGCTGCTGTCTCAGTCAGCTCAAGTTGGAAATTTGGGATCATTCGGTAACCTTGGCCCCTTGTCTCACCTTAGTCATGCTCTTGCCCTCTGTCCCATGTAGGGTAGGACCCTGTGACTCTGCAGTACCTGGGGCCCAGGTCCCCTGGAGGGGCTGGGAGAGGCTGCTTGGCCAGCCTAGGTGCCCTGTCACCAGCTAATAAAGCACCCACCTAGTTCTTGTCCTCCCTCCGTCTTGGCTCAGTTTCTGGCTCCTGGCTTTGCTGTCTGAGCCACTGTTTCTGTTCCCTCAGTTGTCAGGCCTGGAAGCCCGAGGCATCTGCGGCCGCGGGGGCTGGATGGGCTCTGTCTCCTCTGGCCTTGGCACAGTGGCGAGGCTAGGGGGCTCCTACAGGTCTAGGCAGTATTGCTGTGAACCAAGGCCTGAGAACACAGACCTTGTTATCCAGGTTCGGGGCTCTAAAGCTGGGAGAATTTCTGCAGCAGCATTACCATCGACCCATTCTAGGTGCACTGGGCAGCACTTAAGATCCCTTGTTTTGTGGGTGGAAAGGTAGAGTTGATGGAGTTGTAGGGCAGTAAGTAGAAGTGTCCGGATTTGAACCCAGGTCTTTTGCTCTCTTCTTCACCCATGCACAGTGGAAGAAAGTGAGTAGGGCCCAGGTGTGAGAACGAGGCTGTGAAGATGAGCGTGGCCGGGAAAGCAGAGTCCCTGCTGGCTTTGCGTCCACAGGAAGAGACTGCGCTTCAAGCTCCAGTGAGGACAAAGGGGACAGTGATGGAGAGAGGTGGCCTCGGCATCGGATGCTGCTGGAAGTGATCCATTCCCATCATGGAAATTGGCTGAGCGATCAGAGGCTGGTCTGCACGTGTTGGAGTTAGTGTCCGCTGTGAAGGAACACGAGGAAAAGTGGTCCTTTCAGATCTGCTTCAGCCCACTGACGTGTCATCCTCTTTGGCCACTGTGATAAAGCACCTAAAGAGAGTTGGGTCCAAGAGGACAGTGGAGCTGCCCCTTAACCAAGTGGTGCTGGCAAGGATTCACAGAGAAGTGGTGTCCAGTGGAGCCTCCTGGGCGCTCTCCAGATGGGATTCCATCGTTTTGAAAAATTGCAAGGCTGGCCAGCTGCTTTTCCCCCTGCGGAAGAAGTAGGTGGTCTTTGCTCCCATCGGACGTGTGCTTGGAGACTGGAAGGAGGGCGAGAACCCTGCTGGGGCAGGCAGGACGTTTTTAACGTGCTCCATAGAACAAGCAGCCAGTGACAGACCCTCTGCGGATTTCAGTGGAAAAGGCTGCCCCCTGAGCGTGAGCCTGGAAGAGGCCCAGATGCGCAGAGCTTCAGAAGACCTGGGCCCTGCAGTCCTACTATGAGACCAAGGCTCGGCAAGAGAAGAAAATCAAGAGCAAAATGTATCACTGAGTCATGAGAAAAGGAAAGGCCAAAATAGCCCTGAAAGGGTGAAGGTCAGTCGTGCTGTGGCCTGAGAAGAACTGGACAGCCTGGAAAAGGCCAGAATTCTGGAGTGAATGGACCTGAAACACTGCAACAGTGGGAAGTGGGCCAGGGCCAAGGCAACTGTGGCCACGTATGACACAGAGGGTCGTCGGGTGGCGCAGGAACAGCTGGCCAAGAGCAAAGAACTGATGCAGAAACTCCCAAGTGGCTTCTGAGGGTGAGGAAGAGGAGGGAAGCATTGAGGATGATGGTCTCCAGGTTGCTGATGATGTGAAGTCCAAGCAGGCAGCACTGGGCCAAATCCCTGGATACGCAGAAGGCTGAAAAGGGACGCTGGGACGCAGGATGGTCCTGACTGATTCCCTGAGCCTGCAGCCTGAGAGGGTTCAGTAAACAATGAGGAAGAAGGTCCAGTAACAGCAGAAGAAACCTTGTTGAAAGAATTTGAGGAAAAACAGTCCCTTAGGAAAAGGACTAAGCCTGACCCTAGATGCAGAGCCCATGGGCAGTCAGAGGTCAGGGGGCTCCAGTAGCCAGTCTATGCGGCCTGGATTGAGGGCATCAGCCTGGAAACTCGGCAAGGAACCCCATCGGTCCAGGAAGCAAAAAGTGAATTCCATGGTGAGGGGGCGCTCTCTTTGTCCAGGGGGTGGGAGAGGAGGAGAAACCCCTGGTGCAGAAGCTGGAGAGATGGCCGACTCCAGAAGAGCTGGCTGGAGAAGGCTGGAACGTGGAGCTACCTGGGCCTTCCGAATTCCGAGGGCGGCAGAAGGAGAGGAGCCAGCCTGGCTCCCCTAAGAAGAAGAGGCGGCGAATGATTGACCTCCAGAACCTCATAACCACAAGGTCTCCTTCCGGGAAGTCACTTGCAGTTCCCACCGCAGCAGAGGGGTCAGAAGACAGAGACCAGAAGCAGGTGATAAAGGGAGGTTTTGCCGGTGAAGATGTCAGAGATTTCCTGCAGGAGAAGAGGGATGTTGTGGAGGTGAGTCAGCCGGAGGACTTGAACCCCATCCTGCCTGGCTGGGGTGAGTAGAGTGGGGTGAGCCTGCGGTCCAGGACCAAAAAGAGACACCAGTTTCTTACAAGAGCCCCCAAGGATCCTCCCAGAAGAGACACGAGTTATCAACGAGAAGCATAACATCCACCCAGCAGCTCAGCAGGTGCACACGCTCCCGCACCCGTTTGCTCACCCACACCAGTCTGAAAGAACCATCTAGACCCCTGTTGGATCCACACGGGACACCCAGTGGGCCTTGCGAAAGCTGACCACTCCCATTATGACCACTCATCATTAAACCCATACAAGTGCATGATGACCTGTCCATGATGCGGAGAAATGCAAAGCAGCTTCCACCCGCCCCAAAAACCTACGGAATAGGAGCTCAACCCACCTTGCTGCTGGAGAAATGACACCCTGAGGCCCTGACTGCAGCTCACCTCGCTCCCCACTCTGTAGGGCACCCCACGTGATCAGCCCCCAAACTGGCTGTCACACTGCTTGCTTAGTCCAACCTCATAAAACCACGTAGGAAGAAGTACCTTCTTTAGTTTTTTTAAATCTAGGAAACGGTGGGAAAGGGGAGCAGGAGAGTAATAGGACAGAGAAACCGACTGGGAGACCAGGCGTCTGTGGGACGGGCCTCTGCATTGTCCAGGAGCTGCCACCTACCTAGTCACTGTAGTCAATAGGCTCCCAGAGGCAGGTTTAAACCTGTGGGTTTAGATCTGCTTCCTTTTAAAATCTCACTAAAAGAAATAAGGATCTATTTACAAGAAGTGAGGGAAGAAAACAGTAAACCAGAGAGCTTGCTGTTTTCGAAGCTGGAACTTGAGTGAGGCCTGTTTGGTGTCTTAGTAGGAAGAAGGTTAACATTCATAATCCCAGAGGGGAGGTGGGTGCACCCCTCCCTGCACAGCTCATCCTACACCTCAAAGCTTGCTTATGAAGCTGCCCCAAGCTGGAGTGGGCTCTTAGAGAAGGGACAGTGCAAGGCTGGGGACGAGGACGGGGGCAAAATGATGGCTAAGTGGTAGGGTTTTCTGGAGTCTTCAGGGAAACAGCAGGTGTGCCCCGTAGGGTCCCAGACAGGCCCTCTTCCATGCTCTCAGGAACTCCAGCACCCCCACTCCCAAATGACAGGATCTGTTACTGAATTTTAGCTCCCCAGAGGGGCTCACCAGGAAGTCCCTTCCTTGAGTTGCTTTTTAGTTTTATGCCATGTGCTGTTTTGCATGTTTGTGGATTTTATGTGAGCTCATACCTGTTTCCTCTTCTGTGATGTGCACCGTCACTCATCACGGTTCTGAGATTTATCGAAGTGAATGCTTGCAGCTGTGGGGTCGCCTTGCCTGCTGTGTGAGACCCCTGGAGCGGATCTCTAATGCTGTTCTGTTCCACTGGTCATTGTGTCTGTGTGGCTAAGACTCTGCTCTTCAGCTTGTTAGTCCCACCTTTGAGAATGGGGATGGAAACACACTGAATTGATACGCCGCGTTAGGGAAATGGTCGTCCCCATCACATGGAGAATTCCTGTTTGTGAACCTGGGCTATTTCTCTAGTTAAGGTTTTTTTAATAAAGTTAATGTGTTTTCCTTATTAAGATGATATCTTTATTAAGTATTGGATAATTTTGTGTGTACATACATACTTTGGACATGTTGTAAGAAGAAACGGGTCCTTGGAGAAGGACATCATGCTTGGGAGGGTGGAGGGACAGCGCAAGAGGGGAAGACCCTCTATGAGGTGGATTGATTCAGTGACTGGGATAATCGGGATGGGAGTGTCAGAGGCAGTGTGATTGGCACAAGACAGAGCAGAGTTTAGGGCTGTTGTACATAGGGTCACTATGAGTCACAAGCGATTCGACGGCACATAACAACAACAATTTTGTGTGATTTTACAGGGTGTATGTAGATTTTGCATCCAGCAAATTTATTAAAACTTAAAAGTTCACCTATTGATTCTTCCAAGTTTTCAATTTAGAATCTGATCTATGAAGATGGGTTGTTTTGTGTGGGTTTTTTTTTTTCCTTTTTAAGTTTCTTGCACCTTCAGTGTGGAATAAAGGTTGCCAATACTCATTTTGACCTTAAAGAGGATAATCAATTTCACCATCAAATATTTAGCTTTGAGCTTTTTATAAACCAAAACACACTGCTGTTTAATTTATTCTGACTCATAGTGAACCTGGTGGTGTGGTGGCGAAAGTGCTTGATTTCTATCCAGAAGGTTGGTGGTTTGAGGCAGCTGATCGTGTCTAACAACAGTGACAGGCTGTTGTTTGGGGCCATTGCACGACCCTGTGAATCACCCTGTCCTGCACCGTCCTGACCGCCTCCGATACGCTCCAGCCCTCTCGTCACAGTCACTGTTCATCCAGCCCTCTGAGGGGCCCCTTTCTCAGCGTCACGGACTGGTTTCTCCTGACATCATGCCCAAGTGTGTGAGAGGAAACTTCACCATCCATGACTAAGGAGCAGACTTATTTGGAGGTTTTGGGTTTTTTTACTTTTCTGGGTCTCCGAGGTTTTCCACCTTTGGCAGAGGGCCGTTTTACCCCTTTTCCATCACTATTAGAAATATTTGAGTTTTCCATCACAATAGTTTCCAGTGTTCAAGGCTGTTACTAGTTTTTCTTAGAATACTGAAAATATTATGCTGCTGGCTTTTCATCTTTTTTGTTGCTTTTAAGTCACTGTTGAAATTTTGTGTGTATGGTTGTTCCCTTTGAAGTTACCTTTTAAAAACACGTAGTGAAATACATTTTACACTTCACTGTGTATAATTTTGTGGCATTAATTATATTCACTGTGTTGTGCAGCAAATAGATTTTCTCCTGACACTTTTCTTGCTTGGATGTGATGTACTTTTATTGTAACGTGAACCAAGTATGGGTTTCCTTCACGTGTCCTCAAATCAAAAGAAAACACTCTGTAGAGAGGTGTGCTGCTTCGAGCCAGCTGGTTTGAATCCATCAGTGGCTCGAAGGGAGAAAAATGCCTGTGCAATTTACTGCCTCTGAAAACCCACGGGAGGAACAGGGATGAGTTGGTTCCAACTCCACAGCCGTAAGAGTGCTTTTCATGTTTTCCTGTTGGGACTCATTGGATTTACTGATGTTGAGTTTATGTCTTGAATCAGTTCTAGGAAATCCTCAGTCCTGCTTTCAGAGACTTCCTCTGCCCATTTGAAGCTGTTCTTAGACCTACCTAGTCCATCCTCCTTGACCCAATAGCTCCTGTCCCCTCTTCCGGTTTCTGGGCATTCTGGACACTTTCTACAGCCCAGACAGCCGGGTCTTTAGTTCTCATTCTGTCAGGTTTTTAAAAAGCAGTGTATCAATTCCTCCATTCCCTTTAATAGGTTGAATTATATTGCATCACCATTATCACTGATGGGTTTGGAGAATCAGCTGGCCTTTTGTCCACAGCTGGAAAATGCCTGGATATTACTCCTCAGTCTGAGAACAGTTCCTTCTCTAGCCACCATCCCAAAATTTTCAGATAGCCTCATTTTTAACTCATGGCTTGCTGAATTTAGTACAATTCAATGTTGTTTCTTAAGAGAATTAACTTCTCTGTGGTTGTCATACTAACCAAAAAACAGCAGGCTTCAATATATTTTTCACCTACGAGGTTTCCGATTTCACCAAGAGACCCACTCTTCTGAGTGATGGTGATGGGGAGTGGGCACAACGCAGGCCTCATCTGTAAAGGCAGGCCCGTCGGAAGCCTCCTCTTGGCCTTTCTCTTTCCAAGGAGGTTGAGGTGTGCACGGGTGTGACCGAAGGCCCTTGAGTGACGTCACGTCTCCCGGGATGTCAGTGATCTGGCTGTTGAGAATGGTCTTCATTCCCACAGGAGATGTGGCAAGTCAATTAATCCATTTATTTTTCATTCCAAGAAGTGAGGGGTTTCCCCCCACAAAATCCACACATACGCATTTCATTTTTTTTGAAATGGACTGAAGACCTGTCTTATATCCTGTTGCCTTTGACTTTGTGGAAGCTGACTGCCAGGCCTTCCTTCCGAGGCGCCTCTGGGTACCAGTTGCCAGCCTTCTGGTTAGCAGTCAAGCACGGGTCTTTTATGCCACCGGGGACTCTTGTTGGACTCCTACAGGGAAGAACTGGAAGTTGGTCCGACAGCCTTAAGTGAGATTCAGAAGCTGCTCTGCAGAATAGGACACTCTGCTGCATAAAGATGAAAACGCCGGGACCCTGTGGGGTAGCCAGTTCTGTCCTGTGGGTCACTCACTCACAGGCAACAGCATTGGCTTTGTTTTGTTTCCTGGAGCGAAGATCTGTCCCTCCTCCCTCACCCCATGCTTACTCTACATCCGTTCTCTCAAAAACCTGTTGTCATCCCCTCAATTCCGACTCCGACAGCTCTTCTCAGTGCTTAACCAGGTACCACCAGGCTCACTAACTCCAGGAAAAAGTACAGACTCAGTTCAAAAGAAAGTATGTTTATAGTTACAGTCCAGTTATACAGAATTAAGGTCAACATTAATCCAAAGGGTATTTGTTAAACTAAAATTGGGGGCGAGGAGGAGCAGATGGGGGCTGTCCTACCTCATCTATTAGGATGGGGAGTCGAGGGACAGTGGGGAAACGAAAACAGCTGTGCACACACTCAGCGGCTGAGTCAGAAGCAACTGGCAGGGGAGGAGCGCCTGGGGGGGGCGGAGGCGCCTGGGGGGGGCGGAGGCGCCTGGGGGGGCGGAGGTGCCTGGGGGGGGCGGGTAGAGGTGGTTTCTTCATTAGAACCCTCTTGCTCTGTAGCTGGAGGGGAGTGCATGCTTTCTGGTAAAGACCAATAAAAAGACATCAACTTTTTATCCTCCTTTCCCTTAAATGTACCGTTTCCTAGAGCCTCACAGTACGTGTAGCAGGGACTGTCTGGTGTATGTGTCCACACAGCGCAGCAGACACGACGTGTGCAGTGATGGGTGGAAGTGTATGCAGTGGACAGGTGCACGTGTGTGCATGCAGTGACGTGTACAATGACATGTGCACATGTTTATAATGACGAGTACACAGCATCCCTGGAGCCCCCCGTGGTGCAGACAGAGACTAGTGGAAAGGTTGGTGATTCAGTCCCACCCAGAGGTACCCTGGAAGCAAGACCTGGTGATCTGCTTCCAAACCACTCACCCGGAATGGGTCCTGTGGTGACTGGGCGGGAGACCATCCCACTGTACAAATCGGCTAACAGGGAAGGGTTTCACCCCTTGCATCATTATCAGAAGCTCTGAGTAGAACTTGGAGCCGACTTTCTTGTGGGTTCACAGTGGAGGTGCAGTTAGTGGGATCATGATGTCATCTGGCCCAGCAGAGGGCCTTCCAGGTGACAGCCTGGCCTTGTTTGTGCAGCTCCAGGGGCAGGGAGCTCACTGTGCTACAGGACAGGCCCCTCTAGGTCTGACAAGCTGTTCCTAAGTTCTTCCAGATGAACTGAAACCTGACAGCTGCACTGTGGAGTGACCCTCCCCCAGCCCATGACTCGGACTCCAGGTTAAGCTCCTGCTTGCCTCGTCCAGCTGTGCCTCAGACAGCTTATCCGGATTCTCCTTCTTAACTCAGCTGCCCTGTGTCAGCGAGTGGTCACTCTGGCTGTGGCGGGCAGGCCCTGAAGGGGGTCAGGCTCTGTGGGCAGACCTTCTACTCCTCTCACATGGTAAGGGCAGGGCTGGGCTGTGGGCAGCAGCTCAGCAATGCTTCTGTCGAGTGCCACCTTCCTGGAGCCGGCCCCTTGCATCCTCTGGTACCAGCATTGAAGGAGGGGGACATCCTTGATTTTACACGTGGGGACGTGGAAGCAAAGAGGGTTCGGCCACATCGCCCAGCCAGAGCTGTCTTCAATCTGGGCCGCACCTGCTTAGGTAGGGGACAGCAGAGGTCCCCGGGGAGCATGGCTACTGGCTCAGCGTGGCTCTTGACCCATCAGCCCCACAGAAGTAGGTGGGCCAGGGATTCCAGAAGGCAGCGGAGGTCTCTGGCCCTTCTCTCAGTCCTCCACCTGGCTAATTCCCTCACCCCTGCCCAGTGGGCTTTCTGCCTGCTCGTGTGACCACCCTGGGTACCAGGACTGAGGAGAGCGTCTCGGTGGGCAGGGTGTGCCAGCGCTGCTGGAAGCAGCCAGAACAGGTCTCCTCCCTCTTCATTCTACCTGGTGGGGTACTCGGGGGCAGGAGTCTCCCTGGTTCCTGAGGGAGAAGAAGTTCACGGACCTGCTGTCACAGGATGGTGCTGGTGGGTGGACAGGGGTGAGGAGAGGAGTGGAGAAGTGGGGACAGGAGAGGGGTCTGCCACCAGCACCCTGCGGGCAGGGTCCGCACACCCAGCAGAGGTGGCAGGTCTCTCGGTCAGGCAGCTGCCAGCCCCTCGCTCACGGGCATGTTGATGTGGGCGCTCAGCAGAGGGGCGCTCTGGCCTTCCCGCAGCACCAGCACCTGAGGAGGGGGCAGGTGTAGTGAGGCTGGGTGTGCGCCTGTCCGCCTGCCCCTGCTCGACCAGGTCTGTACTGGTCCTCGTGACAGGCTACCAGGGGACTGGGAGGTCAGAGGGGGTGACTGTGCAGATGCCCCCTGACCACCTAAGCATCCTGGTCCCTGTTAGCCCTCACTGTGCCCCCCAGACTCCCCATTTGACCTCCCAGGAGCCCCCTACCTTGATGATGTCTGAGATGCCCTTGTCACTGAGACTCTCCACAAAGGTCTCCAGGGGGTAGTTAAGCCCTGGCACCAGCAAAGGCACCTAAGTTTGGGGACAGAGAGGACACAGCTGGAGAGCTCTGGGGAGTCCAGACACTCTGCCGCACACATTCTGATCAAATAGCATGACCCCTCTCATGGGCAGGGAATAGCGATGGGTGTTGCTTTCTAGGAATGTGGGGACTCGGTGGGGGAAGTATGCACCCCGAGACCTCCTGAGAGCCCAGAGCTACTTCTCGACAATTTCTGATCCTTCAGCCTCTGGTCAAATGTGAGCTCTAGGGGAAAACTGGGTTTTGCTTTGTGGAGGATTCCCCTGGGGTTGGGGAGGGCTGTGTCTGTAGCAGGAGTGGCTATAACACGAGGTGGACTCTGGGACCCCACACCCACAGAAGGCTTCCGGGAAGAGGCTAGCATGGGGCACCTAGGCCTGCATGTGTCTGGGCTCCCTGTGCTCACAGATGGGAGGAAGCAGTGAAGGCAGGTCTTGAGTGCCCCACCAATATCATCTCTCGACCCCCTTGCTAGACTGTCTGCCTGCAGGGCCCCCAGCTCCCTCACCTCCAACCTGGCGGGTCTCTGGGGTTCTCGAAGCAGGCACCCTCAGCCGCCATTCCCACATGTCAGTGAGGAGGGCCCAGTACCTTGAAGAAGGCCCGGGGCAGCGCATAGAGAGCCTCGTTGTACAGGAAGCAGACCTGCAGCCCCAGGATGGGACGGGCCGTCGAGGTGTTCTGCAGGTGCAGCGTGAGCCTGAAGGTGGGGCCCAGGCCCTGGACCTGTGCGGTGGATGGAGCATGTCCTCAGGGTGCAGCGGCCTGGGCCGAGATCACCAGGCACCCAGAGGCCACCCTTCCCATTGTCCATTTGCCCCAGTGGAACTTCAGAGAGCAGGGTCAGCAGAGGAGAAGGGACCAGAGATGGGGCCCACACAGTGGATCAGGGGCAGGCCTGGCCCGGGAACCCGAAGCCCCCAACCAGCCCCTCCTCCCGGCCTAACTCCACGTCCACTCTCAGCCTGTGGGGCCTCAGTGCCGTCCATTCTCTCCTGCCCCCAGCTTGCTCTGTAGCGTCTTCCCTCCCTCATCCATCACCCTATGAAAAGGGAATGGGCCTCAAGGCCATTCCCAGCTGGGTGGGGGCTGCATCTCAGGGGGCTCCTGGGTCCCTTCCTCATGGTTTGTTCAGAGCAGCCGCAGGCAGCTGGCCCGTGGCAGGGTGGCACCTCACTGAGCCTGGCATTGGTGCACCTTGGGCTGTGCCCTCCTCCCCTGCCCCAGCGCTGTAGTCATGTCCAGCTCCCAGACCCCAAGGTGACTACTGTGTTCCACAGCCCATGTTTCTGGCTTGTCAGAGACCCAACACAGGATGAAGGAGTATGTCCACACTGTGGCCAGCTAGGGGGACAGGTCAGGATGGTGCTCACAGAAGTAGCCCTGGCTTGCAGAAGAACTAGGCCTGGCTCTGGGGTCATGGCAGTGGCACAAAGGGACTCTGCCCCCAGGCCCACCCTTCCACTCTGCAGCCTTGGTCCTTCTCTCCCATCTGGGGTCTCACCACTGCATGCAGCTTGAGGGGCTCCCGGGCTGTTGCGGACACAGGGTTCAGGCTGGACTCAAGGGCCTGCACGTAGGCCCGGGCAGTGCGGAGGCGCAGCAGGTAGAGGTCTGTCTGGAAGGTTCTGTGCATGGCTGAGGAGGGAGGACAGGGGGTGATGCCAGTGGGGGAGGGGGAGGGAAGAGGCAGCAGCAGTTCTGAATTCGGGGAGTTTCTTTTGGAGTTGGCTTTGACCTTCTTCCTGTCCTTTCCGGTCAGGAGAGTCAGCTGGCTGGTACTGCTGGGCCCACTTGGGCCCTGTGCCTCTGCCCACACTGCCTACCCACTGCACTGCCTGCTGGATTTGTAACCATCTTGTAAGGTGTCATGCCTTCAGTGTCACCTCCTCCACAGCCTTTCCCAAGCCTCCCAGGAAAACCACTTCTGCCCTCCTGTGTGTGCCCACAGGCCTTCCCACAGGTTGTCAGAATGAAGCTGGCCAGTGGCAGGAGCCAGTGCCCTGAAGGTGGGCCTCCCCAAATTCAAGGCACCACTGCCACCAGGCCTGGCAGAATGACACAGCGAATGAATGAACAGGAGAGATGAACAGGAAGACCCCTGGCGCAGTTCTGTTTCCTTCCTGGGAATTCCTGTGCTGAAGGTGCTACTCCCTCTGCACTGCAGGGCCCGAGCTTCAACCCACAGCACCGGGGAGCAGGCTGTCTCCTAAGCTGTCCCTCAACGGCCAGAAGCATTACCTGCTCCATGGCCTAGGTCTCCTCCCACTGCAGGGCCCCCTTGGAGACCGAGGTCCCCTCCCACTGCAGGGCCCCCTTGGAGACCGAAGTCCCCTCCCACTGCAGGGCCCCCTTGGAAGCTGAGGTCCCCTCCCATTGCAGGGCCCCCTTTGAGGCCAAGGTCCCCTCCCATTGCAGGGCCCCCTCAGTGGCTTTCACCCAATTCTTGCTGCTGAAGGGACAGTGGAGAAGGGGGGGTGCAGGCAGAAGGGGAGGTGGAGGAAGGGCCAGCCTTAGTCTCACCAGTGCCAGCCTCTCGCTCACGCAGCGTCTGGTCCACATAGAGCCGGGTCTTCCGGGGCACACTGAGCTTTGTGGACTGGGCTGGTGGGGGGCCGGCCTCCCCGCCCCCCTCCACAAACACGGCTGTGCGCTTCAGGATCTTAATGATCAGACCACCTCCTGGGGGAGGGACACAGGGAAATGCGGGCCCTGCTCTGTCCAAGTGTCCTCCCCATTCCCACTGTAGCCCTGCACACAGCATCCTTGTCATCCAGGCCTGGTTTCCTCAGACTGTGTGCCTGGAGTTGTGCCACTGGGCACTGGGAAATCTGGGAGAGCCCGCTCAGCTCAGGGCTCAGCATCTGGACTGCAAAATCAGGAGCTGGTGAGCTGTCATGGATAGAAGCAATAGCCACACAGGCTTCCCACCTGCAGGCCCACCCAGGCCACCCCACCTGCAGGTCCACCCAGTTACCTGCCTGCAGACCCACCCCCTGCAGGCCCACCCAGGCCACCCTGCTTCCTCCCTCTTCTCTCCTCACCTTTGGTAGTCATGATGAGGGTGTTGTCTTCCCGCCCATAGCGGCCAAAGCAGAGGCTGGTCACTGCATCCTATGGCGACACTGGAGTTCAGGGGAGGGCATCTTGGGAGCAGGGCAGGGAGGGAGAAGCCTGGGGAGACCCCACATTTAATAGATGGGATGTGGAGTGACTGGGGCAATGCTGTCCCGTCGACTATCCCAGTATTTTTCATCTCCCTGCCAACCTCAGGGCCATGGGCACAGTTCCCAACTCAGTGTCCTGGGGCTGGTCCCCAGGCATCCAGTCTTTCTCCCATCTGCCCTCTGCACTGCTGCCTTTTGGATCATGTTTGTTCTCCACCAAGAAACTTCTGTGGCTTTTATCCTCCTTGTCAGGACAAGTCCCTCCACATCTGACTTCAGACTGCCTCTTCTAAAATGATTTTGTTTGTGGTGACAGTTTATATATTACGTTCTCACGTAACTCATTTGTTCAGGGACATTGGTTACATCTTGTTGTTAGGTGCATTCAAGTACAACTCACAGTGACCCTGTGAACAAGCGATCTGAACCCTGTCCTGTCCTGCACAGCCTCACAATCTCTGACACACCTGAGCCCATTGCTGCAGTCAATGTGTCAATCCGTCTGGTTGAGCGACTTCCTCTCTTTAGCTGACCCTTCACCTTTCCAAGCATGATGCCCCTGTCTAAGGAACAGCCTTTCCTAGAAACACGCTCAAAGTATATGAGACGAAGCTTTATCATCTTCGCCTTCAAAGAGGACTCTGGCTGCACCATCTCTAAGATGTAAGTTTGTTCTTTTGACAGTGCATGGGGTATTCAGTACTCTTCTCCAGCAGCACAGTTCAAAGACATCAATTTTTCTTCTGTCATCCTTATTCACTGTCCAGCTCTCAATAGCATAGCAAATGACTGAAGACCTTGGTCTGAATGAGATGCACCTCAGTCCTCAATCTGACATCACTGCTCCTCAATAATTTGGAGAGGTCCCTGACTGTAGACTTTTCTAATACAAGGCACCTCCTGATCTCCTTCCTGACTGCTGGTACCAAGTGAACTGATTGTGGATACAAGTAAGATGAAGTCATCAACAATTTCAGTCTTTTCTCCATCTATCTTGATATCACCTACCAGTCCAGCAGTTGAGAATTTTTTATTCTATCTTACACAGTGTCAGTTTTCTATTTCCTTTCTGGTTGTTTCTAGAAAGAACAGTTTCCCAGCCCCCTGGCCTTCTCATCTTTGCTAGAGAGCAAGTGTTGACCATTTTTGGTCTCTTATAGATGATTTTTTGAAATCATCCTGAAACAGTTCAGGAGATATTGTTTCTTTTGTGAATTAATCTGTTATTGAGTGGAAAAAAAAGTCTCTTGGAATAGTTCTGGTTCAAGGCTTAACGGGTATCTTAGGGCAAGTGGGGAGTCTCCAGTCCCAGCCAGTCCAGTGACTCCAGACTTCCTAAGAATTCGGGTTCTGTGCCACAGTTTGCTCCCATATCATCAGGATCTGTGGGTGCTGTGTCCCTGGTCAGAAGGGTCAGTGGGGGCGGCCAGCCAACACTCAGTTCTGGCCTCCGGGTAGATGAGGCCACGGTTTGCCCTGATCTGCATCCCTCATCACCACCCAGCCAACACTCAGTTCTGGCCTCCGGGTAGATGAGGCCACGGTTTGCCCTGATTATTGTTAAGACTTGTAGATGAGTTCCTTCTCTGAGTCATTGGGTTCTTTCTCTTTTATTCCATGTGTATAAAGAACAAGAGGCGAATGTTGGTGCCAGTCTGTGTCTCACCGGTGCTAACACACCGTGCTCCAACCACCTGCTGTCACATTTTATCCTGGGACAGTGTTTCACAGGTTTTGCTATGGTACACTGAGTTCTCGAGTCTGCATTGGTTGCCCTCCACTTATTTAATGATTCACAACTTATGGTTTGAAAATCTCTGGTCCAAACCTCATCAGACCACCTGGACTCCTGGGACAAACACAGTGATGAAACGGATGCTCTGGGCCCTTGTTCGTCCTATTCGCTGTCGGATGCCCTTCCTCCTTTTTCCCACTTGTCAGGCCAGCTGTCACTTGCTGGTGGCTCGTGTTCCAAGACTGTGTGCTGTCCTAGCCTCACGTGGTCACTCAGTGGGCCCCACTGCTCTCCCGGCCCGTGGTCCGGCTCCAATCTGCCTGCATCTGAATTAGCTACCTCTGAAGAGCAAGCACTGAAGCACTGCTACATGCCCCGTACAGGCCGCTGGTGCCTCAGGAGCTCAGAGTTCTGAAAGGCATCACAAGTCCAGGGTGGGTCAGCTGGTGGGGTGGGGAGGTGGCCAGAGGAGATGCTAGCAGTGTGGGGGTGGCGGCGAGGCTCACCGGGGTGTGGATGACATTGAGCAGGGTCTTGTCGCGGTAGATGCGGACCTCGCCGTTGGCCAGCCCCGCCATGACGGCCTGCAGACCCCGGGACTGCTGCTCCAGGAGGTTCATGGTCAGGATGGCCGCGGGCAGCTGCACTGTCCACAGCTTCTTGCCCTGTAATGGGACAAGTCTCTGCAGGGGACTCAGGGTGAAAGCAGGGTGGCAGGGGTTTCTAGGAGAGGGAAACCAGAGGGACTCTCCTGCTAAGGGGGGGGGGAGGGTGCTCGCCGGGGTCTCACCTTGTGGGTGAAGCCGTACAGGCAGTCTTGGGTGCTGCCCACCACCAGGACCTTGTGTACCCGGACAAGCCCCACTGGCTGGGCGCTCAACTCAATGCAGTACTTGGGGTGCTTGGAGTCTCTGTGGAAGAAAGATGCTGCTTCCAGTCCCAGAGAAGCCCCCTCCTGACTTCCCAGGCTAGGCCCCTTCTTCCTAAGCTCCCAGGAAGGTTCTGGGGGACCTTGGCGCAGAAGGTGGTGTCCTGGTACTAGTTCTGTCTCACAACTTCATCACCGTGTGATCGGATAAGGTCAGGCTAGTGCCTTTCAGTGGTGAGCTGCATGAGAACTGTAACCTTGCACTTAAGCTTCCAGTGAACTTGAGAGGCCCAAAATGGTGCAGTTAACACACTCAACTGGTAACAGAAAGGTTGGAGGTTCAGCTCCCTCGAGTGACACCTCAGAAGGAAGACCTAGCAATCATAGGAAGAACTGTTGTTGTTGTTGTGCCCCTGAGAATCCTACAGAATGCACATTTCCTTTCATGAGGTTGCCACTCCTCAGAGTCAACTCGACAGGAAGGTTTTCCTGTTTGACTTTTTAGGACAACTTTTGTTGTTGGTTTTTCTTTTTTTTTTTAAGCAAGCTTTTCTTAGACTAGACAAGCCAGTGCCAACAGACATAAGCAGGTGGTGACGTGTCAGAAAAGGATGAGGACTCTGCCCTGTGTAGATGCACCACTGCTGGCTTCCCAGCTTCTGGAGCTCCCCTGCATGCCTTC
>NW_006399876.1:8456984-8482158 GCF_000299155.1 Elephantulus edwardii
CACATCATCCCTCACCACATGATCACATCATCCATTACTACTGCATCCTTCATCACTGCATCCCTCAGCACCACTGCATCCCTCAGCACATGATCCCTCAGTGCCACTGCATCCCTCAACATCACATCATCCCTCACCACACCATCCCTCACCACCACTTCATCCCTCATTAACTTCATCCCTCTTCACATGATCCCTGATCATCACATCATCCCTCATCACCACTTCATCCCTCATTATCACTTCTTCCTTCATCACTGCATCCCTCATCACTACTGCAATGTGTACCCCACCAGCGTGGGAGGGAGGTGCTCAAGGCCACCCACCTGGTCTCCCTGTGCTCTGGGTGCCCTTCGATCCACCCCCCACAGTAGAGTAATCCTGACATGTAAATGGGGCATGTCACTTCTCTGTAAACCCCAGAATGGCTTTCTACAAAGGTGGGTAAAATCTAAACACTTGGCCATGTCCCAGGACCAGCCCTGGACTCCACCTGCTCCCCAGGCTCATTGCACATATTGTGTCTGTTCACTTAGAGTTTCAAAACCTCTTTTGTGTGTATCACTCTCAGCCCCACTTTGTGAACAGCTCCTTGTTAACCTTCAAGTGCCCTCCACAGACTGGCATTCCCTGATCACCTCATCCCGTTAATTCTTCCCACTGAGTCTGGACTTTGCCTCACACATCCTATTTACACTGTACCTTGCTCTGCTGACTTCCCCTGAGGGAAGGGCTCATGTTGAATTTGCTCATCAATCCACCCCTAAAACTCTGTGCAATGCTCAAAGCACAGAACCCAGAAAACGCACATCCATCGGGTCGACTGTGACTCACAGGAGAACCGCCCGATGGGGCTTCCAAGGGTGTGATCTTTACTGAAGCAAAATGCTTCATCTACTCCCCCAGGGCAGCTGTGGGCTGGAACCCTGGACCTTCTGGTTAGCAGCTGAATGCTATGATCACCTAACCATTCAAGAAATAGGGTGGTGGTTTGGGTTCCCCCCCCCCCATTTAAGAAAGAGTCTGGGAAGGACTACACATGAAAGCAGCACATTAGTTATAAAGGAAAGCGGCAGAGTCGTTATAAAGTGACATAATCAGCTCAACAACAACCTTCCATCTCCTCCAGTTGCTGACCAGTCCCTCACATGAGCCTCCACATCCTCTCTGCTGTGGGCTCCCTGCTGTCTGAGGTCAGCACCTTCTGCCCCCAAATCCCAGCCCCCTGCAGGTCCCTGGAAGCACCAGGCTTCCGAGATGCTCTTCCTGCACCAGCGGTGGCTCCGTGGCTACCTTTTCAGAATGTAGATGCTGCCATTGCGGCAGGCGGCAGCAAGCCGGAACTCCACGTCAAACTGGCCCGATATCTCCAGGAACACAGGGACACTGGGAAGACTCATCTGCAAAAAAAAGAGGCTCTAAGAGCCTGATATCTCTGGTACCCCAATCCCATCCTGCCCTGTAACTACACCGTTGAGTTAGTTCTTGGTCTAAAGTTCCCAACCCTTCACTCACACACTCTGGTCACAGTTCAAACTTGGACAATTTTTCTGGAGGAGCCTTGCCTGATGCCAACACCCTCTGATGTCCCTTCCAGGTAGGAAATCATTCTGGGAAGAGATCTAGACCAATCTGTGAAGACGTCTGAGCAAGGAGGTCTGTGGCAGTGTGTTAATAACAGTGAAAGTGTGAATAAGACTGAGAGGCACAAGAGACCAGGTTTCTTGCGGTTCTGCAGATACACTAGAATCTGCCAAGAGAATGGAGCAGGGTGTATGATCCTCTAACACATCCTGCTTTTGTTAGAAAGCAAAGTTGCAAAAATGTGTCTAAAGGTGAAATCCACAAGGAGATGTGACACAACTTTAACAGCAGATATTGAAGGTGGCAAGTTTTCTGGACATGTTTCTTATTATCTACATTTCCTCGCTTTTACAGTGAATGGGCCTTGCTAAGCAGTAACTAGAGCCCAGGGTGGGAAGGTCTGCTGTCGGCCTTGGGCTGCCAGGACCTGGCCCACACTGACCTTGGTCAGGACGGTGAAGGCCTCAGGGTCCAGCACCAGCAGCTCCTTGTTCTCAGTGCCCAGCACCAGGCAGGACACAGCGTCCTCGTCGGCCAGGTTCTTCTTCAGAGTGGTCATGGTGGTGATGACAGTCTGTGGAAGGACCCAGAGGTCACCCTGGGAGCCCAGGCCTTCCCACTGGCCAGCCTCTCAGACACTCCCACAAGGTGGAACGAGGGAATAAAGAAAACAAAGGGGGAGAGGAAGACTCAGAGAGGAAGACAAGAGATTCCTATGCAGAGGTGTTTATTGGAGCAAACCTCCACTAACAAGACAACTGCTTTTGTCAACTGCAACCTTTGCATGTGTAAAAAAAGTCATTTAGAGTCATTTTTTCAATGGTATGGGAGATGTTTCTAATAAATTTAAAAACAAAACCAAACAACCAAACAAGAAGTAGGTGCAGCTAGCTACTTATTCTGCTGAGAATCCCAGTTTAATGAACACAAGAATAGAGAAACACATTGGAAAGCTCAACTCTTAAATTCAGACGCAGGTCCTTGCCAGGTAATGCGATCACAGAGGTGTCCCACCTCTTCCTTGTGTTTTTCTGTAGCTTCTCCACTGGGCACATGTTCCTTCTGTGTGTACCATCAACCAGATCTGACTGGTACAGGAGGAGACTGTCCCTCCTTTTCCAGCAGAGCATCTGGTGGATTCGAACTGCATACCTCTGGGATTGCAGTGCAGCTTCTTGCCACTAGGCCATCAGAGCTCCCCTACATGTTCCTTTTGTAATTGTAGTTGGAAGAAACAATAAAAGGGGAGGATCCTGTTCTAGGAATCTCAGGGAAATCGCTTCTTGTTGTTGTCGTTGTGTACCATAGAGTCAGAATCGACCCACAGCTGACCCTCTGGTGGGGTTTCAGGGGCAGTTAATCACACGCGAGGAGATTGCCCATCCTGCTCCCGCGGAGCAGCCGGTGGCCTTGAACCGCATGCCTTTGGGGTTGCAGGGCAGCTTCTTGCCACTAGGCCACCAGGGCTCGTGAGGTGCCATGTAAAGCCCACTGTGGCTATCTCCGGGTAATGAGATTAATCAAGAATTCTCCTTTAAAACTTAGTTTCCAAATTTCTTTTAATGAGAATGTGTTATCTTTACCCTCATTAAAATACAAGTTATACTTAAAAAGGCTGTCCCTGTCAGCTGGAGGTCTGGAAAACCCCCAGCTTTCGCACCATCTACGTGGGCTGTGGGCTGGGAGGGAAACTACAGAGTGAAGTGTGCTGGGTTTGGGCTCAGCCCGCTTTACCACTGAAGCTGTGGCTTTTGCAGCAATGGCGTAAACAGCTGCTACAGGGAAACAGTGCGCTACCTGCCGTCGGATGGTCTTGGACTTGTGCTGGTTCACGAACGCCTCCATCTCACTCAGCTCCAGCTGTAGAAACCTGTTCACATGAAGGGCCAGCACCTGGCACCTGGGACCTGCACAGGCTGGCCGGCCACCCTCCCTCGCCCCTCCCCGTGGCCTTCCTTACCTGAGTGACTGCACAGACAGAGGCACCTCAGCCTTCTCCCTGCAAGGAGGGGGTCACCACAGCACTTGAGAGAGGAGTAAGGCACAGGTGTGCAGTGAGACTCAGACCTACGATATGTGACCCTGGGAAAGTTGTGTAGCCTTTCTGAGGCTCAGTTTTCCCCATCTGAAAAATGGGGCACACTGAGAAACTGCCCCAAAGGAAGAGGTCCTGAACTTGTGATGATGTAACAGAGACAGGCTTCAAGAGGTAGGTGAGGTTGGTCTGAGGGGTTGCTATCAAATGTGGATGATGGCCCCTCAGACTGCCCCTACAGCCACGTAGCTGGAATTGACCGCTATCTGTGAAGAGTGACAGCAGGAAGAAAACTGCCAGGAAGTTAAAGATCAGGTCCTTTGTGAAAGTTTATAAATAAAATCACCTCATGTCCACAAGCTACTCTGAGGATATCCCCTCGGACAAAACCATTGTTAACCAGGATATATTCAGAGACTCTGCTCTTAAATGCAAGGCGAGGCAGAAGCCAAGGTCAAGTTTGAGGAGAGGTACAAGACAGGCAAAACCAAGTGGTTCTTCTAGAAACTGAGATTTTAAATTTTCTATTTCAGTCTTTAAAAAATACTCCCCTCACCTTAACCCCCCCAAAAAAATAAAAAAAGAGGTAGGTGGGCTCTCACCGGATCCCCTCCAGCATCTCCTTCAGTGTTAAAGGGTCGATCCGGTCCTGTGACAGCAGAAGAACAGAGCCCATGAGCTGCAGTCCGGCCCTGGCCCATACCCCGGGAAGGCATGCCTTCAGGATGCCCATGCCCACGAGACCACTGTCCCTGCAGCCTGCCCTGCCGCACTGAGCCCCAGGCTCAACTGAGCACCCACACACATCACCTGTTTTATCACTGATCCCCAAGGCACCTCTCACTATTGCTTCTAGTTCTCCCTCTTCTCTGGGGGCCCCTTGGCTTCTCTGGTTTTACCTCCCAAGACGGTGGGTGGGAGTATGACTAGTGCCAAGGATCCTCTGAGCTTAGTTTTCCAAACAGCTGGCCAAATGCCCACCTGGTGCTGCTGTGCAGAGCCCCACACAGCACCTTGCCCTGAGGCGCCACCACAGCCGCTGGGGAAGGGGGGCTGGAATCCCCTCACGGGAGCTCACCCACCCTCCTAGGAGATGCCACCCTTGCCCTCGCGCTCTGACTCCTGCATTGTTTACCTCCTTGGCCTGGTTCCAGAGGTCTTGTTCCAGGGAGTTTGGAGGCAACTGGGGCAGGGTGAACTTGAAGTAGGGCCTGAGATTCTTATAGACGTAGACACAAGGGCCCGAGGCGAGAGCCAGGGCTGGCGTCCGGGGCTCATGCTGCTCCATGAGGAAGGTGACGACGGCGGCCGGTAGGGCAGGCAGGGCGTTCTCAGTCAGCACCGCAGCCCCTTTGAGCACCTTCAAGCGGGGCTGCCGTCCGTCATGGCCAAGGTCCCCCACCACCAGCTGCAAACAAAAGCTCATCTCAGGCTCAGGAACCAAAGACCCTTCCATGGAGCCCACCACAGGCCACGGCCTTATGCTGGTGCACACCAACTCATTCCCACACCAGTGTATTCCGAGGGTGGGGCCAACACTTAGCAATCAGGCTTGCAAGCTGTGTGACCACAGGAACATTACTTAGCCTCTTTTCTCCCCTACAAAATGAGAGTATCTACCTTAAAGCACTTGTGATGAAAATAAGAGAAATGCTATGGAAGGTGGTGCTAGGGTGGGGTTGAGAGGCCACTGTCACTTTCTTTAGGCATCTTGGTGACACTGTAGGTTAGGCGTGGGCATGCTACCGGAAAGGTCAACAATTCAAACCCCCCAGCCACTTGTGGGATGAAAGATGAGGCAGTCTCCCTCCTACAGATTCTCAGCCTCGGGCAGCCTCGGGGCAGTTCTACTTTGCCTAAGGGATCGCTGCATGTTGACCTGATGGCAGTGGGTTTGGCTGATTTCATTCCTCGTTTGACAAAAGTTTCTTCAGGGTCTGCTGCCCGTCAGATGCTCTTTAACGGGCTAGATGCTAATGCTGTATTTTTGAGGCCTACCTTCCAAATGAGGTCAGAATGGATGTACAGATCAAGGTGCAGAGTGGCCCGTACCCTGTGGATGCAGAGCAGAGAAGCCAGATCCTCTGGTCTCAGTTCTCCACCTTTTGATGCTTCCTCCAAGAGGCAGTGGGTGCCACGCAGGCCCGTTCTCCTGAGTGAGGTGCCAGGCCCCTCGGCAGCTTGTTCCTGCCTGGATTCCCATCATGCTGTGTGCTCCAGCCAGAGTGAGGGCTGTGCACTGAGTGAGCAAAGCACAGTGGGCCAGGTAGCCCACCTGAAATTCTACATGCAACCGTACATGGTACCAACAGCTCTGGTGGTGCTGCGGTTAAAGCACGTGACTGCTAACCAGAAGGTTGGCAGTGTGTAGCCACCAGCTGCTGCCTGGGAAAGGGAGGAGGCAGCCCACTTCCATAATGTTTTGCTGCTTTGGAAACTTTGTGGGCAGTTCTGCTCTGTCCTGTCGGGTCACAGCGGGTCAGAATTGACTGGACAGCAGCGGCTTTGGTTTTTGATAAAACTGAAAACTCTTCAGTCCCTCCAGATTGTCACACCCTGCCCCCACCCTGTACTGCCCAGCAAAGCATCATGGCACCTTAATGGCATTACAAGGATCTGTGTTAGGAGGCCCAGCAATATTCTGTTCTGTTATCTGTCATCAGTAGGATTCCTTCATTTTCCACAGAAAAATAAAATTCATGTCAACTGTTTGTGGTTTTGTGGGGTTTTTTTTGTTTTGTTTTGGGTTTTTTTTTGTTTTGTTTTGTTTTGTTTTTTTCCACAGAGCAGTGAATGCCAGATCACACCCAGCCTTTTTGGAGACATAAAAGTAATCTCACTTTGGGACATTATGCTGAGTGAATTATCTCAGTCACAAAAGGACAAATATTGCATAGGGCCACTGTTAAAAAACAGGACTGACATCAGGGTTGAGAGAAGACAGAAAAGGAGGAGAGGAATGATGTCTATCTCATTGAAACAGATGAAGGAGAGAACTGTTTAAAAGGGGTATGTGAATGGGTATTCTTGTCATTACAGAAGTCCAGAGTGAAGGATGCACAGTGGAGTGGACTTGGGGGGAGGGATTGCATAACAATGAAAGAGTTTTTCTTTTCAAGGAGAAGAGTGAATTTGGGGAGGGGGTGTGTAGGAAGAAAAGTGCAACAATGAATGACTGGAAACCCTAAGTCTCTGTAAACGTTCATTAAAATTAATTGGGGGGGGGGAGGAATCTCACTTTGGAGAAGCTTCCTCGCCTGCCCTGAGATCTCTCTGCTGGCTGATATACGCACCTTGTACTCCCCGTCCCCGTGCAGATCTGCCAGCGCTGGAAAAAATATCCAAAAACACAAAAAGGCAAATAAGCCAAGGTGCCAGGTGCCAAAACATTAACGCTCGGGGCCCCGCGATTTAGCCAAGGCTCGTGCTCAGAAGCCCAGCTTTCCGATGCAGAGACTCACCCAGGCAGGCGGAGAAGGTGTGGACGTTGGCCATCGGGTCGTAGTGCGCGTCCAGCCATTTCGAACCGGCCTCCCTGCTGGGAGAGGGGTGAAAGCGAGTTGGGAAAGGAGGGCAAAGTGGAGGGAGCCGGTCCCTGAGCACCGATGCAGAGTGACAGGCGCACACGCACTCGCGCCTCCCCAGGTGCTAGGAACCTTCCAGAACCACCGGTGCTTCGCGGAAGCCGCAGGGACCCGGATCTCGGAGACCAGGGCACCCTCTCGGCTTGGGGGGGGAAGGAGGCTTTCGCTTCACCTCTCAGCTCGCCGGCTCTCGGAATCCCCCGAAGGCGCAGCCGCCATCTTCGCAGGCGTCGCCGTGGCAACCGCCGTCACGTGACAGCCAAGCGCTCCCCGGCGCTGCGGCCCGAGCGCAGAAGGTTCCGGTCGCGAACGTTCCCCTACCAGGCCCGCAAGGAGGATGCGCCCACTTCTGCACCTTCAGCCCGGATTCTGGGTGCCATCACCCCAGATCATGAGATTTATTTTTTTTTCTCGTTGCTACTCAGAACAGCCTTCTGCGTCCTGCGTTCCCTGCGACAGGGCCCTCAGGGTGTACATCTTTATCATGATGGATGGAGGAGAGATTGAAATTGTTAATAACGTCATCTTTCTTGGATCCACAATCAATCCATGATACCAGAAGTCAGGAGATCAGAAGGCGTATTGCATTGAAAAAGTCTGCAGTTAGGAACCTCTCCAAAAATTACTAAGGAGCAATGATGTCAGTTTGAGGACTAAGGAACACCTGTTTAAGGCTTTGCAATCACGTGCTATGTAGCTGAGAGCTGGACAATGAATAAGGATGATAGAAAAATTAGTGCCTTTGAGTTGTGCTGTTGGAGTCCCATGGACTGTCAAAAGAACTTTTACTTAGCCTTAGTGCAGAGAGACTGTTCCTTAGAAGCAAGATAAACCTCACATACTTTGGACATGTTGCTAGGAGATGATAGTCATTGGAGAGGGACATCATGCTTGAAAAGGTCGAGGGCCGACGAAAGAGAGGAAGAAACTCAGCCAGATGAATTGATACGTTAACTGGAGCAATGGTTGGGTTTTTTTGTGTTTTTTTAAAATTTTTTTTGTGTGAGTGTACCATCAAATCAGATCTGACTGGTACAGGAGATTTTCCCTCCTTTTCCTGGCAGAGCATCTGGAGGATTCGAAATGTGCACCTCTGGAATTGTAGTTGCAGCTCCTTGCCACTAGGCCACCAGAGCTCCCCTTGGAGCAATGGTTTTGAGTGTGTGTCAGGGACTGTGATGTTGGCACAGGATAGAAGAGTGCAGGTCCATTGTTCATAGCGTCACTATGAGTCATACTCAACTCCACTGCATCTAACAACAACAGCTTCCAGGTTAACCCAGCAAAGAAGATGTCATGTCTTCTTCCTGCCTGCCTGACTTGAAATCCAGGCTCAGGGAAATGCACAGGGAGATTAAACGTCAGTGAAAGGTCCTAGGATTCTGGGGGTTTCTTTCTTTTTTTTTTTTTTGAGTGGGAGGGTGGATGACCCCTGGGATCTTTTTAAAATGCAAGAAATACCAAAGGGGCCGTGGCATTGTTAGGAGATGGGTGCTGGCTCTTCCGTTAGACTCCTTGTATCCAGCCTGAACCGAATCAGCATCCGTCCAGTTCATGGAGAGAGGTACAGACCCTGACGAACCAAGGGAAGCCTCCACTGTATCTGGACCCTGACCCATTGGCCCTATATTCCCCTTATTTGCAACAACCAATGGGACCTGAGGACTACTCTCCAGGACCTATGGGGGACCCTACCCACTTCCTCAAGGATATTCCTATCAAGGATACCCACACTATGACTGGCAGGGTGGACCTCCTAAAACCACATGTGGTAGAGGACCAAAGAAGGGATGACCTGGGCTCCTCCACCTGCCTCACAGCCTGCAGGACTGCCCTCTGTTGCTGCTGTCTCAGGGACATGCTCACCTGACCAGCTCAGCCTTCCTACCCTGCCAGACTCCACTGCCATTGATGAGTGTGCCTGCCCTCATCCCCTGATTGTTGTATCAAATGACTGGCTCTGCCCAGGCACCTCTACCTTCAACTCAGTGGGATTCTAGATTAGCAGGCGTTGCTGCTCTTATTTCAGTGACTTGATCTTTTTAATGTTCAAAACCCAGTTCTTACTGGACTCTGAGAAGAATGGAAATCCCA
This sequence comes from Elephantulus edwardii, assembly GCF_000299155.1. NCBI lineage: Eukaryota > Metazoa > Chordata > Mammalia > Macroscelidea > Macroscelididae > Elephantulus > Elephantulus edwardii. The sequence goes on from NW_006399876.1 coordinate 8,466,282, forward strand.
GAACACTTGACTGGGCTTATGCGAACCCTGTACTTGGACAGTGATCAGAACAGAGCAAGGAGACATTGCATGATTCAAAAGCAGGGAGAGTGTCTTCTAGGGATGTATTCTGTCTCCATACCTTTTCAGTCTGTATGCAGAACAGCTCATCTGAGACGCTGAGCTGTACAAGGAGGAATGTGGCCTCAGCACTGGTGGAAGATTCATCAACAACCTGCACTGACACAACCCTGCTGGCTAAAACTGAGAAGGATCTGAAAGCACTTGCTGCAGAAGGTCAAGGACTGCAGCCAAAGATTCTCACCACTGGGCCAATTGGCAGCATTATTATGGATGGTGAAGAGACTGAGATTGTTAACAGTTTTAGTTTGCTTGGTTCCACAATCAACACTCTTGGTACCAGCAGCCAAGAAATCAAGAGACGAATTGCACTGGGAAAGTCAGCTTTCAGGGACTCCCTAGAGTACTAAAGAGCAACGATGTCAGGCTAGAAACTAAGGTGCACCTGATCCAGGCCAGAGTCTTTCCAATTGTGTGCTATGTGTCAGAGAACTGGACAGTGACTAGGGATGATAAAGAATTAATTCCTTTGAGCTGCGGTACTGGAGAAAAGTGTTGAATGTACCATGGACTGCTAGAACCAACAGGTTCATCCTGGAGAGGGTGAAACCAGTCTGCTCCTCGAAGACAAGGATTCTAAAGCTTCGTCTGACATACTTTAGACATGTTGCAAGGAGGGACTAGTCCTTGGAGAAGGACGTCAAGCTTGGGAGGGTGGAGGGACAGCGCAGGAGGGGAAGGCCCTCTATGAAATGGATCAATTCAGTGACTGGGGTAACGGGAGTGGGTGTGGCAGAGACGGCGAGGTTTGCACAGGACAGAGCAGAGTTTAGGGCCCTTGTATACAGGGTTGCTGTGAGTTGCAAATGACTCGATAGCACATTAACAACAACAACCGGTCTTTAATGAATGTGCCAAATGATTTGCCATTTGTTTTGGCCAAAGGGTTATGATATGTGTATTTGTAACTTTAAAATTAATACCTAATACACCACTGAATGATTTTTTTTTATTATTTTTTATAATGAATGATTTCTTGGCTATCACTTTGTACCAAAGTTTAAAAAAAAAAGCCAAAGGAAAAAAATCACGTGTCTACTAATGTGACTGTGTAAATAATGTGGAAGCTAAGTGACCCTTCTGTGTTCTCCTGACCCTTGGATGCCAGAACAATTAAACATTCAACTGCCGAATGAAAATAACCCACCCAGAGGTACCTCAGAAGAAAGGCCTGGCTCTCTGCTCCCGAAAGCTCACAGCCCATGGTTGCTCTGTAACTCATGGGGTTACCATCAAGTGGCATTGAGCCGAGGGCAGCTGGTTTGGTTTTAGGTTTTGTTCCCACCTCAGGCCTTGATGCCACAACCCTTCAGGAGAAGATAAGAGATAGGAAGGAAAACACACACTGCAAAGACAGTGGTGGTTTCCTAAGATTTATTTTTCTGGTTATAAAATTAATACATGAAGAGCTCTGCATTTGGCAAGAAGGTTGTGTGCTGGCTCTGTCATGTACCACCTGCATGATCTGGCCACATCACATAGCTCGTGTTTCATCTAAAACAGGATAAAAAGCCCTATCTTGCCCACTCCCTGGCTGGCGCTGCAGCTCACACATGATCCCAGAGGGGAAACATTTGGTAAACAAACGGGAAGGCTTAGTGCCACCATCCTCAGTCCAGGTAGCACCAAGGTCCAGCTCTAGCCTCTCACACTGACCCTCTGACGAGGGTCACGCAGCCTTGGTTTGATGTGGAGTTGGGGGAAGGGCCACATGAATCTTCCTCAAGCCTGGCCAGCCGGGACCTCACTGAGGCTCTTCCAGAAGCGGGCATCGGCCGCAGCTAGCTGGGTGAGGATGTCCTCCAATTCCGGCCCATCCTCCGGGAAGCGCTCAGAGAAGGATCGGATGAGGCCGGCAGCTGAGGCTTCATACTCAAGGAGCTGGACTTCTGAGCCTGCAGAGGAGATGATGGGGAGAAAAGAGTGACGGGGAGAGGTTAGAAAAAAATGCGTGGAATCATAGCAGTCACGGGGCAGACAGCTCTAATGGAATTCTAACCTCCAGAATCACTCTAGGTCTGTGACCTCACACAAGCCTCACAATACACCAGCTCCTCATTTATCAACAATCTCATTATCCAACATTTCACATTTGCTCCAGGACTTCCAATCTGTCTGGTTCTCTGCTACCTGCCCCCTCACTAACAGCGTGAGGTCTGGCTGCTCCCCTAGCCTTATCCTGCCAGTCGATTCTGAAACTTATTCTACCAAAATGACCCATGGCATGCAGTGCCTAGGGGTAGTTGCCAAGACTGTGGCCTGAGCTTTGGCATGAGGACCACTGCAGGAAAGAAGAGAAGGAGCAAATGGTTACCCTAGACAGCCTTCCAAGGTGGTCTCCAGAATTCCTATGTACTCCCATGAGCCCCTGCGTGTCCTGTCAAAGGAAGCATAAAAAGCCTGCTACCTTCAAGGCGAGTGTTGGGCTGAACGATGAGTTTCCGAGATTCCTTGCGCAGAAGCACTGTGTCCCTGAGGGTGAGGAAGCACTCAGGGGGTGCATCCGTGACAGCTGCGTACCCCTCGTACAGGGCCCGCCCTCCGGCCACATCCCCTGTGGATTTCAGCACCTGCGGGAAGGAAGGAAGGAGGCAGTACATCCAATGGGGCCTTAAACTGTACCCAGAGGGCTCTGTCAGGGCCACAGCTGCCTCTGCCCTGCCTGGAGAGTCTTCACAATGCTTGTCTCTGCCACTTTCTGGCTGTGCAACCTCAGATGAGTTACTAGACCACTCTGAGCTGAGGTTTCTAAATGGGAATAGTACAGCGTGTGTTAAGTGAGAAATGCAGATGAACTGAGTGACACAGGAAGCATCAAAAGAAGACGGGAATATACAGTGTCTGCACAACAAAAAAAGGAATGGTCAGAGTTTTTAGCACACATTAGGAAAAACCCCACTGCCACTGTGATGATTCCCACCCGCAGTGACAATGGACAGAGAAGACCTGTGCCATGGGGTTTGCAAGGCCTTCACAGAAGCAGACCACCACGTCGCTGTCCTGTGGGGCAGCGTACAGCAGGGGTAGATTACCCAGTAGGCCAGGTCAGCAGGGAAAGGGACCCTTCGCTGTGGCTTATGAGCAAGTGGAGGAGAGCCCTGTGCTGTCCCTGCATACGGGCACTCTGTCTCTCTGGAACTGTAACTTTAATAAGAGGCTTTGATCTGGAGGAAGGTGCTGTGTTGGGGGCAGAATCTGTTCAGTACAGATTCGTGAATGAGCAGGAGTGAGCCATGGTTTGTTTTTTTAAAAAAAGAATTATAATGGGTGAGCTCTGGTGGCCTAGTGGCAAGAAGCTGCACTGTAATCCCAGAGGTGCGCGGTTCAAATCCACCAGATGCTCTGCTGCAGAAGGAGGAACAATCTCCTCCTGTACCAGTTAGATCTGACCTGACAGTACACACACACACACACACACACTAAAAAAAATTTTAATGAACATTTACAGAGTTTGGACTTCCATTCATTCACTGCTGCACTTCTCTCCCCGCCCAGCCCTCCTCCCGCTATGTTTACATGGGTCACCTGACACTGACAGGCACACAGGGACCAAACGAGCTGATCTCAATGTGTGGAGGGGTCCCAGCTGAGGAGATGAGCTGGGGGCTTCACGGGGGAGACAGTGCTCACCTGCAGTCTCCGCAGGAAGCGCTCCAGGGCGGGCTTGCCCACAGACCGGATCTTGCTGCGGTCAAGGCGGACTCGGGCGTCCGGGCGACCGTCGGAGCCTGTGGTCGGGGTGACGGTAACGAGGCCCTCGCCGGCCTCCAGCAGGACCCTCAGGATCACGAAGCGGGCCTGCATGTGGGCCTGCACGTGGGGAGAGCAGAGGTCTGCCGCTGAGCCCTGAGCTGAACGGAGTCGATCCTCAACACCGGCTACCCTGCACCCACCTCCGTCGGTCCTTTTCTGCCGCACCCTCTCAACAGGGACGTCAGGGGCCTTGGAGACGGGGCAGCATTTCCAGGCAGGCCTCCCCCTCGCCACCCACCACATCCTCCGCGCCCTTAGCCCTCCCTGATGACCGCATAGCCTCCGAGGACCCTCCTCAGTCTTATCTGATCTCCACAGTGGGACCATGTTGGCATCACTGTACGCCGATGACAAGAGAGGCCAGAGGCGCAGGCCTCTGAAACACGTGCTTTGACTTTTCCCTCCCTTCCTGTTGTTTTCCTTCTTTCCACACCTCCTAACTGGACAGTCTTGCCTGGTGGTGAGGAGCGGGGACAGACAGGGCTTGGGGGACAGAATGCCTGGATCTAGCTCTGGCTCCACTTCGAGCCCACAAATGACTCATCTCTAAGACGAGGGTGACAAGACTCCCTTCCTGCCGCCGGGGTTCATTCCCAGAACAAGAGCGTCCATTCAAGCCAAAGGCTCTGCGCTGCGGGGCACGGATCAAGCTGTGCAGGTCAGTGTGTCGACTCCGACTCGCGGCCCCGGGGGTGACAGAGGGATTGTGCCCCAGGCTTTGGGGTGGCTGAGCTCTCCGACCACTAAGGCTTTCATCCCAGGTGCCTCTGGGTGGACTTGAGTCACCAAACTTTCACTTAGCAGCCAAGGACTTAACTGTCTGCACCACTCAGGCAGGCGAGCTAGGATGAAGCCCACCAGCCTGTGCTGCCCCGCGGGTTCCTGCTCACAGCGAGCCTGCAGCACACAGTAGGGCTGCCCCGAGGTTGCCAAGGCAGCCTCTTTCCAGGAGGCGACTGCTGTCATCCTTCTGTGGAGTGGCCGGTAGGTTCACACCACTGACCTTCTGGGTAGCAGCTGACCCTTCAGCCCCGAGCTACCACGGCTCCTTGCTGTAGCTGGTCGAGCACGACTCGCAGCGACCCACCCTGTGAACAGCAGATCTGAACCGTCCTGTCCTGCGCCATCCGCTCAGGCTCTGAAATACCCAAGCCCGCTGCCGCAGTCACTGTGACAATCGCAATCCCCCTGGTTGAGGGTCTTCCTCTCTTTTCCCGAGCCCCCGCCTCTCCCAGCGTGATGTCCCTCTGCAGGGAGGAGCCTGTCCTAGCAACATGCCCAAAGTACAGGAGACAAAGCTTTGTCATCTTCATCTCCAAGGAGCACTCTGGCTGTGCTTCTCAACGACGTCTGTCCTTCTGGCCGTCCGTGTGACTCAGCGGTCTTCTCCCACCACAGCTCAACGGCATCAATTCTTCTCTCCTCCTTAGTCGCTGTTCAGATCTCCGACGAATAGCAAGTGACCAAAAGGGCTGCTCAACAGGAGTACAGTCTCTCTCTAGGTTCCCTCTGAGAGATTCCCGTGCCCATTCTCAGGGACACAGAGTCTCAGAGTGAGGCAACTTCCCCCAGATGGGCTCTGGAGTCACCCAATTCTTCTACTTCCTGGGAACCCACCTAGCACCCTGGCCTTGGCTGCCTCCTGCAGGTGCCCTCCTCCCTCCTGAGAAGCCCCAGCCCTACCTGTCTCCAGTTCGAGGCCTCAGGGGTGTAGAACTCCAGAGCCAGCAACCCAGCCCGAACCATGTTGAGCCAGTTCACGTAGATGACGTCTTCCGCGTCGGCCCCCTCAAAGCCAAAGATCCTGTGGTGGGAGTGGAGAGGTCAGAGGCTGCCCGGTCCCACTGCTGGGCGGCCTGCCCTCCCTCTGTGCCCGACTCCTACTCCAGCACATGAGGGTTGAGGCAGAGGTAGAGGCCCACGCTCTCGGCCCGGCACTCTTCGTAGCTGGAGGCGATGGTGCTGAATTTGCTGTCCCATGTCTCCCCGCTCCGGTACCAGCTCTGGATCTGGAGGAGGAAGCCCGGCAGCAGCTTAGGGGCACTGCTGCCCCGTTTACGTCCATCCCCCGGGGAGCCCCCTGCTCACCTGCTCCCCAGTCTCTGGGTTAATCACAGTCTCCTGGTCAAAATTGAAAGCTCCTTTCTCATCCTGCAGGAGAAAGGTTGTGAACACGGGGACAGTGAGTCAAGTGTCCTGGAAGCCGAAAGCTGAGGGCTGGCTCAGGGTGGCTGGGGGGCAGAGAGTGAACAGCAGAGTGACAACATGGACAGATTCTGTGTCCCCCAGGCCTGTGACACCATGTGACTTCTCAGAGCCCCTGGCCAGGAAGAATCACAGCCTCCTGTCCCAAGCAGTCTCACAGAGGAGAGGCACTTCCAAAGTCACCCCTCGACACCAAGACCCAGCCTCAACACCCCCTCAATTGAAGGCTGGGGTGTCTCTGTGAGTGTGTTTCCTTCCCAAAGTTTGATAATGAACTGAGGCTCAGAGTTCCACCCTGGAACCAGGGCACGTGGCATCATGCACATCACCTCTTGACTCCCCTCTGCTCAGCGCCAACGGCACGCAAGGCAAGCAGGAGGACTCCCTGCATCTTCCCCTCCCTTCTGCACAATGGCCGGTCAGCAGAGGCTGTGAATCCCATTCTACAGATGGGCCAACTGAGGCTCAGTGAGGGAGCCGGCTTACCAAGGCCACATCTGTCCGCACTTCCCGTACTGGCACAGTGGGTAAAGCACTGGGCTGCCACTACCCCACGTCAGAAGGTGGAGCCTAGTAGGTGCTGCTCAGGACAAGACGAGGCAGCAGCTCCCGTGAAGTCACAGCCTGGGAAGCCCTGCAGGGCGGCCGTGCATTACCCTGCAGGGTCACCAGAGCAACACTGGTGGCCTGGTGGGTAAGGAGTTGTGCTGCCAACCCAAAGACAGGAAGTTCAAATTCACCATCCGCTCGTGGGAGAAAGGTGGACAACGTCCTCCTGTGTGATTTACAGCCTCTGCACAGCTGCCGGGGGGAGGGGGGGGTCAGCTGCTGAGTAATTGCTGCTCGAAGGCGGATTAACTTGATAGCAAGGGATCTGGTCTCAGTCTCCCGTTGACATCAGAGCCTGGGCAATGCACCCCACCAGGCTTCCCCCTGAGCTCCCCTGTCCCCCAGGGCCAGGCCCCAGCCCTTCCTGTGCCAAGGAGAGAACCCCAACCTATAACCTCACTCTCACTGGAGCTGCCTGCCCAATTCCTGCCTCCTTAGCTCGTCTGCACAGCTCAGGTCTGGGGTCCAGATGCAACCTCTCAGCCCGCCTTTTTCCTGTCTCTGAGCCGGGTTGCTCTGGCTGGCAGGAACATGCCACCCTGGGGAGGGAGGGGCTCCCAAAAGCAGCTGGAAAGGTGTGGGCAGGGCGAGAGCAGGGGAGGTACAGTCTCAGGATGGGGCTCTGAGGCTGCCTGGGTCCACCTCCTCAGAAGCTGTGGGTGTCCTGAAGCCTGAGCCAGCCCTCCTGGGGAGATGACTGTGTGCTGGGGGCTCAGGAGCTGGACGGTCAGAGAGGGTGAGGCTGCTCCTGGGGCCATCTCCCCACATGAGCGACCAGCGCTGATCACAGGGGGCAGGGTGGGGGCCCACACCTGGGTGGCAGCCATGTCCTCACCTGCACAAAGAGCTTCCCACTGCCGTGGCCCAGCAGCTCATGCAGCCCCACCTGCACGTCAAAGGAGGGCCCCTTCCAGCGGACGTACAGGTCCTGCCGAGACAAGCGGAGAACCACCGTCCACCATCCCGCCACAGCCACGCAGCCCACCCACACCCCTCCCAACCCGAGGGCCACCCAAGGCACATGCTTGACGTAAGCCCACACCGCGCACACTGTGCAGCCACTCGTCCCAGCCACGGGTCAGAGGACGGCGCTACCATCGCTGTTTGACAGATGGGGAAACTGAGGCTCTGTGAGCACAGTCACCAGCCAGGAGCAGTGGAACCAGGGCCTGAAGCCGTGCTCACTCCACTCGCCCTGGGTTCTCTAGGTGGGGCCAGCCCCACCGCCAAGGCCCACCTTGTCCTCCTCGTGCAGGAAGGTGAGCTTCTCCCTCTTCGTGGCGTAGGCCACTGCCAGCACGTTGCCCAGCGACACGTTCTTAAAGCCTTCTGTCTGCCTTAGGTCGTCATCTGGGGGGATGGAGGGACAGGCAGAAGGAGCAAAGGTCGGTGATCACAGACCAGGGGTCTGACTGAAAGGAATAAGGCTGAGGAGACAGCAGGAGCAGGACAGTTCATAGGGGACGGGGAGCTGAGGAGGGGGGTCCAGGGAAGCTCACAGTTGGGGATGTTGATGCCTGCAGGGATGCCGGAGCCGGCGAAGGTGAGGACATCCAGGGAGGTGAAGTCAGGCGTGAGGAACTTGTCCTTCTCGAAGGCCGGGGGCCAGGGCAGCTCCCTCAGCAGCTGCTCCGCACTCGCCACCAACCGCTCAAACTTGGCACTCATGGCCTTGTTGACCATGGCCACGAAGCCTGCCGGGAGGAGGAGTGGGGTGGCTGTTCAGTGCTCCCACCCATCCCTGCCTCCCCTCCAGCACAGAGCGCACTCCTCGGTACACACAGCCGGGTGCCGGCAGCTGGGGAGCTGGGGGTCCCAGCCTGGGCCTGCCCTGACGTCCAGCAGAAAAAGCCAGTGACAGATGAGGATCTGTTCAGAGGGAGGTGGGGGCATAGAGAGGCTTTGCTTGGCAACTCTGGGTCTTAAAGGAGTCTGTGGAGCGGTGGAAGAAAGGCCTGGCGATCTACTTCTGAAAAGTCAGCCACTGAAGACCTGACGAAGTCCAGCTCTACTCTGACACAAAGGGGATGACCATGAGTCAGCTGGCTGAACCGCACTGGTGAGGCCCAGCGAATGAGGTGTGACAAAACGAGGCGCCAGGAAACGAGGGGTGCCTGCACCCACTCACTCCAAATGTTAACCTCGGGTTAACATTTGTTAACTATGTTTTCATGGTTTTGACTATGAGCATAAAAGATTTTTCTGAACATAATGGGATTTTTTCCCGGGGGCTCTGTTGAGCTCTGGTCTCTGGGAATGCTCTGCTGCCCTGGAGGCTTTGAGGTCTTATGTAGCAGCTGGTGCTGCTGAGCTATTGCGGGAAAGCTCCAGGTATGTGACGGACATTGTCTCTGCCAGACCCCTGGGGACCCCAGAGCCCAGAGTGGAGCCCCTGCAGGTTGCTAGAACTTTCTTCCCTCCTCCCAGGCTAATTTCTCTGTCTTCTTCCAAACGGATGCTCCAGAGTACATCCAGCGCCTGAGACGGGGAGGGCCAGCACAGACACGTCTAGATCCTCAAGCTGGGTGCTCCCCCTTGCACAGGTGGGACCTGTCAGGGTGGGGTGAGGTGAGGCAGTCTGTCACCATGGCCCCGGGATGACAGTTCAGTCTCAGTGTTAACCTTTGTAGCAGGACCATTTGCTAAGTGCCTTGTATGTGTGTGTCTAACTCTAATAGTGTGTTGCTAACTTGATGGTTGGCAGTTCAAATCCACCCGATGCTCGGCAGGAAGAAGGCAGGCAGTCTGCTCTCGTAAAGATTTACAGCCTCGGGGACCCAAGAGAGGGCTGGTAGGAGTCAGAACCGACTAGACAGGAAAGGGCTGGTTTCTTGTTTCCTGCGTGCTGGGCACCGTGTGGAACAGTCTGACACATTCTCTCACTTCCCGGGACACGAGAAGGGAAGTAACTGATGCTCAGAGGTCGAGCTAACTGTAACTGGTCCAAGGTTAGGGAGCTGGTGAATGGCAAAGCTGGGCTTGATCACTCAGCTCTCTGGCACGAAGTCTGCTCTGAGTTCAGAAAAGAGGCTCAGAGCCAGGGGCCTGAGTGCAGCCACCCACCACTGGATAGTTGGTATTATCTGTAGAGTGGGGATGGAAATCCTACCAGGACAATGACATCTAAATAAATGAACAAAAGTGAGCTTGCAAGGTGGTAACCGACTCTGGCTGTGACTATCACTGCAGAGGGAAGGGAAGAGGAGGGGATGTGGAAACACCTCCCTTAAACTCCAGAACGTACCTTCAAACTCTCCCCGGGAACCAAATGGGTCTCGGTAGCTCTCGATGAACCCGATGTAACTGGGGAGAGAGGGCAGAGATGGAGCAGGAGTGCAGGACGAGGTGGACACGGGTGAAGATGAAGGGGAACCAGCCTCACCTCTCCACTATGGGGCCTTTGTCCTGGATCCAGAAGCGGGAGCCCCTCTTGTGGGCCTCAATGGAGCCCTGCGTGAAGCTGTCCATGTACTCGGCCAGCATCTGCTCCTGGTAACTGTTGGCTGCATAGGCCTAGAGGAGAAAGGCTGATCACACTCCCCTTCATTGGTCAAAGGGACACGAGCCCGCACACCAGAGCTGCCCTACCTTGGCTTTCTCCAGGTGCTCCACCACCTTGTGGAGGATGGGTGAGTAGTCTCCCCGGGTCACCTGGAAGCAGCTCCCCCGGAATTCATAGCTCTTCAGCTTGGAAGTCACTTCAGAATCCATAGCAGGCTCTGAGGGAAACACGGATTGCTCAGGGAAAGGCCAATGCAAGCCACTCCAGTCAGCTTATCACATGACATTCTTTTATCCTAAGATCTTCAATGGCTCCCTATTGTCTGCAGAAATCAGTATAAGCTCTCAATTAAAAACTATACATATGTACAAATATATATGTATGCATGTATAAATTAATCAAAGGAAGAAGAGTCAGGACCAGAGGGAAATGAACTATGTGGCTTCCTCTCCTATGAGACCAGAAGAAATGGAGAGTGCCAGCTATCAGTAGTGAAGATTTTGATCAAAGATTTCATATAGTTCTGATCAAAAAGGGGGAAGATGCAGAACAGAAGTTCAAATTCTCATGGCTGTTCAATTCTGACTCAGCAACCTCATGTATGTCTAGATCAAAACACTGCCTGCTTCTGTGCACTCCTCAAAATCTCTACTGTGCTTCAGCCTATTGCTGTAATCATGTGTCAATCCAATTCATAGAAGGTCTTCATCTCTTTTTATTTTTATTATTTTTTGTGTGTGTACTGTCAAATCCGATCTGACTGGCACAGGAGGAGACTGCCCCTCCTTCTCCAGTACAGCATTTGGTGGATTAGAACCATGTACCTCTAGGATTGCAGTGGTTTTTCTCTCTTTCAAAAATGCTCCACCTTTCTAAGCATGATGCCCCTCTCCCAGGTCCAGCCCCTCCTGAAAACATGCCCCAAATATGTGACCCTAAGTCTTACCATCTCTGCATTTAAGGAGCATTCTGGCTGATTTCCTGGAACCATGGAGGTTGGATAAACTCCTAAAATGACTATGCTGAGATAATCCTTAAACTTTAAACCAAAAGTCTCACCTTAAATCTCCTTGAAATCGAGTAATAGCTTTGCTTAATTAGTAAAGAATGATGCCTTGAGCATCAACGTTTTTAAAGAATTTTCTCTATGGAACCAAACTGGCAACAGCAACTCAGGAAGATCAGAATCTTAGAAACAGCGAGTGGATGTTAACAGAGAGAAGCAACTCAGGAAAGATGGGAGAAGGATTTCACACCTTGAAGAATAAAATCACGGGAAACCCGCAGAGCTGGTGGCGGTTTGGCATTGTGTATTCTCAACAATAATAAAAATTTATCTGAATTATTGTTGTTGTTATGTGCTGTCAAGTCGCCTGTGACTCATAGCAACCCTATTTATAACAGTTATGAAAACTTATATAGTCCTGTGCCAAACTTGTTGTCTCTGACACACCTACTGTCATTATCCCAGTCACTGAATCAATCCATTTCATTGATGGTCTTTCTCTCTTGCACTGTTTCTCCACCCTCCCAAGCATGATGTCCTTCTCCAAGGACTAGTTCCTCCTTGTAGTCCAAAGTATGTCAGACGAAGTTTCAGAATCCTTGCTTCCAAGGAGTAGCCTGGTTTCACCCTCTCTAGGGAGAACCTGTTTGTTCTCCTCCCAGTCCACAGTATATTCAACATTCATCTCCAGTACCACAGCTCAAAGGCATCAATTCTCCTTCTATCATCCCTAGTCATTGTCCAGCTTTCTGATGCATGGCAAGTAATTGCAAAGTCAATGGCCTGGATCAGGAACACCTTAGTCTCCAGACTGACATCACTGCTCTTCGGTACTTTGGAGAGGTCTCTGACAGCAGACTTTCCCAATGCAATTTGTCTTTTAACTTCCTGGCTGCTGGTAGCAAGAGTGTTAATTGTGGAGCCAAGCAAACTGAAGCTGTTAACTATCTCAGTCTCTTCACAAGCTATCATGATGCTGCCAATTGGCCCAGTGGTGAGAATCTTTCTTTTCTTCACGTTGAGCTTCAATCCATACTGAAGGCTACAGTCCTTGACCTTCTGCGGCAAGCACTTCAGGTCCTCCTCAGTTTCAGGAAGCAGGTTTGTATCATCTGCATAACGTGAATTGTTCATGAGTCTTCCTCCAAAACTGATGCCACATTTCTCCTCATATAGCCCAGCCTCTCGGATAATCTGTTCTGTATATAGATTGAAAAAGTATGGAGATAAGACACATCCCTGGCATACATCCTTCCCAATTTGAACCAGGCAGTTTCCTTGCTCTGTTCTGATGACTGCCTCCTGGTCCAAGGATAGGTTTCACATAAGCACAATCAAGTGTTCTGGGATTCCCATTCTTCTCAGAGTTAGACACAGTTTGTTGTGATCCACACAGTCAAATGCCTTTGCATAGTCAATGAAACACAGATAAATACTCCTCTGGTACTCTCTGCTTTCAGCCAAGATCCATCTGACATTAGCTACAATATCCCTAGTACCACAGCCTCTTCTAAACCCAACCTGCACTTCAGGCAGTTCTCTGTTGATGTGCTGATCCAGTCATTTTTGGATAATCTTCAGCAGATGAAAGACAAAGCTTCACCATCTTGGCCTCCAAAGTGGATTCTGGCTGCACTTTTTCTAAGACACACCTGTTTGTTCTTTTGGCAGTTTATGGGATACTCAGTGCTCTTCTCCAACACCACAACTCAAAGGCATCAATTCTTCTGTCATCCTTATTCATCAATCCTACAAGCGTGAGGTAATTATAGTTATTTCCCTCTCTAGATGAAAAAAAGTAGCTTTACTCCATGAAGCTGTCATGAGTCAAGGTCAACATGACAGCAATGAACAAAGATGAGGGGGAGGGGAGGCTCGTGTGGAGGAGCAGGCCCATTCCGTGAAGTGGCGGGCACTGCCACAGCCGCCGGTGGAAGCCACGTACGCCAGGCGCTGAGGGGACACGACGGCATTCTGGCTGTCAAGAGACTGGTTCATTCTTCTGGCAGCCCATGGGATATTCAACATCCTTGGCCACTCTCATAATGAAGCACATAAATTCTTCTTCAGGCTTCCCTCTTCAGGGCCCAGCTTCTGTGTGCTCATGAGGCAGCAGAAACTACTACAGCGTGGGTCAGGCACATCTTAGTCATCAAAGCAACATCTTTGCTTTTTTAGATTTTTAAAGAGTCTTTGCAGCAAGATATGCCCAGGGCAAGAATTCATTTGATTTCTCGACTGCTACTTTGAAGGACATTGCTGATAAAATGCCATGAAATCCTGGCAATATTCCAACTCTTCCAACTCATCACGATATTGATCTTTGGGACCTATGATTCTCTGTTTAAATACCACTGGTGATGGAGCGCTCACTACCTTTCAAGGCAGCCCCAGGCACCTTTGGGTAACTCTGTTTTTATATTATAAAAGAGGAGTTCCTCCTCTCCCACCTATGGGATCAGGAACATGGGGAGACAGAGAGAGTGGGGATCAGGTCCTGGTATCTGTTTATTGGAGCTGGTTACTTATCACTCAGAGCTTCCAGCACTCCTTGTGTCTGCATCCTGTTCAGTCGTTTCCTGGCTGTGTGACACTACATGACTTACTTAACCTCTCTGTCCTTTTCAAAAGCGTCCTCTTTTTGAGGAATGACACTATGGGTGCCCGTCTCATTGGTACCACACACAGAGCACAGCACCAATAAGCCTTCGCCAGCTCACTGACAGCTATTAAGACTGTTCTTGTGCCCTGTGGCCACACAGAACACGGCTCACCCCTGTCCTCAGGTCCAGCCCCCCCGTCCTCAGGTCCAGCCCCCCCGTCCTCAGGTCCAGCCCCTCCACTCTGGCCCAGGGCTAAAAGGATTAGACAGCAAGGCTGTGCCACCCGGGCCCGAGCTCACCTGTGCCAAGCACGGACGCCAGCCGCACCTCATAGCGGGGCTGCCCATCCTGGCCGGTCTCCTTGAAGAGCCGTGTGTTGTAAGCACTAAGGTTCTGGAAAGGGCAAGGGTGTGGCGGGAGTGAGGTGTGAGAGGCTGAGAGGCTGTGGGATCGGGAGGAGGACAGTGGGATAATGGCGGGTGTGGGGTGGGGTGCAGATGGGGACAGCTCCACGCCCTGGCACTTGGAGACGCCTCCCTGGCCTATTAGATGGATTTTCCCAAGGTTTTCCATCTCTAGGCCCAAGTGGCTGTGAGCGTGAGCTGAGAGTCAGAGGGTAACCCAGCAGTGAGGGCACTTGATTGGGTGCTCTATCACACCCCCGCTGTCCCCGAACCTGAGAGTCCAGGAAGTCTTGTGCCAGCTTGGCATCTTCCATGGTACAGTTCCCAGAGAAGTAGGTGGTGATGCCCTGTGGGAAGTGAAGGGAGAGAGTCAGGAGCTTGCAGGAGCCTGGGGGAGCCCTCCCTGAGTGCCCTCTGCGGCCAGCGGCCTCCACTCAGTGTCTTCTGCTGTTTTCTGATCTCTTTCCAACGGGGTTAGATTGTAAGAGAAGAAACAGTAAGGTGAGCAGAGTTAGGTGCCCCAAATTGCTCAGTATGTTCACCCCTAGCACCCCTCTTCAGAGAGCTCCCTGCAGCTTTGTGCCACCTCCCACGGGCAGTCTACCCCGCTCTCTGTCTCCCACTCCATGTATGCAGCCTGCAGAGGCCTGAGGCCTGGGACCCCTTCCTCCTCAGCATTCTCAAGCTCTCGGCTTTTCCGTCTTCCTTCTGCACCCAGCATCCTGAGATGTCAGAACCAGGAGGGCGTTCAGAGAGGAGCCCCTCTAACTTGCTTTCCACGTTACAGATGGCTAAACGGAGGCCCCACAGTGAGGGACAGGCTCTCCTCAGAGTGTGAGGCAGAGTTAGGCTTTACACCCAAGGCCCCCGTGTCCCCTCCAGGTGGCCTGGCAGGATGCCCTCTCTTCCTTGCGTGGGTAGGGCTCACCTCCTTCCCCAGCCCCAGGTGTCGAAGCTGCGGCTCCAGAGAGAACATGAGCTCCCCACAAGTCTGCCAGAGGCCTCTGACTTCTTCAGGGTGCTGCTGAGCCGCCAGGCTCCCCAAGATCACCCGTTCCAGCTTCTCCTGCAGAGGAAGGCAGACCGTTAGCCTGGCTGCAGTCCAAAACCTGGCCTCCACTTCAGCCCACGGGGTAAAGCCCAGCACGGGCACAGCCGACCTGCTACGGCGCTTCGCACTCACGGCCCGAGTCCGGACCGGAAACTGCTGTCGGGCTTCCCAGGCTGTGACCTTGCAGAAACAGGTACCTGCCTTTTCTTTTTTTGATTGTTTTTTTAATTAAGTTTACAGAGACTTAGGGTTTCCAGTCATTCATGTTGCACTTTTCTCCCTGCCCACCCCCTCCCCCCATTCACTCTTCTCCTTGAAAAGGAAGAAAAACTCTTTGATTGTTATGCAATCCCTCACCACAAGTCCACTCCACTGTGCAGCCTTCACTCTGAACTCCTATCATGACAATAATACCCAATCATATGTCCCTTTTAAACAGTTCTCTCCCTCATCTGTTTCAATGCAGTATACATCATTCCTCCCCTCCGTTTCTGTCTTTCCTCAACCCTGATGTCAGTCCCATTTTACAATAGTGGCCCTAAGCAATATTTGTCCTTCTGTGACTGATAGTTCACTCAGCATAATGTCCTCCAGGGTCATCCATTTTGCATAATATTGCATGAG
>NW_006399876.1:8483403-8485212 GCF_000299155.1 Elephantulus edwardii
GACGGCACATAACAACAACAACAACAACAACTCTATCCATTCGTTTGTTGATGGGCACTTGGGTTGTTTCCCGCTCTTTGCTACTGCAAACAAAGCTGCAATAAACATGGGGGTGTGTGTGTATGTGCTTGGGTGGCAATTACGGTTTCTTTAGGATATATTCCCAGTAGTGGAATTGCAGGGTCAAATGGTATTTCTATTTGCACCTTTTTGAGAAAGCGCTATACCGCCTTCCCTAGTGGTTGCACCATTTTACACTCCCACCAACAGTGAATAAGGGTTCCAGTTTCTCCACAACCTTGCCAGCATCTGTTGCTTGCTGTTCTGCTAAATTTTTTTATTCTTACTGGGGTGAGATGATATCTCATAGTTATTTTGCCTGCCTTTTCTTTTGAGGAGCCTGTGGATAGGTTTGAACCACCAATCTCTTGGTTTGTAGTCGAGTGCTTACTACTTGAGCCACCCAGGGATTGTAGCAGCACTGATCCTGAGCGATGTCAAATGTCAGGCCCCACTGCAGACCAGCTCAATCGGATGTCATCTGAACAAGGTGCCGGTGCTCGACACACATGCTGGTGCCTGAGAAGTCCTGGTGCTCAGAGACCTATCCCTACAGGTGGGCTGGAGTCCCACGGTCCCCGAGCAAGAGTTCCTATTCCCAGACCCCTCCACCAACAGTAACAACTCAAACACTCCATTTTTGTAAGCAACACAAAAGGAGCCTTGATGGCAATGTGGTTAAACAGCTACTAGCCAAAAGGTCGGTGGTTTGAATCTACCAGCAGTTCCGTGGGAGAAAGATGAGGCAAATGGAGATTTACAGCCTTGGAAACCCTACAGGTGGTTCTGCTCTGCTCACAGGGCCTCTGTGCGTCAGACTCAACCTGACGGCAGTGGGTTTGGATTTGGTGACAGTCAACAGAGCACATGACCTCTCCCTCATCTGGTTCTCAGGAAGCTCAGCCAGGGGGCGCCTCAGGTTGCCTTCTGACGTGAGTGGCTGTAAGCTCAGTGGACTGGGAGCCCCTATGGCCACAAGGCATAGGAGGGACGGGGGCAGAGTACCAGCTCCACGCCAAGCACCTGGCTCGCATCAAGACTCCTCCAGCTGCCTCCTCTACTCCCCCAGCCCCGTGTCCCCACCTTCCCCAGCCCTCCTGCAGCTCACCTTGGGCAAGTTGGGGACAAACTTGGTGTCACCGAAGGACTTATAGTTGCCCATGTTGGAGTAGACGCCAGCAGCGTAGACCAGGAACGCCTGAGGAGGAGAGGCCATCAGAGATCTGGAGACCCTGCCACCCCCACCCCAGGGAGAGCTCCTTCTGAGAGGTTCATACCCCAGAGGAACCGGTCTGGGTGAAGCTGGAAAATCTGGGGGCAGGACCCACCTACTGGGAGGCCCCACTTGACCCCAACATAAGACCAACCTTCTTTTTTTAAAAAAATTATTATTAGTTTTAATGAAAATTTACAGAGACTTTGGATTTCCATTCATTCATTGTTGCACTTTTCTCCCCTCAAGACCAACCTTCTTACACTTGCTGTCTCGTCAGACTGGTCCCCTTTGTGGGTCCCAAACATATTGGAGAATTAGCCATCTCTGTTCCTTCACCCTAGCTCCCTCCCCGCCTCTTGGGGCCTCCTATCCACCACCTGGAGTCACCTCCCTGCCACCTGGAGTCTCCTGTCCACCACCTGGAGTCACCTCCTCACTACCTGGGGCCTCCTGTCCACCACCTGGAGTCACCTCCCTGCC
Source organism: Elephantulus edwardii (assembly GCF_000299155.1). Lineage (NCBI taxonomy): Eukaryota > Metazoa > Chordata > Mammalia > Macroscelidea > Macroscelididae > Elephantulus > Elephantulus edwardii. The sequence continues at coordinate 8,485,160 of NW_006399876.1, forward strand.
ACCTGGGGCCTCCTGTCCACCACCTGGAGTCACCTCCCTGCCACCTGGGGCCT
>NW_006399876.1:8485312-8518654 GCF_000299155.1 Elephantulus edwardii
CCACCACCTGGAGTCACCTCCCTGCCACCTGGGGCCTCCTGTCCACCACCTGGAGTCACCTCCCTGCCACCTGGGGCCTCCTGTCCACTACCTGGAGTCACCTCTCTGCCACCAGGGTCCTCCTATCCACCACCTGGAATCACCTCCCCGTCACCTGTTGCCATTCCAGCCAGCCTCCAGCAAGGCCTCATTGAAACACCACCTCCTTTTCCAGAACCTTCATTTTGCTCCGCCCACAACTTGCCCAGCAGCAGACAGCTGAAGTTTCACATGTTTAAGCTGGAAGGAACCTTGGCCGTCCACGCCAGAGCTTTTACTGACCTCAAGTCTATTATCTCTTCCTCTGCTAATAAGACCTCAGTCTTCCTGTTGAGAAGGCATTCTGCTCTGTTCCAGGAGTGGTCAGACAACCTGGCTTGGCCAGCCAAGAAACTGCTTCCCCTGGCTGACTCAGGGCTACGTATGATGAGGTTCAATCTGGTCAATATAAACCTCTGTTTTATACGAGCCACCATCAACCCGGGAGCCCTGTGGTGTAGACGAAACGGCCTTCATCTAGTTCATCAGTTTTCATTTCCACCACATGGCTGGGCGCGAATATGCAATACAGGTGGGCAAAGGACTCCCAGCGGGATTGGCTAGTTTTGCCATCCCACCAAGCTCAAATTGAGCATTTAAGCAGCAGAAGATGGGAATTTTACAATAGCAGAGAAGCAGCAGAGAATGTGGCTCGTCCTGGGGGCCAGAGATTCCTGCAAACCTCGGCCCAGGACCTAGATGAGGGGACAGCAGCAGCAACGCCAGAGAACCAGAAACCTTTATGAGACAAGAGCTGACCGGACGGCTGCCTCCCCGGAGCCAGAGCCAGGGGCCTTGGGCCAGGCTTGCGGAAGAACCAGGAGAAGACGCCGTAACTGGCAGGACTAAGAGAGCTTTGTAACATTGACCTCCTAAAGCTGTGAGGCCGAGGTAACGAACTCGCGAGCATGCCGGAAAAGCTCCTGAATGAAGAACTCGATCCTGCTTCCATCCTGAACTGGAAGCTGTTTACTTCCCTAAGAAACTCCTTAGCTGTGAGTCTGGTTCTGGTGTTCTGTGTGGTCACGACAGTTGAGGCCCCAGTGAGTGCTGGGTGCAAGAGTGCTGGGGGGCAGGGGCGGGAAAACTGGTGTGAAAATCAGTAGAAGCAGGTGCAAGAGCGTGAGGGACATGTCTGACCTCATGGAAACCGGCTTTGTACTGTGTATTGTTGATGGGGACAGTTCTGCCACTCAGCTGTCACTTTTTTTATAAGACCCAGAGGTTTATAATAGAAATGAGTGAAGAAAACAAAATAGAGGAATGAAGATTATATCTTGAGGGTATCACAGAACCCCTGGATCCAACCATGCCTGAAGCCTCTTCTACCTCTCAGTTTTTCAGTCACATGATAAAGAAATATTGACTCAAATAAGCCCATTTGAGCTAGGTTTCTGTAACTTTAAATGAGAGAACCTGGGGGGAAAAAAACCCTGCGTAGCAGGGTTTTTATTCATAAGCACTTTCCCCAACATTAGCTCTTTTAATGGGGAAATCAATGTTTAGAATGGAGCCCTGGAGACACAATAGGTTAAGTACTGATCTTCTAAACAAAAGGTCAGTTGTTTGAACCCACCAGCCACTGCATGGGGGAAAGATGTGGCAATGTGCTTCATTATGATTTACAGTCCAGGAAACGTGGTGGACGAGGTAATGTTTCATGGGGGTGATAACATGAGGGAGAAGCGGGGTGGGGTGGTGGTAAAGGCCTAAAGAGGGGGAAGTAGTTCCCCCAAATTCAAAGGAAGAATAAATCCAGATCAGCAATCCAATCCTTTGATTTGATATGCAGAAAATCCAAGCCCTATTGTCAAATGGTCTTGGTAGGAATATCACTTGGTGACTCTTTAAAGGAAGATGCCTTAACAGCATCCATCAATGGTGAAGGGACAGAGCCTTCAGCCCAGCACGTCTGCTTCTAGAAACAGATCTCCCTCACATGCATACACAACTATGGTCCCTGGGCACTAACTGTCAGAAACAATGGGGACGATCCAAGTTCAACAACAAAGAAAAGATTTAAGCTGACCATAACACACGCTGCTGTGGAGTCCCTAGCCAGTAAGACAAGAGAAAAGCGGATCTGGAAATAAGTCACAGTATTCAAATGAGGCAGAGGTACGAGAGCACGACTCAAGGAACAATGCATGTGTGCAGGGACCTGGAGAGACGGGCAGCACACACGGGGCTTGCGCTCCTGCACCCAACACTCTGCAGTGTCCCTGGGGATGGGCACTGAGAATGGCCCTTCCCAGCGTTCCCTCTTACATCTTTCTGTATTTCCCCTTTGCTCAACACTGCTCTCACTGTCAGTTATATTCACGACTCACCCGGTTACCAGACCCATGAACAGAAACCAGGGAACACACCACACAACACGGGAGAGGACGCCCTGGTCTGTTACTCCATTTTTCCGATTCCGACCCACACTCCCATTCCCTGTCTTCTCTGACTCTCCTCAGCACGGAGCTGCGTCCTTCTCTCACTGCCCTTGTTCCCCTGTCACTCTCAGCAGGTGCCTGGAATGAAACACCTGCTCAGTGTGGGTCACCACAACCCTGGGAGGGACAGACTACCCTTGTGTACATTTTATGGATGAGAAAACTGAGGCTCTGGAGGGGGAAGTTCCTATAACTTTTGGGTTAATCCTGAGCCTCGGTTACTCAGCAGGTAGGAGAGTCAGGAGAGAGGGAGCTTGCTTTTTTATTATTATTATTAATTTCAATGAAAATTTACAGAGATTGGATTTCCATTCATTCATTGTTGTACTTTCCTCCCCCCACCACACCAGTACACTTTTCTCTTTGAAAAGTAAAAGTAAAATTTTTTCATTGTTTTACAATCCTCCCACCCAAGTCCACTCCACTATGGAGCCTTCGTTCTGGACTCCGGTCATGACAATAATACCTACTCACATATCTCTTTTAAACAAACAGTTTTCTCAGGAGAGAGGGAGCTTTAAGCCCTTCATCAATGTCCCTCCTCTTCCCAAAGCCTGACTCATGTGGCATGGGGCAACTGACCTGATACTCCTCCTCCGTGAGGCCTTCCGCCAGGGCGTGCTGGCGCAGCTGGTCAGGGTCCTGGGCACGGAAGAGGCGGCTGAGCAGGGCGTAGATGTAGGGAGCCTCGGGGGAGGTCTGCAGCAGCACAGCCAGGCCTCCATACCAGGCGGCCCTCGACAGGTGATGGGCATAGATGCGCTCTGTGGGTGACAGCAGGCGGAAGGCCTCGCGGCAGTCCAAGCTAGACACACCGATGTCATTGGGCAGGATGTACTGGGTGTCCGCCATGGGCCCTGCTGAGAATCGTCACCATCATCACAGGCACTAACAGCACTCGCATGACTCCTCCCCAAAGCGCAGTGAGGCAGGGACTGTAACTGTGCCCATTCACCAGAAGTGCCAACTGAGGCCTGGAGGAAGGCAGGTGGCTTGCACAAGGAGATTAAAAAAAATACACTAGGGGCCACTTGTACTAAAGATGGGGAAACCGAGACCCAAGGAGCTAGGGGCTTTGCCTCCCCACAGTGGGAACGGCTAGTAGAAACTGCCCACGGTCCTGCTTTTGATTCCCCAGCTGCTCCTCTGACCTCTTGTCCTTTTTGACCAGAATTCTCCTAGTTTCTTCAACACTGTCCCCAAGGCCGCTCACAGGGCAGAGTCCCAAGCCATCAGCGGGAAGGCTCAGGTTCCAATCTTGGCTCAACCCCAAACCCCTAAGTCAAGTCAAGGGCTTCACTTTTCTGCATCTCTGTTTCCTCCTCGCTAGGTGAGCAAATCAGATGAGGTACTCTGTCCGCCTCACTGCTCCCAGCGCCCATCCCACCTCCTCCAAATACCTTTGCCCCAGCCCTCCAGCCTCCTGTCCTCAGCCAGGAGGCCAGAGAACCACAGATGTTCACAACTGGGAGGAAGCCCATTTTACAGATGGGGAACCTGAGGCTTAGAGAGGTCTTGTAACTCACCGAAGGTCACACAGCCCCAAGGTGGCTAGCGATCTCCTAACTCAGGGTTAGGAAATCTAACTCTTCTTCCCTTGTAGAGAAGGAGATTCAAGCCGCCTCTGCCCTCTTCCCGGCTCCGCCCCAACAGCTCGACCTGAGGTTGGAAAGGGGGCGTTAACCCTTTGCTGCTCAGAGCCTTCCTGCACCTCGGAACCGCAATACTTTCGGGGAAAGGCCTTGGGGAGGGCAGAAAAGAAATAGTCTTTGCTCGATCCAGGCTCAATCCCCGTTCTCTGGGAACAACACTGATCACTAAACCCACGCTCCATGCCTCACCTGCAGCAGCTGGTCGGTTCGCAAACTCACTTCCTGCTTCCGGCTCCCCCATTCATTGGGGCTCAGCGAGCCCCGTCCCCATCGGCCAATGGCCGGGCCTCGGGGCTCCGATGGGCGTAGGCTCCAGCCAATGGGTGCACGGGATCCCCGGCCAGGCCGCTGCCGGGTCGCGCGCGATTGGCCTTTGTGCTCAGGCCGCAGGGGCCGAAGCCTCCAGGTCACGTGGGTGACCGCGGCCTGGTCGGGGCCCTGGCTATACCTGGGCAGGGCAGGTGTGGGAATCACACACATAGTTCTCACCTTGCTCTCCTTGGGGCTGCAGCACCCCAGAATCTCTTGGCCTCAGTTTTGTAACCTGCATAATGGGAGTAAAGTGTTTGCTCTGCCTCGCCAGGTTCCAGGAGTGGAGCTGCTTCTGGCGAGAAAGCTCAGATTGAGGCTGAAATGACCCAGGCAGCTGGCCACAGATGGACACGCTCCGACTCGCCATGGGGGAGAGGGGCCGCCAAGGCAGTTTCCTTAGGAGAGGAAGGCAGGATCCCAGCAGTTTAAAGTGTTTCCCTGGTGAAAAAGACTGGAACCCTCAAGCTGTGCAGAGCTGAACCAGCTACTCAGATATCTAAACGCGGCTTTGAGTTTATCGGCTAATCTGGAGCAAACAGATTAGTTCACTAGTTCAGAGACTATTCATTACAAATTAGTACACACAAGGAAACGTGCTCCCGTCTTGCTGCCTGGGCAATCCTTGTCCCCCCACCTTCCGTTTAAGAGGTCAGCCTTGGTGGGAAGCAGTCACGTGTCACCAGCAGCCAGGCAGAGCCACTGGGGGTGGAATCAGGCACCAGTGGTGTACCGAGGGTGCGACACTTCACCTTCTGAGGCTTGCCACTATCAGCAGGAAGATCTGGCTACTAAATATGTCCCCTCTGAGGGTGCTTGCAGACTTGAGGTTTTGCCTATTCAGTGCTGCCCCCTAGAGTTGTGCAAAGGCAGGGTGATGGAGTCTGAAAGCCAGGGTACCCTCCGATCATACTTTTGCCAGGCTTGTGTGTCTTGGCCCAGGACAGCCTGTCCCCTCCCTCACCAGGGCTAGTTTCTCATTGACCAAGGTGCCCAGAAGTGAGGCACATGCATGGAGCATAGTGCTGTTTGTCATTCTTTGGGGAGATTGATAAATTAGCCTGTATCCTCAGGAAAGTCGCCTTTTCTTTTCTGTGCCTTCACTTTCCGTCATCTTTAAAATGGGGATAAAGTCTGACTTGGGCAAATGAGCCCTTGGTGGTGCAGTGCTGTCCACTGCCACCAGGGGGCAGAAAGGACAATGATTTCTAAATTTCTGAAGCCTCCAACTTGCATGTTTATGGTTACAACTTAAATGGATGTTTCCTGAGAGTGTATTTAATCTAGTGACAACCCCAAGTTCTTTAAGGGAAAACAGAGCAGAGGAAAGTTCTTAGGCTTCCCGAAGGCCACGAGGGCCAGTGAGAAAGAGGAGGACTCTCAATGACATGGGTTGACACAGTGACCGTAACAGTGGGTTCAAACAAAGCAGCAGTTCTAAAGATGGTGTAGACGGTATTTCATGCTCTCATACACAGGGTCACTATGAGTCTGGGTTGACTTGTTAACACCTAACAGTGAGAAGGCCACACAGCACATCTTCATGTTCTTAGGCATCCCTGTACTGGCCTAGCCCCATCCAGCTCTTCCACCCAGTCCCTTCTCTCTACCCGGTACATGTACACATTATCACAGGGAGGAGTTTACTCGCTGGATTCATGGGAATAGAGAAGCGGCACAAGAGAAGGTAAAATGATTCCTGTTGCCATCAAACAGATTCCGTTTCTGGCATCTTTCCATGCTGCCACAATGGTGCGCATGAACGTCCTGGCTGACGCTCTCAAGACCATCAGCAATTCCAAGAAGAGAGGCAAGCTCCAGGTTCTTATCAGGCCGCACTCCAAAGTCATAGTTCAGTTCCTAACAGTGACGATGAAACATGGCTACATTGGTGAATTTGAAATCGTTGATGATCACAGAGGAAGGAAAACTGTTGTCAACCTCACAGGCAGGGTAAACCTTGAGTGATCAGCCCCAGATTTGATGTGCAATTCAAAGATCTAGAGGAGAGGCAGAGTCCTCTGCTCCCCGCCCCGTCAGTTTGGTTTCACTGTGCTGACAACCTCAGCTGGCATCACAGACCACGAGGAACCAAGACAGAAACACACAGAAGGAAAAATCCAAGGATTCTTTTTCTAGGCATGTAACACACAGTGTGAATAAAATGCCTTGAAAGAAAAAAGACCCAACACAGATTCATACTCACAGCCGCCCCAGAAGCCAGAGAAGAACTGGCCTGTAGTAATTCTGAGGCTCTGTTAACTTCACTTCGGGCATATTTTCAGGAAGATCTAGAAAGATAGAGGACTGGAGAAAGAGGAAGACCCTCAGCGAGATGCACTGGCAAAGTGACTACCACAATGTGCTGTAGTATGACAGAAATCGTGAGGATGGTGCAGGATAGGACAGGGTTCATATTGTTCATAGGGTCGCTAGGAGTCCTAGTTGAATTGACAATACCTCCAACAACAACAATCTTTACAAGAGTCACCTTTACCATTGTGCCTCCTACTGTCTACCATGGAGCTCTGGTGACCTCGTGGTAAGGAGCTACACTGTCAACCCGAAAGTATGTGGTTCAAATCCACCAGACACTCTGTGGGAGAAAGATGGGCAATCTCCTGCGTGATTTACTGCCTCTGAAAACCCACTGGAGGGTCAGCTATGAGTTGGTTCCAATTCAATGGTACATAACAGCAATGTCTACTATGCTCGGAAGCTCTGATGGCTTCCTGGATAAGAAGCTGTGCTGCCCAACCCAAGTGCCCATCAACAAACGAATGGCTAGAGAAGCTGTGGTATAGTCACACAATGGAATATTACGATGCATTGAAAAGCAAGGAACTCATGAAATATACAAAATGGGTGACCTTGGTAGATGTTATGCTGAGTGAAATATCTCAGTCACAAAAGGACAAATACTGCATAGTGCCACTGTTGTAAAGCAGGACTGACATTGGATTTGTGGGGGAAACTAAGAGGGGATAAATAATGTATACTGCATTGAAATAGATGAGGGAGATAACTGTTTAGAAGGAATATAGGATTATGTACTATTGTCATGACAAGAGTCCAGAATGAAAGCTGCATAGTGGAATGAACTGGGGAGGGGGGGGAGGAGGAAGATTGTATAACAATGAAATAAATTTTTTTCTTTTTCAAAGAGAAAAGTGAACTGGGGGGTGGGCAGGGAGGAAAGTGTGTAACAATGAATGAATGGAAATCCAAAAATTTTCATTAAAACAAATAACAATTTCTGGAAAAAAAATCTGTGCTGCCAACTCAGGGAGACGTGGTTAAAATCCATCAGCTGCGCTCATGCCATTTACCACCTCATGCCATTTACAACCTACAGGAGCCTCAGCGATGAGTTGACTCCAACCCAATGGCACATAACAACTAAGCTAGAGATAGGGGAGCCTGGTGGCACAGTGTGTAACATCTTGGGTTTCTACTTAAAAGTTGGCAGTTCAAGTCCAACAGTTTCTCCCTCTGAAGGAGAAAGATACTCCTGAAGTAAAGATTTACAGTCTCAAAAAAAATCCAGTGGAAGGTTGCTATGAGAATCAACTCACTGGCAGAGGGATGTTAGAAGAGTTCTAGTAGGCTGCTGATGGAAAAGGTTGGTGGTTTGAGCCTCCTACCAGCACTGTGAAGAAAGACCTTGGGGTTTATTCTTATAAAACAGTGGTGGTTAATGTTGCTATGTGCCATGGGGTCAAGTATATAGGGACCTTATGAACAACAGATCGGGAACCCTGTCCTATCCTGCGCCGTCCTCATCAACCGTGGCATACTTGAACTGTAGCTGCAGTCACTATGCCAATCCATCCATCTCATCGAGAGTCTTCCTCTTTTTCACCGATCCTCTACCTTTTCAAACAAAAGATCCTTCCCCTCCTAACATGTCCAAAGTGTCTGAGATGACGCTTCACCATCCTTACCTCTAAGCAGCATTCTAGTTGCATTTTCTCAAGGACGTATCTACTGCTCTTTTTGCAGTCCCTGAGATATTCAGCATGCTACTCCAACACAACTCAAAGGCATGCATTTTTCTGTCATCCTTAATCATTTTCCAGCTCTCAGATGCATAGCAAGTGACTGGAAAAGAGCCATGGACTAAGCCAGGTGCACCTTAGTCTTTAAACTGACATCATTGCTCCTTACACTTTGGAGAGGTCCTTGGCAGCAGACTTTTCCAATGCAATACTTTCTTTTTTTTATTTCTTGACTGCCTAGGAAGTCTGCCCTAAGAAATCCCAAATGCTGTTCTACTCTGCTCTATGGATTGTTATGAGTCAGAACAAACTCACTGATGGCTTTTTTGGTTTTGTTTATCTTTAGATAAGCAGTTTGCCAGGCCTTTCTTTCATGAAGTCATTGGACCAGTTCAAACTGACAATCTTTAGCTTGGCAGCCTCCTTAACAAATTCTTTGTGCCACCCAGGTCGCAAGGTCAGGATTATAATTTCCATTTAGCTGCTGAAGAAGTTGAAGCTCTGAGAGTGGAGCTCACCAGACCCCACCCCCACCTCAGAACTCTCCCAGGACCCTCTGTCAAGGCCTCTGACCTCTTGGTCTGAGTCTCCTTGCTGGACGTGGGATCTGAATGTTCCAGAGCAAGCAGCTGGAGAGGGTTGATTGCCTCGTGTTTGTGTTTGGCTTCCCGTGAGCTGTGAAAAGTCCCACATCCTCCCCTGCTGGGTTCCCCCACTGTGGCCAGATACTCCTGCAGCAGGTCATCCCTCTCATGACCTGCAGTAACCTCCCTCCTAACAGCAGCCCTCATCAGCTGTGTGGCTGTGGATAAGACCCCTCCCGGGACCCTATGCTCCCCAAGGTTCTGGCAGCTATTTCTCAAGGGATGATGTCCCTTTCTCAAGGTCAGCACTGTGCCCGGAACTTGGCCTCAGGTTTTCAGCCTTTTAGAACCCAGGCAACCTGTCTCCCTTCCTGGTTGGTTTTCCCTAGATGGTTCAGGGTAAGCCCAGAACATCCTGAACTTGACCCCTGGCTCACAGAGAGAAGCGACAAGAACTAGGACCCAGTTTGGGGCCCAGTCCAACCTTGCTCTCCATACACCACAAAGCTCTCTAGTTCTCCAACATTCTCCCTGCTCACCTGTACTCTCCTCTCGCTCCTCCCTCATTCTGGAAAAGCCTCCACCAAGCCTTGGCTCAGGCCCCAGTGCCTCCCCAGTGCTCCCTCACCTCCCTAGTGCTCCCTCCTCAAAGCATGTGCCTGGGGCACTTGTGGTCAACAAGGAGGCAATGATCTCACAGCACCCCACAGGGGGCCGGGCACTGAGAAGGTGGTGGCCACAGAGCCATCCTCTAGGTCCCGACCAGGTCAGTCTCTGAACCTGCCCAGAGCCCCACTCACATCCAAGGCAGCCAGGCTCTGAGGCCAGTCGGGCCACTTTCTAACCGTGTGTGACTTGAACCAGGTACTCAGACCACACTCCCCAGGTTACTGGACTGGGTGACAGTGACAAAGCCTCAGAGAAGCAGAGCTGTGCCTGATGAGTGCTCAATGAATGTCATTGTTTTACCAATAGCACAGTGCGGGGCACAAGGCAGGCGTTCATTCGGTCCTGGTAGCCCTTGTGTTACAGCCAAGGCTCTGAAAACACATGTGTTTCCTCCTCCCTTGGCCCACTCCTGGCTGTCCACAACACGTGGTCAGTGTTCTCCCTCCAGCATTGTTCCCAGCAGCACTGCCCACCTCTGGTCCAGCCCCCTCTCTGCCCACCTGCCACCTAGGGCTCTGGCCATTCCCATTCTCCTGCATGCAGTTCCCTGCTTTCTCTCCCTGAGCCTGTTCAGGCCTCTCCCTCCTGCCCAGAGCATGAAGTGCACCTTGTGGGCCAGGAGGGTCCTGCCTCAGCCATGGAGGCTGGGTCACTGTCCCCTCCCTCACTTCCTCCACCCCCCCACACTTCAGCCCCTGGCACTTCTGGTTAGAGCCCAGAGGAAACAGTGCTGGCACCTGGTCAGGCCTCCCCAGGCTGTGGACTCCGCCAGGCAGGGAACCGGGTCTCATTGTCTCTGTGGCGTCCAGCCCACAGCGGGTCTCGGCACACGCACTGGTTACTGGCCGGGGCTGGAGGCATTGCACGCATGCAGGACACGCGGGCACTGGGCGGCAGGGGTTACACAGGAACCCAGGGCAGCAGCAGGAGAGAGCGTCTGAGCTGGGGTGGCGGGCTCGGGGTAGGCCAGCCGGAGCTGGGGTCAGGGGTCCCTGGGCCCCTTCACTCCCCAGGGACACAGTGTAGGCGGCATGAGGGGGGCTGCCCTCATCAGTCCAGGTCTGAGCTGGTGCTGAGCCCCCGCTGTCTGACTCAGGTAGGGATTTCAGGGACCCGTTGAGGGGAGGGGCGCAGCACATCCAGCACGTCCATTGGGGTGGCTTTTGGCCAGCGGTCAGGTCCCACATGCAGAGCTCCTCTGGGCTGCAGGAAGTGGGTGCCCTGGGTGGGCAGCAGACGCAGCAGCAGGAGGTCCAGGGCACCTAGTCCAGCGGACCCTGGAAAATGAGGCGGACGCAGCCATGCTCGCCGGTCAGCCAGGCCCCACAGAAGGGGCAGGCGGCGTGGAACGCGTGGGTGCCATGGGGCAGTGGGGTCTGGGCCCAGTAGCGGGCAGTCTTCTCGGAGCAAACGTGGCCGCAGGGTGCAAAGGCATGGCTGGGTGGCCCGGGGTCTAGGCAGAGGCCAGCTTCCTGGCCGAGCCACAGAGGCACATAGGGCCCCACGAGGCGGCAGAGGGGACACTCCCGCTCCTGAGGGCCCCGTTCCCTCCGGCAGCCCCAGCCGTGGTAGCCATGGACGTGGCCGCAGCGGACGTAGACCCAAGGCTGCTGCTTGTCAGGGGCTGTGCGGCCCCGGGCCGGGCTGGGGAAGGCCAGGGTGCTGAGGCCCACGGGGCACTGGGGCCTGGCTGCATTGGCCTCCTGCCGCTGGGCCTCCAGCTGCTTCAGCGTGGGCGCCCGGAGCAGCCCAGCCGGTGTGCGCCACAGCAGCGTGGCCCCGCACAGGTCGATGAGCGAGCCGTCCTGCAGCACGTTGGACTCGTTCTCCACCTGCCGGGGCAGCAAACGAACTTACTGCCTAGCTGCAGACCTCATCCACCCCAGCCTCCTGTCCAGCCCCAGAACCACCCTGCAGAGCTTGCCCTGGCGGGCAGGCTGCGCGGAGGAGCAGCGAGCACTGGGTGGTCCCGGGGCAGAGCCAGATAAGCCCCCTCAGCACCCACAGACCCTGACCCTCACTCTCAGCAGGACACAGGCCTGGGTTTCCTCGACTGGATCACAAGGTGTGCTTCACAAGAGATTGTCTAAAACAGATCCCCAAACTTTTCCCAAATGTTCTTGTTGTTGTTAGGTGCCATCGAGTTGTAGACAACTCATAGCGACCCTATGAACAGGAGACCTGAGCACTGTTCTAGAGTTTTCGGAGGCAAGTCATTTCGGAAGTGGATGCCACTCCTGCTTCCAAGCTTGTTTCAACCGGGGAACACCACCAAACACTGTCTACCATAGGTAACCATTATCGTATTTACACATCAGTATCACAGTGTTTAGCACCATAGCAACCACGAGTTATCTCTGTACAGCAATGCACAGACAAGTGCTATACCACCTAGAAGACTGTTTCACACACACAAAAAAAACCCAATTTGAACCAGGCCTGACTGCCCCTGCCACTGTGCCAATACCGACTCAGCAATTCCCCAGACTGTAAATCTTTGTAGAAGGACACTGCCCACCTTACTCACTCTGGCAACAGGTGGATTTGAACCTCTGACCTTTAGGTTTGCATCCCAACATGTTATGTATTATGGCAACAGAGCACCTTCCCTATTGGCAGAAGGGCAAATTCCTCTACTTAGAAAAGTGGAGCTTTGGCCCAGAGCAGCTATGCCAGGGTGGTGGTTAAAAGCTAGGGTTTGAGGGACAGAATGGCTGTGTTTGAATCTTGGCCCTGGTTTAGTAATTTATTTCCCACTCTGTGTCTTCATTTCCTTACCCTCAAGACAGAGACCACATCCGGGTCTGCACTGGTTCTCGTGAGGAGGAAATGATGAGCACTTGTAAGCTCTAGGTACTCTGCCCAGTACAGAGGGCTCAACAAGTGTATGCTGATGTAGCATTTACAGGCATAAGTTTTAAAAAGAACCTTTTCCCAGATCTCCCAGTGGAGATGACACTCTAGAAAGATAGCTAGTTATATGTCCCAAGGTTCGGAACCCACTGTCTTTCTGTCTGGAGGACCCTCTTGACAGGTGAGGCCAAGTGACTACGGACAAGCTGTTGGCCCTTTCGAGAACTCTGTCAGCTCCTAACTCAATCCTCTGCACCATCTGTGTTAGGATGACTCCAAGGGTTCCTTCTTGCTGGGAGAGGATGATGAAGATGATCTATTTGAATGGGACAGGCCCCTGCAAACTATAAACTGTAGCTCACACCCAGGCCAAGTGTCACCCTCATAAGAGGGTGTGATTTTTTCCCCCCACACCACCAACATCCTAGAAGTCTCTTGATGCTGCAAGGTATGACTGTTAGCTTATGTCACCTCACCTGTGGACCTCTAACGGCAAGTGACTGCACTTGGGGACACTGCATTGGTTCTGTCTGTGGCAAGGGGCATGTGACAAGAAGTCCAGAGTTATCTTGGCAGGAAGACTGGGATGATGGCCTGGCTTGGGCAAGAGGCCAGCCAGTTGGGGAGGGTGGGGATTTGGAGCTCTCTAGCAGAGTCTAGGTCGGGTCACCTACCAGCTTTCCCCGCTGCTGGGCCGAGCGGCTGTCCCGCAGTGTGTACACGTTCCCGCAGACAGAGATCTCCCGCCAGACCCCTGGGGCCGAGTCCTCAGAGAAGCCACCAGCCGGGTGCATCACCAGAACCCCATTGGTGGTCAGGCCGTCCATCAGGCCATCTGGTGTCCGCCACTTAGCAGCCCGCTCCTGAGACCACCAGAGAAAAACAAACCAAACCACCAATTGCTGCCAATTCCATTCTGCCTCATGGTGGCCTCATGTGGTCTGTAATCTTTATAGAAGTAGATTGCCAGGCCTTTCTTCCACGGCACTGTTAGATGGGTTCACCATTTCAGCTACCCAGGGACCATGTGTGGGGTCAAATCACACGTCCTGCACTGACTCCAGGGGGTTGTTGGAATTTCCCCTGGGAAACATTCCATGGGACCTTCAGGGTCAGAGGTGGCCTGGAGAATACTGAGTTTGGAGCTGCTCTGGGCAAGTGGTCAACCTCTGAGCTTCACTAGCTCATCTGTAAAATTGGGCTGCTAACCGTACCATGATGGTGCCTCCTCTGGGTTGACTTGTCACCCCAGCGTGCTGTACCCCTGTCCCAGCCCACCCCAGCCTGGCTCACTCACTCCAAGAAAGATGTTGCTGGAGGCGTCGAAGCCAGCGGCATAGATGCGGGCAGTGTAGGGCGGCCGTCGGTCACAGAGGATGCGGCAGGCGTAGCGGGAGATGGTGCTCTGCGGGGAAGGGCCCTCCCCGGTCCCTCCTCCGGGGGATGTGTCTGTCACCACAAAGTCAATCATATTCTCGGTGGAGCGGCCGATCTGTGAGGGGGTGGCACAGGGGTTAGAGATGCCCAGGTGGCTCACCTTTGATGAGGGTGCCAGGAGAGGACAGTACCACCCCACTTCTGGGGCCTCTGGGACCTGTGAGCCAGGGCCTGGGGCTCCTCCTCCTCCAGCTCCCCCACAGCTTTGGGCCTAGGCAAAGGGGAGCACCATACTCAATTGATAACACGCCAATTTGTTGTTAGAACAGAGAAAGGAAGGTCAAGGCTTCAAAACCCAGGCCCCCACCTGCTGGTGCAGGCATCCCAATCATGGCATCCCTTCTCTGCCCCGAGGCTGTGCGTCTCAGCAAGAAGAAACTGACTCTCCTCCTTGAGAGCAGCTGGTGGGTTCAAACTACCGACCATGCCATTAGGAACACAATGCTTAGCGTGCTACAGCTGGGTATTCTTAAATATTTGTGCACTAAGTGAATTTTCTGCAAGTATTTATTGCATGTTAACTGTTTTGCGTAAAGTATCTTATGTAATCTCCCCGAGAGCTCCATTAGGGAATTCTGGTGGTGCAGTCCACAGCGAGTCGCACTGTGAACCCAAGGGCTTCGCGTCTCCAGCGGGTGGTCTGCTCTGTGGGCAAAGGTGGGCAATTGTCTCCCTTTAAGACTTAAAGAGTCCACCTCATGGATGGTTGCGATGGGTCCTCGACAGCAGTGAGAATGAGTGAATGAGTCAACCAACCATTCCATGCGGTGGGTACTATTATTGGTCCCATTTTACAGCTGAGAAAACTGAGATCCAGAGAGGTTAGGAACTCTTGCCCCCGTCAACCAGGCAGCAAGTGCCGGAGCCGGCTCTGAACCCAGACAGTACAGCCCAGAAGTCCACACTCAACCACTGAGCTGTGCGGCCCCCTGCAGGCTGGGAGGCTGGCAGTGTGCTGAGTCTTGATGTGGTCATGAACTTGCTGCCTCACTCTGGAGTCAACAGGCCTCCCTGGGACACCATGAAGAGCACTCAGCTACGAAGCACCTTCCCTGAGGTTTTCGGTCCTCTAGTCCCCACCTGGACACCTGAAAGGCCGCATGGCCCTGCGGCAGCACGTACCTGGAACATGTCCGTGTCACTGTCATGCGTGTACTCCACTATGACCGAGTGGCTCCGGGACAGTGTGTACGAGATGCTGTGCTGGCCGCGGTTACTCAGTGCCTGGGGGAGAGAAAGAAGGTCCTTGCTAGGGTGTGTGACCAGGAGGAGCCAGCAGCCGGGCCCACGGGGAGGGACCACCCTCTGCAAAGTGTACTGTACAGCAGACACCTCGCCCAAGTGATGTCCTTTCATCCCGACGGCCAGCCCTCAGAGCTGATGTGGATATCCCACGTAACAACGAAGGGGCGTGCAGCTCAGACAGGAGAAGAAATGGGCCTAAAGCCACACAGCTGGAAGATATTCTGAACCAAATCCTCTGACACCAAAGGCTCTTGCCAGTACTATGTGACAGCCACATTCCCCCAACCTGCAGCCGTGCACTCAGATCAATGACCCGACTGGGCTTGAGTGTTTCGAGATTGTGAGGCTGGCGTGGGATAGGACAGTGTTCACATCAGTTGTTCTTTGGGTCGCTATGAGTCACACTAGTCTCGAAGGCACCTAACAACAACAATAACAAGACAGAGTAGAACTGCCCATAGTGTTCCCAAGGCTGCAAATCTTTACAGAAGCCGACTGCTGCCTCCTCCTCCTGAAGAGCAGCTGGTGGATTAGAACCACTGCCTCTGAGGTTAGCAGCTGCCTCTGAAATGATGCTGCTCATTTCTGTCCGACGTGCAGGGACTGGTGGTCAAGAAGCTTTAAGAAGGCAGTCAGGCGTGGTGGGGAGGACGCACTTCACAGACTAACGGCCTGGGCACACACTGTCCCTGGAAGCCCCACAGGATGACGGCGCTGACACTTGGCTCGCCTTCCTGGTGGGGTCTGGTCTGCGGGGACGCACTGCTTGCCTTGGAGACGAGCGGAGTGGAGACGTGGTGCATGACATCTGGCTTCACCCCATTGGCATGTGGCCGGCGGCTCAGGGCCAGGC
Organism: Elephantulus edwardii; assembly: GCF_000299155.1. NCBI lineage: Eukaryota > Metazoa > Chordata > Mammalia > Macroscelidea > Macroscelididae > Elephantulus > Elephantulus edwardii. The sequence continues at coordinate 8,501,432 of NW_006399876.1, forward strand.
GACTCCGCCGGCGACCTTTGTCCCCACTTGCCAGACATCCATTGTAGCTGTGGAGGTGAGGGGTTAAGAAGGAAGGCGTGAGGGAAAGGAGAGAAAAAGAGAGAGAATGAGTCCATGGTGAGGCTTGGAGGGAACTCACAAGTGGGCAGATCCTCCTATAACCCTCCTATAACAAAGCCCTGAGCCCTCAAACTAGAAGACCCAGCAATGCCACCTGGTGCATGTGGGGAGTGGGGGCAAAGCACCTCCAAAACCTTCAGTCAAGTACCCACATGCTTCCTGAACATCTAGGCCATGCCTGGTGCAGAGTGGGGTGCTGGGCAGAGATGCTTCATGCCCTGTGATCCAGAGGAGCCCCAGGCCCTGAATCACTGACCCCAGAAGCCCAGCTGGGAGCTCAGAGGTACAGAGAGGGACAGTCCCTGACTTCTCGAGGAGCCTGACCACTGCCTGCATGGTCCCAGCACAAGCTCACAATGCCCCGGACCAGAGAGGGGAGCACCAGGTCTGAATACCTGGAAAGGATCCGAGAAAAGTTACTCACAGCATCACAAGTGCTGCTAGAAACCAAACCGAAGGACAAAATCCACTGCTGTCCACTCCTTCCATATATATATATACACATACACATAATGTATACAAACACTCATACACATAATATACCCGCACACACACACATCACGTATCTACCCCACATCATATATCCATGCAGACGTCATGTACACACACACACACACATCATATATCCACCCACATCATATATCCACCCACATCATATATCCACCCACATTGTATATCCACCCACATCATAAATCCTCCCATACATGGCATATCCACACACATATCATATATCCACCCACATCATAAATCCACCCACATAGTATATCCACACCCACATCATATACACATGCCTACTCATCTTATATCCACCCACACACATTATTTATCCACTCACACATCATATATCCACACACATATATATCCATGCACACATCCTATATATACACACATATTGTATATCCACCCACACATCATATATACATGCCCACACATCATATATCCACCCACACATCATATATCCTCCCACATCACATATCCACCCACATCATATATCCTCCTATACATCATATATCCACACTCACATCATATATCCTCCCATACATCATATATCCACACACATCATATATCCACCCACATTGTATATCCACACTCCCACATCATATATCCACTCCAACATCATATATCCACACACATATATATCCATGCACACATCTGACATATACACACCCATCATATATCCACCCACACATCATATATCCACCCACACATCATATATCCACACACATCATATATCCACACACATCATATATCCATACACACATTGTATCTACACACCTGCACATCATATATGCACCCACACACATTGTGTATCCCCACACACGTAGTGTATCCACCCACATGAATCACATATCCACATGTACATCATGTACCCACCCACACATGGTATATCCACACACATCATATACGCACACACCAAATCTTCATGTTCATTCCTAGCTCTTTCAAGAGTGATGGTGAGGGGGAGGAAAGGTAGGGTTTTGGGGCTCAGTGTCACCATATGTCTCACGAGATCTATGCACCATCCTGTCAGACAAGTGCTTTTCTTTTATGAAAAAGGACCATTTTTCATATTATTATATATATTAAAAATTGTATATTATTATTCATATTCATTTTATGAATGAGGATCATCAAGGCTCAGGGAGGTAAGCAGACTTATTTGCCTGAAGCCTGAGTAATAAGTTAAACAGTTCAGACCTCAGCTTGGGTCTGCCCAACCCTCTTAACCTCTCCTACAAAGGAAAAGACTCACCCTGAGCGAAGGGCCCCAGGCTGGTGGAGTTCAGTGAGACCTGGGAACAAACCCGCTGGGGAAGTGATGGTGGGGAAGGAATGGCCTGGAAGGCTGGTGGAAAAGCCAGGACCACCGGCCTGAGGGATCTGCTTCATTCTGTGAGCAGTGGGGAGCCATAGGTTTTAGGGAAGAGGGGTGGTGGGGTGAACAGCTGCCAAATACAGAATGTGTGAATCAGTCTCCCAGTGAAGTACAGATTCCCTGGCTCCAGCCTCAGGAAGACTGACTCCACAGGTCTGGGGTGGGCCTGGCAATGAGCATTTTCAATGAGTCCTCTAGACAACTTTGAGGCAGAGTTAGTGTGGGGCCTGATAGTGTGCAGAGGACATATGTCCACCAAGAGGACCTCAGGTTGACAGTCCCCCTCAGTGGCCTCGTGCTCCTTGGGAGAGCAAGCCCATTCTTTGGGACCCCAAGGATCTACTTCTCTAATGAGCTCTCAGAGAGGGGATCACTTTTGCCCTGGTGAGCTCGTCACAGGTGTAGGGGGAAGGTCTTGAAGAGGACAGTTGGGAACACAGGGTCAGGACTCAATGACTGGGAAGGGAGGGGGTCTGGCCAGCCACCCAGTCACGTGATTCCATCTCTCCTCAATTTTCTCACCTGCAGTGTGAGGGTCAGCTGTGATTCTGTAAAAGTGCACTAGACCTAAAGTTAGGAGAGGCCTGGGTCCAAATCCCAGCCCTGCCACTTACCAGCTGTGTGCCCTTGGACCAGTCACTTCCCCTCTCTGAGCCTCGGTTTCCTCACCTCCTTCCTCACAGCATCTTTGTGAAGATTGAAATGAAATAGTGTCCATGAAAGGGCTTGGCACAGGCCTGCCTCACAGAACCTGGGATCCGTGCCAGGCGCTGCCTATGTACTTTCCACCTCACTCCTTCCTGCCTGTCTTCTGACAACCCTCTGAGCCCGAGACGGGCATTCTCAACAACATCATCATCATCATCATCCCTCTGGTCAAAACTGAGGCCCAGGGAAGTTTGGCAACTTGCAGAGGCAGGATTTGAACCAGAGTTCTCCCCGCACCACACACAGTAGGTGCTCTATGAAAGGCAGCCCATGTGGTTTTCCTTTCTCATCTGACAAGACACATGGGTGGGCAGCACTTATCTCAGTAACTTATGGAAAATGAGAAGGTGAACAGCTCTGAGGCGAGGCGGGCCAAGTGGACTGCAGATCTTGATCTTGCAAGAAGCGGGGGACCGCAGCTCTGTGGGAGAGCGGGGGGGCTCCTACTGGCTGCCCTGGGGGTACATGACGACCTAGCCTGCTGGCACAGGGACACTCACCCCAGGACGATGAGTTCACCATACTTGATGGCTTCCTCACCCGGCTGTGCACCTTCACCCGGAGACGAGAGGACACAGGAGCCCTTGCTCCCAGGGTGCCGGAGGCCTGAAGGTCGGGGGGACCCCACTTCAGGGTTTCCTTCCAGCACCATTCTGGGCAGAGTGGGAGAGGAGAAGGAACTTTACAGTCTCACCCCTACACCAAAAACCTGTTGCCAAAGATTCCACTAGCAGGCCGTGTCATTCTTCCCCCATGGTGCATCAAGTGGGTTAGTAGGCAACTGTTTAACCATTGAGCCACCAAAGCACCTCAGTCCTAAAGAGGTTGTTGTCAAAGAGTAGATTCACAGCGACCTTGTAGGACACAGTCTAACTGCCCTAGCGAGTTTCTCAGGCTGCCATCTTTACAGAAGTGGATCACCACGGCTTCCTCCTGTGGAGTGGCTGGTGGATTCAAACCACTAACCTCTTAGTTGGTAGCTGAGCTTCTCTTCTCCCCCACCCCCGCTCTGTCTCAGCTCTGGGCCAGGTAGGCAAAGGCCAAGTGACCTTTCACCACCTTTGTTGCTATAGCAACTGCTTCACCTCTGTCTCCAGGAAACTTCCAGGGTTGCAGGGATACCAGGGAGGGAAGCTGTGGGACAGCTCAAGGAGGGGTCATGCCATCAGAAGGTGAGAATACTTGGAGGGGACAAGGGGTCCCTCAACTTGTCCAGAGGTTGCTTTTTGGCTAAGACTCAAATCTGAGGTGTGATTGGAAAGGGGCTCTGCAGGAGTTGGAGGCCCTCACCCCTCCTCTCAGACTCCGATCTGAGATTCAGGTTTCAGCACTAGGCCCTCAGAGGTCCCCCCACCCCTGCACTGACGCTGTGGGCCAGGCCTCTTGGACTGCCTTTCAATGACTGTCTGTCTGTCTCTCAATGACTCTCTGTCCTCCCAGACACTATCCTTCTCGCCAGATCTCTCCCCACTCACCTCCCCATTTCTGCCTGTCTGCCAGCCTCCTCCTTCACATCCGTCTGCCTCAGTCTCCCCATTTCTCCTCGCCCTGCTGGCAGGCCTCCAGTCTCCTCCCGGGGGAGCCCCCTCCCTTCCGCAGGTGTCTGTCTGCGGTCCCCGGGCCTCCAGGGGCCTGTGGGGCGGAGTTCCCCACTCGGGCTCGGTTGCAGCACAACCTCCTCTGCAGGAAGCCTGTTTGGACCCCTCCTTTGGCACAGGAGGAGCCACCCGGGCAGGCCCGCGCCCTGCGCCCTGGGCGCACAGGCCGGCTCAGCGTCTACGCAGATGCCCAACCGAGGGCCCGCCACACACCCGGGCGCCTGGACCCGCAACCTGGCCGCGGCTGTCCCGAACGGCGCGGATCCCCCAACAAGCAGACGACCCCAGCCACAGAGCCTGCCGCCGTGGCCCCGCAAACACGCCCCCCGCGCCCGCCTCACCTCGCCTTGCTCCTGCCCCGCTCGCGCAGGGCCCTCCCCGCCTCGCCCCTGCTCAGCCGGGGCTGCTGCGGCGGGATGGGCCCTGCCCACGGCGGCTCCGCGTTGCCTCGTCACGGGGACACCCGGGGCCGGGGAGGGGGCGAGAGCCAGCCGCTCCGCCCCGCCCACTGCCACCAGACCCCGCCCAACAAGCCCCGCCTCAAGGGAGACCCCGCCCCTGCGGCTAAGCAGGTTGCCGGAGCACCGCCCGCTGGCAGAGGCCACGCCCCAAAGTGGTTACCGCCCCCGGCTCCTCCTGATAAGCCCCGCCCCACCGTGTCCGAGGGAGGGTTCCCTCTTGCAGGCTTTGGAAAATGTTAGAGGAGGTGGAGGAGGGATGTGTGGCGGTGGCCTTACAGGCATGTCTTCTGGACAGGTCAACCACTCACTTTCTCAGTGCGTCCTAGATGTTCAGCGACATTCTCCTCAACACACACATACATACACACACACACACACATACACACACATACACACACACACACACACACACACCCTTTGTGGAGAGCTTCCCTTGGTGAAAAGCCAAGCCTGTGCTCTGTACTTTGAGCTAATTAAACCCTTTAATCCCCGCGTGGCGGTGACATAACCACCCATTTTACAGATGAGAAAACAGATATACAAAATAACATGTTTGTAATTATTCTGTTAGGATAGGCCCCAGAAGGAATCTCAGTTTTGTGACTCCAGAGTTTCACCTCCTAATTTCTGTACCTTTATGACCAGGATTAATTGATTGTACTTTGTCCTTATAACTGAGTGTAGCTGGATAGGAGGAGCAAGGAGTACAGGGCAGAATCAGTGTCTCTTGTCTACTGGGGAAATACAATTTCGACTGAAGGAAGGCTAGAGTGTGGACCCCATGATATTTTTCTCCCCCCATTATCTTTTGTGGATATGTGATTATGGAGAAATCAAGGCAGACTGCATGGAGGAGGTGGCCTTTGACCTCAGTCATGAAGGATGAGTGGAATTTATGGGTACATTCCTGAAAAGTGGCACTCAGCCCCTTTCCTCAGCTTGTTTCATGTGAAGCTCCTAGGCTACCAGATGCCCTGAGCCCAGGACCTCCACCCTCCCTCATTCATCCCCCACCTAAAAATAGTCCAGATACCAACTGCTCAGCCAACTGTTCAAGGAGCTAGCTGCAATGAGAATGCAATCCGCAGCACAACCTTTTGGGACAAAGTAATTAATAAAAGAGAAACTCCCCTGAGGAGCCACCCCTGGCTAAGCCAGGCTGCCAATCCTGCACCACAGGACAGCTTCCATTCCTGAATGCCCACAGTTTACCCACTTCTATGCCAGGTACACACAGTCACCACAGGACACAGAGCCCTGGGACTGGCTCCCTCCCCTCTGTCTCTCCAGCTTCCAACCACATGGTGCTTGCTGTAGGCTAGGCCCTCTGTGTGCTGAATTACAGATGAGGAAACTGAGGATCAGAGAAGAGGAGATGAGTGGGGAGCTGCGGTGTGAGTAGAGCCTGTGCTATCTACCACCAGACAGCAGGAAGTGCCAAGGACTGTTGCAGGGAGGCAGAGTTTTCTTTTCGGGTGGAAGTCTAGGGTCAGGAGTTCTATCTTGTGGCAAGATAGCCAGACCACAGAGTGGTCCTCAGGGAGCCCAGGGTGGGCCTAATCCTAGCATTGTTCAGGAAGAGGAGAAGAGGCAAAAATGAGGCACAATCATTAGGCACAAAACCTAGGTCTTGGCTCCTGAAGTTCAGTATTCTGTCTCAAAGAATCCAGATTCTTCATCTCCTTAGGACTCAGTTACATCATTTGTAAAATGGGCATAATAATTGCACCTATTTATGGTAGGGAGACCTGGTGGCTTACTGATAAGGAATTATGCTGCCAAAACAAAAGTAGGCATTTTGAATCATCAGCTTCTCCACAGGAGAAAGATGGCCTGTCTCAGTCACCTCCGGTGTGATTAAACTGCCTCTGACCACCTGCTGGAGGGTCAGCTATGGGTAAGTTCTGATTCGATTGTACTTCCAACATGGTGGGAAGACTCCTCAGATCCGAGAAGCCACTTCCCGAAGAAGGGAAGGGGGCAGAGAGAGACTTAAAGTGACTACGTTTAAATCTGAATTGTCTTGGAAAAGTTGAAACTTAATAGACTACACTGTCTCCCAGTCAGTGCATGAGGACTTGGTAAAAAGATGACCTTTAGTGCCACATCAGTAAAATAATTGCCATCAGGTTAATTCTGACTGCTGGGGACCCCAGGTATGTCAGAACAGACCTGTGCTCTATAAAGTTTTCAATGGCTGGTTGTGTGGAAGTAGATAACAAGGCCTTTTCCCGTGAGTGTACTTGAACTTCCATCCTCTTGGCTAGCAGCTGAGAGCTTAGCCATTCACATCACCCAGAGATTCCAGTGCCCCGTAAACAACAGCACACAGGTCAAAGCACCCTGCTATCTGTTTCTGTAAATAACATTTACTGGAGCATGCTGTTGTTAGTTGTTATGGAAGTTGATTCTGACTTCCAGTGGCTCCGTAAGACTGAACTGAAAAAAAAAAAGAAAAAAGGATAGGATTTTGAATTATGAAGCCCTCAGTCCTAAAGCTCAAGGAGCTTAATTTTACCAAAAGGAAAGGAAAAAAAGAAAGAAGCAGAAGAAGAGTTAAAGAAAAAAGAGAGAACTCCCCACGTTTTCTGCAAAACACTAATTTACACTTATAGGAAACTTTGTGAACTCTGTGAAGGATAAATGGTGGTGGTTGTGGTTGTTGTTGTTGTTGTTATGTACCGTCGAGTTGTTTGCGACTCATAGGAACCCTGTGTACAACAGCCCTAAACCCTGCTCTGTCCTGTGCCAATCGCACTGCCTCTGACACTCCCATTGCGATTATCCCAGTCACTGAATCAATCCACCTCATAGAGGGTCTTCCTCTCCTGTGCCGTCCCTCCACCCTACCAAGCATGATGTCCCTCTCCAGTGCTCTTCTCCAACATTACAGCTCAAAGGCATCAATTCTTCTGTCATCCTTATTCACTGTCTAGCTCTCAGATGCATCGCAAGTGGTAAGTACAAATCTTAGTCTATAATTCATACGTAGAAAATATAGAACTTTATTTTTCTCTAACTCAACTTCATTTCTGTTTCCATGAGGTAGTTAGAATTTGAATTTTCCTCATCTGTGAAATGGTTATAACAAAGGTAGCAATAACTTTTAAGAGAGAACTTTGATGTCCTGGTGATAAAGAATTGTGACTCTAAGCCAAAGTCACATGCTCTACAGAGAGGGCAATCTCCTCCTGTGCAATTTATTGCCTCTGAAAACCTGCTGGAGGATCAGCTATGAGTTGATTCTGAGTTGACAGCAAATTAACAACAGAGCAACAACAGACCTTATAGGAAGGGAGCTCTCTAACGGCATAACCTATCGCAAACTCAAAGGCGGGGCATCCTTTTTTTTTTCTAAATATTTTTTATTTTATATTGGTTTGTAAATATTGTCACTATCTTCATTCATATTGTGTTTCATACAATCATTCCCACTCACTATATTTCTTTCTTTCTTTTTTTATTATACTAGTTTATTTACAAAATTCAAATTTTTTTTCCAGCACAGATTCTTCCAATTTCCCTCACCCCTCCATCCATCAAATTGTACAACTCCATGATTAATCCCCTTGCCCCCTACACATCCTCATTCCTCTGCTTCCACCTCCCCCGCTTGGATCCTCATTCTCCAATAATAGTTTTATACAATATTTGTCCTTGTGGGGCTGTGTTAGTTCACTCAGCATAATGCTCTCCAGTCCCTCCCAAGTTAGGTAGTAATTTTTGAAAGCATTGTTCCTGCGTGCTGCATAGTGTTTCATTGTGTGAATATACCATGATTTCTCAATCCATTTACTTGTGGTTGGAGATTTGGGCTGTTTCCAGGTTCTTGCAATGGTGAATAATGCTGCTATGAATATTGGTGTACAAATCTTTATTTATATCTCAGTTTTTTCTCAGAGTATATTCCAAGCACTCGACAGTACATAACAATGACATATTCCAAGCAGTGGAATAGCTGGATCATATGGAATTTCTATGTTCAGCTTTTTGAGGAAACTCCAAACTGTCTTCCAGAGTGGTTGTACCATTTTACAATCCCAGTTCCTATCTCTCTACATCCTCTCCAACATTTATTAATTGCTGTCCTGTTAAACTTTGCTACTGCTACTAAGGATCAGATGGGTTTTCATTGTGGTTTCAATTTCGTCTCTCTGATTGTCACTGATTTTTTTAAATTTTTTTTTATTTTTTGTGCATGTACCATCAAATCAGATCTGACTGGTACAGGAGGAGATTGTCCCTCCTTCTCCAGCCTAGCATCTGGTGGATTTGAACACACACTTCTGGGATTGCAGTGCAGCTTCTTGCCACTAGGCCACCAGAGCTCACCCAATTATTTTTAGCAATTTTTTCATGTGTCTCTTGGCCCTCTGAATGTCTTCCTCTGTGAAAGGCCTTTCCATGTCTTTTGCCCATTTTGTAATTGGGTTATCAGCCTCTTTCTTGTGGAGGCCCTACAGTATTCTATAAACTTTTGTTAGGAGACCCTTGTCTCATATTACCGAATGCTTTTTCCCAGTCAGTAGGTTTTCTTTTTACTCTGTTGCGAAAAGTTTTTGATGCAAACAGGGATTAAATTTTTAGAAAATCACATTTATCAATTTTATTCTCTGTTGGTTGTGTGTTTCAGGCTGTATTTGACAGCCGTTTTATACCATGGGCTAGGCCTTCTGAACTTGGTCCTGCTTTGTCTCTTATGATCTTTTACCTCTAGGTCTCTGATCCACCTTGAGTTGCTATTTGTACATGGTGAGAGATGTGCATCCTGCTTCAGCTCTCTGCAGGTAGTATTTGCCAGTGGCATTTGTTGAGGAGTTTGCTATTTTCCCATTTGATAGTCTTTGTTTCCTTGTGGAATATCAGTTGGCCATAGACGGATGGATTAACTTCTGGATTCTCAATTCTGTTCCATTAGTCTGTGTACCTGTCATTGTACCAGTACCATGCTGTTTTGGTTATTACAGCTGTGTAATAGGTTTTGCTATCAGAGAGTGCTATGCCTCCCACTTCATTCTTGTTTATCAGAAGTACTATGCTTATTTGAAGTCTCTTTCCTCTCCAAATAAATTTGCCATTTGCTGTTTCTATCCCTTTGAAAAATGAGTTTAATATCTGTATTGGGATTGCATTAAACATGCAGATTGCTTGTGGTAAGACTGTAATTTTCACTATATTGAGTCTTCTGTCCATGAACAAGGACCATTTTCCCATTTATTTAGGTCTTTTATTGTTTCTCATGTTTTGTAGTGTTCTTTGTAAAGGTCTTTTGTGTCTCTAGTTAGTTTTATTCCTAAGTATCTCAATTTGTGGTTAGCTATTGTAAGTGGTATTCTTTTCTTAGTTTCCTTCTCCGTGTTTTTTTTGTTATTACAGAGGAATCAGGTGGCGCATCTTTAGTGATTTGGATCCACCAGGTACCCCTAATGGAGAAAGATAGGTAGTTTCCTCCTGTTTTACAGCCTCATAAACTCAATGGAAGATTACTATGAGTGGAATCAACTTGATGGCAGTGAGTTTGGGCTGTTTGATATAAAGATGATAGATAGATAGATTAGATAGATAGATAGATAGATAGATAGATAGATAGATACACACACACACCTCACAAGAGCACTCTTGGCGCAGTGGTTAATCAATCAATGGTTAGCACAAAAATTAGCAGTTTGGACTCACCAGCAACTTTGTGAGAGAAAAATGTGGCAATTTGCTTCTGTAAAGATTAAGGTTTCTAAAGAAACTCTATGTAGTTTTACTCTGTGAGTGACTTAGGTTAGAATAAAGAAGTCATTCTTTTGTATCTTACAGGATGTCTGGACGGTACAGTGTGTGCTCAACCACAAACTTAAAGGTTAATGGTTCAAACCCACCCAAATGTGCTGCAAAAAAAGGGCTTAGCTATTTGCTTCCATAAAGATGATTGTTGTGTGCCATTGAGTCACCTGTGATTCATAGCTACCCTATGTCCAAAAGCTTTGAATCCTGCTCTATCCTGACCCAACCTTATTGTCTCTGACACACCTACCCCCATGACCCCAGTCACTGAATCAATCCACCTCATAGAGGGTCTTTTTCTACTGCACTGTCCCTTCACCCTCCCAAGCAAGAAGTCCCTCTCCAATGACTGGTCCCTCCTTGCAACATGTCCAAAGTATATCAGACAAAGCTTTAGAATCCTTGCCTCCAAAGAGCAGCCTGGTTTAACCCTCTCTAGGAGGAACCTGTTTTCTTAGCAGTCCATGTTATATTCAATACTCTTCTCCAACACCACAGCTCAAAGGCATCAATTCTCCTTCTATCATCCCTAGTCATTGTCCAGCTCTCTGATGCCTAGCAAGTGATTGCAAAGACCGTGGCCTGTATAAAGCACACTTTAGTCTCCAGAGTGATATCGTTGCTCTTCAGTACTTTAGAGAGGTCTCTAACAGAAGACTTTTCCATCGCAATATGTCTTTTAATTTCCTGGTTGCTGGTGCCAAGAGTGTTGATTGTGGAGCCAAGCAAACTAAAGCTGTTAACGATCTCAATCTCTTCACCCTCTATCATGATGCTGCCAATTGGCCCAGCAGTGAGGAGAATCTTACAGTCAAAAAAATCTATGGAGCAGTTCTTCCCTATAACATAAGGAATAATCAGGGCTTGATGACAGTGGAGTTTTTCTTAATTTATTGATTTTAAAATTTTATATCTCAGAGGGTTATTATTACATTTAAATGACTTGGTATTCATAAAGACTGACTCAAGTCATGCTGCCTAAACATTTATTGAATAAAAGTAACTATATCTTCTAAATAGCCCTTTAATTGTGCCCTCCTCTTCCTCGGTCTGAGCTACCAACATCTCTTTGTCTCTCTCCTGCTCAGATTTCTTTGGTGTCCCTGCATCTATCTACCTTCACCCTCCAATTCTCTTCTCCCTGCTGAAGCCACAGTGACCTTTTCAAAATGCAAATATCATGCAAATGATTCACACTCTCCAGGGGCTTCCTATTGAACAGCCCACGCTCCCAAACAGAGCTGATGAGGCCTTCATGACCTGGTCTCCATCACCTGTACAGCCTCATCTTTGCTACTGGATGCTCCACCCTCGCATATTTCTAAAGCTTGATGAGGGGTTACTGCCTTACAGTTTGTAAGAACCAGAATGATCAAAATAACTCTTCCTTTCACAGGAAATGGAGATGGTGTCCAATGGTGCTCAGTGTATTTCTGATTCTATGAGCCCTGACTCAGGTCAGCTTCCTGATGCCTCCATTTAGGAGCCATTGCTTTCTTTATTTGTGAAAGTATTAAGTGAAGACCTGCTTTCTTTAGAGCCTCAAGCTAGCTTATGGAGACAGGTCAGCCTGAGCCTGGCTCACTCGGGTTCAGGGCCTCATTCAAGTGGTTTACGTGAAGGAAATAATGTCCATGAGATAGATAGTATCCCAAATCCCATTTTGTTGTTAGCTTGTTAAGTACTGTTGAGTCGAGTAGAAACTCTACGAACAATATATCTGCCATTCTCACCCTTCCTGACACATTAGCAATCATTGTGGAAGTCGTGTCAATCTACCTGGTTGAGGGTCTTCCTTTCCTTCGCCAACCCTCCACCTTTCTGAGCATCACGTCCCTCTCCAAAGAATAGCCTCTCCTAGCAACTTGCACGAAGTATGTGAGGCAAAGCTTTACAATCTTTGCCTCCAAGGTATACTCTGGCTGCACATTCTCCAAGAAATATTCGTTATTTCTTCTGGCAGTCCATGAGATGTTCAGTACTCTTTTCCAACATCACAGCTTGAAAGCATCAGTTCTCTGTCATCCTTATTCATTATCCAGCTCTCTGATGCATAACAAGTGATTGGAAAAACCATGGCCTGAATCAGAAGCATCTCAGTCCTCAAACTAAAACCACTGTTCCTCAATAGTATGGAGAGGTCTCTGATTGCAGATTTTCTCAGTGCAATACATCTTATTTCCTGATTGCTGGTACCAAGTAAGATGAAGTTTGTTGACAGTTTTCCTGGGATTCCCATTCTTCTCAATGTCAGCCATAAGTTGTTCTGATCCACACAGTCAAATGCATTTGCATAGTCAATAAAGCATAAGTAGACATTCTTCGGGTATTCTTTACTTTCAGCAGGATCCATCTGACATCATCCTGCTTGAACTTCTGGCAGTCCCCCTATTTATGTACGGTTCTAGCGGTTTTTAAATGATCGACAGTATTTTGCCTGCATGTGATATTGTTTTATGGTTAACACCTTCTGTTGAATATTTTTTTATGGGAAAGGGAACAAATATGGACTCCTTCCAATCTATTTTCTAGACAACTGTCCTCCAAATTTCCTGCCATAGACTGGGAAACATATCTAGGGCTGCATCCGTTAACTGAAACAAGTTGATATCCCATTGATTCCTGGGGCCTTATTTTTTACCAATGCCTTCAATGCAGCTTCTACTTCCTCCTCCATTACCAGTGGCTCCTGTTCATATGGTACTTCTTGAATGTTTTCCGTGTCATTCACTTCTTTCTGGTACAGTGATTCTGTGTGTTCCCTCCATCTTCTTTTGATGCTTCCTGGGTCATTCAATATATTGCCCATAGCATCTTTCAATATTGCAACTCGAGGCTTAAATTTGTTTTCAAGTTTTCTCCACTTGAGAAATGCAGAGCAAGTTTCCCCCTTTTTATTCTCCAGTTCCAGCTCTCTGCATACTCCATTGGAATACTTTGCTTTGTCTTCCTGACTGACCTTTGAGTCTTCTGTTCAGCTCTTTTTTACTTCAGCAAAAAAAGGGAAAACATACCTACTCCCATTGTGTTGTTGTTATATGCCGCTGAGTTGCTTGCAACTCATAGCAACGCTATGCACAACAGCCCTGAACCCTGCTCTATCCTGACCCAATATCATTGTCTCTGACACACCTACCCCCATTACTCCAGTTACTGAGTCAATTGGTCTCATCCAGGGTCTTCCTCTTTTGTGCTGTCCCTCAACCCTCCCAAACATCATGTCCCTCTCCAAGGACTGGTCTCTCCTTGCAGTATGCCCAAAGTAGCTTCAGAATCCTTGCCTCCAAGGAGCAGTCTGGTTTTACCCTCTCTAGGAAGAACCTGTTTGTTCTCCTAGCAGTCCATGGTATATTCAACACTCTTCTCCAGAACCACAGCTCAAAGATATTAATCCCATTCTCCTAGTGAGGACATAGTTCCATGCAGAGGTTAACGTTCTTGCCCAAAATGTTACACCTAAGAGAGCCAGCCTGGGATCAAGTCCTGATAAAACAAAGAACCACCAGTGACCAGGTTGACTATGGCAGACAGCAAACCCATGTGTGTGGCAGAACCATGCTTCTCAGGGTGTTTTTTTAAATTTATTTTATTATTTTTGTGTGTGTGTACCGTCAAATCAGATCTGACTGGTACAGGAGGAGATTGTCCCTCCTTCCCCGGCAGAGCATCTGGTGGATTCGAACCGTGAGCCTCTGGGATTGTAGTTGCAGCTCCTTGCCACTAGGCCACCAGAGCTCCCCCTTCTCAGGGTGTTTGATGGTTATTTTGAACAATCAACCTCTTAAAAAGTAGCCAAGCATGTCGACCATTTGCACAGTGGGGAATTCCAAGTCTAACAAAGTTGAGAGTTATAAAGGCCTTGCTAGACTTTAGAGGCAGAGATAGTCACATTTAATTCCTGTGAGGCTGGGAGAACTCATAATTTAAACAACTGTGCTTAAAGTTTCTCACAGTTTACAGCACAGTTTTAATTTTACTAAATGAGGCAGAACAGAGATGCAGTTAAATAGAGCACAAGTTTTAGAGTTAGATGATCCCAAGATTTGTTTCCTAAACCCCAGTCACCTGTAAGTCCCTGGCCACCTTTGAGAGCCTTAAATTTCTCATTTGTGAAATGGATATAATAAAAATGATTGCTTTATGCCATTGTATGAACAGGAAGCTCTGGTGGTATAGTCCATAGAGTGTTGTGCTGCTAGCCCAAAAGCTGTGTCTACAGTGGTTCGAATCCCAAAGTGATTCCAAGGAAGAAAAATAGGTAGTCTCCACCTTATCACAATTTACAGTCTCAGAAACCTGAAGGGGGGTTTCCCTGGCATCAGAATAGACTTGATAGCAATGAGTTTGATTGTTGTTGTTGTTGTTTTTATGTGCCATCGAGTTGCCTGCAACTCAACAGCTCTAAACTCTGCTGTCCTGTGCCAATCGCACTCTCTGACACACTCATCCCGATTGCCCCAGTCACCGAATCAATCCACCTCCCAGAGGGCCTTCCCCTCCTGCGCCTGCCCTCCACACTCCCAAGCATGATGTCCTTCTCCAAGGACCGGTCCCTCCTTACAACATGACCAAAGTATGTCAGACGAAGTCTCAGAATCCTGGCCTCCAAAGTGCAGCCCGGTTTAACCCTCTCCAGGATGAATCTGTTTGTTTTCTTAGCAGTCCATGATACCCTCATTGATTATGTGGATTAAATGAGAAGATAGTGCCCTTAAGAAGTTCATCACAGTGGCTAGCATAGGCAACTGCTCAAAAAAAAAGTTAATGGATGCAATATTTCATTGTATCGGGCACAATGTATCAAACTTGTTGTTATGTGCTGTCAGGTGGACTATGAGTCATAGTGACCTTATGAACAATGGCTCTGAATCCTACTCTTTCTGGAGTCCACGTCACCATCTCTGATACACCTTCCTTCATTGCCACAATCACTGTGTCAATCCATCTCATCCAGGCTTCCTTTCCTGTGCTGTCCCTCTATCCTTCTAAGCATAATGTCCTTCCCCAAGGACTGATCCCTCCTGGCAACATGGAGAAAGTATGTGAGACTGAGTTTAAAAATTCTTGCTTACAAAGAACAACTTGGTTTCTCCCTCTCCAGGACAGACTTGTTTTCTTGGCAGTTCTTGGTGTGTTCAATACTCCAGTACCACAACTCAAAGACATCGATGCTGCTTCTGTCATCCTTAGTCACTGTCCAGTAAGCGTTTGAGAAGACCATGGCCTGGAACAGGCACAGTTCAGTCAATCTTTGATGTTTAGGAAATGCTTCAAGTCTTTTCGTTTCCTATATGCAAAGTTGTGCTATTTTGTTTATTAATGTTCTGTATTTTTCTTCATAGTCTAGCTTCTTGGATTATTTGTTCAGCACTGGGTTTCTAACCCAAAGACCATGCCTTGCTTGGGGTTTGAATCCACCAGTCGCCTCAGGGGGGAAAAAAAGTGATGTGCTCACTTTGGCAGCGCGTATGCTAAAATCGGGATACAGAGAAGGTTGGCATTGCCCCTGTGCAAGGATGACACGCAAATTTGTGTCAAAAAAATTCATATTTTTTTGAAATTAAGTCTACTTAATTTATCAAGTCATGTTCATGCTGATTTTATATAGTTTTATCTATCAATAAAAATTATTATAAGGGGGGAGGCGATCTTAATCCATGATTTACAGACTCAGACACTCAACGGAAAGTCAGCTAGAGCGGGTCAGTAATGTGATGGAGTGGATACAGCGGAAGTTTTCAGGAAGCTGTAAATTACACTTAAGGAGATTGCTCATCTTTCTCCTGGGGAGCAGCTAGTGGATCCGAACTCTGTGACTTTTGTGTTGCAGTGCAACTCTTCCACTGAGCCACCAGAGCTCCTGCTTTATTGAATGGGTGTGGAGAAAAGCCTATGCCGCAGTCCAACTTTGTCCCTTGGGGTCACTATGAGTTTCAAGCAATCAGTGGGCACCCACCAACAGGTTAATTTCAAGGCCAAAGATTATGATGGCCATCAGACGGCAGCCCAGCACTCAGCATGCTGAAGGCTTGGCGGGGGTGGGGTTAGCGTAAAAACTACAGTACCCACAATGCAGTGCGGGCGCCAGGTTTTGGCCCTTTTATATAGCTGTCCGGGCCGCTGCCTGTTTGCATTCCTGGAAAAAATGTGCGTAATGAGTCCATTTGAATCCTTATATACAGAAACTAAAAAGAAAAACAGCTGTTTTTACTGAGTCAATGACAACTATACCCCGTAGGACAGAGTAGTACGACCCGATAGGTGCCCTAAAGCTGTAATCTTTAAGGATGCTGATCGCCATGTCTTTTCCTAAGGAAGGCTCCCTGTTTGATAAATTAAAAGTTGTTCTCTTCCTCGCGCCCTCCTTGCTTTGCGTGAGTGGAAAACCTGAGCAACATTGCTATTTGTTAATTTAAGGTAAGGACCTTACGAGGCCCTTTGACCTCTGACCCAAGATGGCGGTGCCCAGAGCGTCGCTGTGACTTCTGCTGTGAGGCGAACCGACGGCAGGATTGTCCGTCATGTCCAAGCTCAGCAGGGCTACTCGGGTCCTCAGGAAGTCCGAACCCGAAGGCGTGATCCGGACCATTGTGCGGGCGGGCCAGGCTACGTCCGGGCCGCCGCTGGGCCCCATCCTGGGTCAGGTTCGAGCGCGGCAGCCGCCGGCATGGGAACTTCCGGAGGG
>NW_006399876.1:8518829-8529495 GCF_000299155.1 Elephantulus edwardii
GCGGACCTGGGTTCAAAGCTCGGCTCTGCCTCGTGCGCGCTCTGCCCTTTGGTGTCTGCCACCCGGGCCTTCGGAGCAGTCGCTTTTCCCGCTCTCCTTTGCACGGGATACGGTGGAATCCTGCGTGCGAACCAAGCCCACGATGGTGGGAAACACGATGGTGCTGGAACCTGGGCAGAGCGAGGAGGGGGACACAGTGCAGAGGAGACAGTGGGGTCTCCTTCGTCCTTGACACCCACGTCTTCCCCCCTCGTTTCCCCCCAGCAAGGCGTTTCCATCAGCCAGTTCTGCAAGGAGTTCAACGAGAAGACGAAGGACATCAAGGAAGGCATTCCTCTGCCCACCAAGATTTTCGTGAAGGTGTGGAGTCGGTGCTCCCCCTCGCTGCCCCCCTTAGTCCTGCACCTGGTCAGCTGAGGGTGCTTCTCCTCTCCTGAACTGGAGCAGGTCTCCCCCAGCCTCTGGCCACACTTTCCCATTTATGCCAGAACCTGGCATGTTGGGGTTCTTCTCTTTGTTCCTCGGCCTCACCCCAGGCTCTTAGCCCGAGTTGGGCTTGGAATCGAGGGGCCAGGTGTGTTTGCTGCAGAGTCCTTTGCCCCTATGATTATGGGGTGTTTGCTGCGGAGTCATTCTCCTCTATGGTTATGGGGTGTGTTAGATGCCATGGGAAGGCAAGTTGAAGAAAGGGGGCCTGGAAGTCAGAAGTGGCTTGGACTGGGGTGAGCAGAAAGAGACAGTCTCACATGCCCTCTTTCTTTGAAGCCTGACAGGTCGTTTGAAATCAAGTTTGGACTGCCCACTGCTTCCTATTTCCTCAAGGCAGCAGCTGGGATTGAAAAGGGGGCCCGGAACCCAGGTGAGGACTTAGGGTGAGAGGGGCTCCCAGGGAGGAAGCAATGATACTGAAAGGGCTGCTTGTTCTTTCCTCCCAGGAAAAGAGGTGGCAGGCTTGCTGACCCTGAAGCACGTGTATGAGATAGCCTCTGTCAAAGCTAAGGATGATGCCTTCGCCCTGCAGGGCGCGCCTCTGTCCTCTGTCGTCCGCTCCATCATTGGCTCTGCTCGGTCCCTGGGCATCAAAGTGGTGAAGGAGTGAGTGCCCCCAGGAGGTGGGGTGGGGTGGGTGGGTGGTGATCAAAGCTGGCAGCTCCACAGTAGGGAGGGTCCGCTTCTGACTCTCATTCCTGCTCTCGTCTCATTCGGATCTGGTCATGAAGCAGCTATACAGTCAGAGTCTTTGCACATTCGATTCAGCCAGGGACAAGGCAGTCCTGCTTGGTCCTGCACCTTCGGAGCTCAGAGTCCACCCTGTAAACGGGGTGCTGGACCATCAGATGGTCAGTGTGCCAGAAAGAAGTGTGGGCCTCATGGGAGCAGAGGAGCATGTCCCTGAGTTTGCCTGGTGTGTCTGGGATGGATCTGTGGGAGAGGCCTGGAAAAGGTACCTGCAGCCAGGACATGGACTAAGGGGGAAACTGTCCCAAGAAGTAGAAAGGTGTGAAAGCTGGAAGGCAAGAGACTGAGGCAGAGAAGCTCTCATGGGAGGGCGCAGTGCCAGGGCCGAGTGGAGGTGAGGGGAGAGACGAGGGCCTGCTCACGTGGTCCCAGGGGTCCCTGTGCATACCTCAGGCATAATTTCACTTCAAGTAAGATGTTGTTGGGTGGCCCAAAGGCAAGGAGGGTCGACACTGTCCCATGACCCCTGCACTGACCAGCAGTGAAGAGTTGACTCTCCTGGTCTCTTGCTGCCTGTACCCCACCTCAGGTCTGGGCTGTAGTCACGTGTTTCCTAAGAAGAGTAGGGTCTTGTTGAGGAGCTGAGATGGACATGAGTTTCCTCGAAGCTTGATTTTTCTGGGTAGGACACCTGCTGTGGAAGAGGTGCATGCCAAGGGGACAGAAGGCAAGCCTGGTAGAGTGACATTCCTGGCCAAGGGAACAAGTACGAGAGACATAAAAGAGGCTGGGAAGTAAAGGGAGAGAGCAGGGGGCAACTTGTGCGTCCTCACCAGACGAGTCCCTCACCTGCTGTCTGGTTTTTCCCCTGCAGCCTCACCTCCGAGGAGCTGGCAGCTTTCCAGAAGGAACGAGCAGAATTCCTGGCTGCTCAGAGAGAGGCAGATTTGGCAGCCCAAGCAGAAGCTGCCAAGAAGTGACCTCTGCTCCCCCATTGCCAGATTTGGAAGGGGCCGCTGCCCAGAGCCTAGCAGGGAATACTGTGTTCAAGGAGCAAGAGTGAGGGAGGTCACGGCTGGCCTGACTGCTATCTCGCTCCCTTTAAATGGGTATTTTTAAACGTATGTTTGGAAAGGGATCGAGCCTGAATAAATGTCGTTTGTCGCCCTCTCTGGCCTCTGTCTTGGGACCACAGGGGCAGGGCCACATGGATGATGGTCAGCGTGGACACGTGTAAGTAGTCCTGGAAAGGAAAGTGCTGGTGTTCATTACTTCGGTCGACAAAATCTTGAGACTAAACGAAGCAGCTCACCTGGGTTCTGAGATGGCTGTAGAGATATGTGGAGAACCAGCATGTCCTGTTATAATCCTCTGCTGTCCCCTCCCCAGAGGTACGAGCATGCGTGGGGTAAATGGCCACTGTGGTCACAAGCAGGCTTTGCTTGTTTCCTCATTAGAGAGGCTTGCTGTCCTAGTCAGGGTTACTAGACAGCACCCCAGGTGGCAGGGGCTGCTCCGGACCCATCTCCCGAGCTCCTCACCCGTTCCCTAGATCTGATGTTGGCTGGACATGAACAATTATGAAGCTCAAAGCTATAGACTCTCAGAAGAAGCCGAGCTTGAGTGGGACCTGTCCAAGGCAGAAGTCCCTGGGAGGCTCCACTGTTCAGAGCATCAGATGGGTGTTCTCAGGGCAAAGAAGAGTATTTGAGGGAGGAACAGGAACATCTGTTACATCCGGTCTGAAACCGACAGACAGCTGAGACACCGCTGTCTAATCGTTCTGCAAGCTTCACTCGACAGATCACAAGCTGGACAGCTTTTCCTTCCTGAATGCCGATCAACTAAGATGTTCAGGGTCCTTTAATATCATTTCATCAGCACCTTCAAACAAAAAATGTTGATTGGTTGACAACAACTCTGTCAAAATATGTCACCCTCCTAAGAGCAGAATGTGCTCAAAACATCAGGGTTTAACTAGAACCTCAACTTTCTTTTTTTTTTATTTTTTTATTATTATTTTTGTGTGCGTGTACCGTCAAATCTGATCTGACTGGTACAGGAGGAGATTGCCCCTCCTTCCCCGGCAGAGCATCTGGTGGATTTGAACCGTGCACCTCTGGAATTGTAGTTGCAGCTTCTTGCCACTAGGCCACCAGAGCTCCCCCCTCAACTTTCAGAATCATGGGTACAGGAGATCGGGGGGCTCAGAACATGCTCTTAATCTTTGATTGTTTTCTGAAAGGATATTTCAGGAGCCTTGTCAAAGTTAAGAGTTCAAGGCATCACTGTAGGGGCGAGATCTGTGATGGTGTATTCATGAATAGATAGTTCATACATGTTAACATTTGATGAGATGCCCTTTAGAATTGTGGGCAGGTGAACTCTGTTTTCATAAAGCAGAACATTTAACTTCATAATCCTAACACAGATAGCTCAGTTACTGTTGAGCTGATTCATGTGTGCAGAGTAGACTAAGGCAGTGACCTTTATTGTTTTTTTTTTCTTGTATAACTTTGAGTCAGATCTGACAGCACAGGAAGAGATTGGCCCTCCTTCTCCAGCAGAGCATCTAGTGGATTCAGATTATGTGCCTTCGGGATTGCAGTGCAGCTTCTTGCCACTAGGCTACCAGAGCTCCCTGAGACCTTGGAAAAGTAGCCGGTCAGGCTATTTTCTGAGGGACCTCCAGGCTGGTTCAACTTGCCCACTTTTTGGTTAGTGGTTAGTATTTAACAAGCCATACCACCTGAGCTCTCCTGTTATGTACTGCATTGTTTATTTTACACTGAGATGGTTTGGAAAGTATAGAAAAATAATTTTTTTAAAATCCTGTTACTACCTCTACAATGACACTCTAAGTGATAGTTGATATATTTTGTCCACTATTCTTTTTGGGTGTTTATATTTCTATACAGTGTTTACTTCTTTTTTTTTTCTTTACGATTTTTTTATTAAGATTAGGGTCACTATGAGTTGCAGGTGACCCAATGGCATATAACACCAAACAGCACAAGATTACTTTTGGTATAAGGCATAACTCATAAGTGAGTAAAAACTCACTGAGGCTTTTACATCTCTATGTTGCCTCTGAAAACTCTATGAACTTGGAGAAATGAAAATAGTTATAGAAAGGCTACAGGCCTTATGCTCATAGGGTCGCTATGAGTCATGCTCAACTCAACATCATTCTTCAACAGCAGCAACAACAATGTTGCTGTTGTTGTTGGCACTATCTACAGTGTTTACTTCTCTAGTAACTTACCCTGTTATTTTGAGTAGAAGTTTACAGAGCAGGCTGATTTTCCATCCCACATTTTGTGCTTTTTTCCATGGTGTTGGTTGCAATCCCTACAATGTAATAGCACTCTTCCCATTCCCTCCCAGGGTTTCCTGTTTCCACTCACCCTGCTTTTCCTAGAAGCTTTCTCGCCAGGCAAATGCTGCCCTATGATCTCATTGTGATTGGCTGTTCTAGGGAGTTCATACCTCCCGGTTCATCCAATAGCCTGTCTCTCACCTTTGACCAAGATTTGAGTCATGGTAGTGATTTCAGTTCCAGGCTTGAAGATTGCCTGTCTGCATCTTGGGGAGTTTTATAATACTTTTTTTAAAAAAAAAACACCAGAAAGTAATTTGGAGCCATGTTTTGTATCATCTTGTATTCCCACTTTGAACTTGAAAATTATTTAGACCATTTCCCCCTTTATCTTTCTAAAACAAATCTTTACGACTACTCAGTGTTCAGTCTAAATGTGGAAATTATTTCTTTCCCTAGTCCTCAACTGCTGGGTATTTAGCAAACAGCCCTGAGATACTCATTCTTGGAGAAACTTTTTTTTCCCCAAAAAAACCCTGTACCAGCATTTCATCCTCACAACACCCCATGAGGTGGGTCAGTATGTCTTTTAGAATGGAGAAACTGGAGGTCCAGTGAACTGAACCTCCTGAGGCCACAGAGGCAGCTGGTGAGGGGGGACCTGAATTCAGGAACCGGGGCTCTGGGTCCCTTCACCTGCTGCTGGACATCACAGAAGGTATATTGCCACTAGAAGATACGATCTCTAAGCCAACAAAGGAAAATAAAACAACGGTTCAAATGTTATCAGGGAACATGTCAGGGACAGGATGTTAATAAGCTTGTTAGGGAGGCAAGAGAACATGCAGCTCAGAAATTGGGGGCTTGTGGGACCCTAGGATAAGGCAGACCAAGGCATCCTTCAGGACAGCTTGGGGAGATGTAAACAGACTAAGAACCCATCGAAGAGCAACCAACCCTGAGGTTTCCTGATTGGAGAAAATTTAGAAGACAGAAAACCAAAGCACACAGTCTAAACTGGGAATGCCATGGTCATACTCATTTAAATTCGGATTAGAAAGGCTGATGGTGTTTGCTATGTAACTATTAACACTCTCTTCTCTCCACATTACCACCTTTTATCTCAGATCATCTAACCCTCTGCAGACAGTCCTGCTCCAAGAGCGACTGTTCTGTGGTGGACACTGGGTTTGGTACTGTTGCTGACAGTGGAAAATGTGATGAGCACAGGCTTGCCTTCAGTGCTTAGATGGGGAGTGGATTTTAACAAGTCAGTACCCCCGAATTTAGTCATAACTGTGATACTAGTAAATGGCCACTGCCAGGCTAGGAGGGTGCAGAGGGCAGGACCAGCCCGGGGACACGGTGAGAGCTTGCCAAAGGTAGTAGTTTTGCACTGAGGGTGCTGTGTTAGTCTCCTGCGGCTGTTTTAACAAATTGCTATAATCTAGGCAAGTTAAGACAGCAGGAATGTATGTATTCTCACCGTCCAGAAGACCAAAAGTACAAAGTGGGGATCTGAACGAGACTCTGTCCTGCGCCTCTCCCTACCTTCTGGGGGTCACTGGAAATCCTTGTGCCCACACAGCAACATAGCTTCTGGTCACTGCTTTCTGCTGTCACGTCGGCTTTAGCCGTGTGTGTGTGTGATACCACAGGGAACCCAGCACCCAGAGTTGCTGTGTGTGTGTGTGTGTGTGTGTGTGTGTGTGAAAGAGAGAGAGAGAGAGAGGTCACAGGGAATCCAGCACCCAGAGTTGCTGTGTGTGTGTGTGAGAGTGAGAGAGAGAGATCACAGGGAACCCAGCACCCAGAGTTGCTCTGTGTGTGTGTGTGTGTGTGTGTGTGTGAGAGAGAGAGAGAGAGAGATCACAGGGAACCCAGCACCCAGAGTTACCCTTTCTTAGTGCCTATCCTGGTGGGTCAAGAAGATCTTGGTGAGCTGGAAAGCGGGGTGAGACCCAGAGTTGCTCTGTGTGTGTGTGTGTGTGTGTGTGAGAGAGAGAGAGAGAGAGATCACAGGGAACCCAGCACCCAGAGTTACCCTTTCTTAGTGCCTATCCTGGTGGGTCAAGAAGATCTTGGTGAGCTGGAAAGCGGGGTGAGGCCCAGAGTAGAGTGCTGATTTTTCCCTTCAGCCTAAATTCTGAAAACTAGAATGACTGCGTTGCAACTCCATCTTTAATCACACAATCACATAATGGAGGTACAGTTACCCTCATTTTAAGCCACATCAGATGCACCGCTGTTGAGTTTGAATGCAACTCCTAGCAACCCTGGGGACTGGGTAGAAGCAGCCCACTGGGTTCCCAAGGTTGTAAACCTTTGCCCAAGCAGACTGTCACTTCTCTGTCCTGCAGAGCAACAGGAAGGTTTGAACCACTGAATACTAGGTTAGCAGCTCAGTGCTTTATCCATTGACCGTCCAAGCTTCCTTTGTACCCATTTTAGTGATGAGAAAAAGTGAGGCCTAAAAGTTAAGTGACTTGCCCATGATCACTCCCAACCCTATACTTCACTGAGGAAATAAAATTACCCTCAGACAGAAAACTCCCTCTTCAGTCAAATGTACAGACCTACCATCTTCTTCCTCTTCCCCTGTGACACTGGGATTTTCTTGTTCCCTCAGAGACGATGCCTTCACCTTGGCTAAGCGTCCTGTCTCCTTTTGTTCTTATATCACTCCTGCCCTTCCTCCCCAACAACTAGTTTTTCCTTGGTGCACAAAATGTTTTTGAATTTCATATATAGGAAATAGCAATATATGCGGTTTATTTATACGAAACACTAGAGCATCAAAGACTGCAGCCTTTAATATGGATTGCATCTCAGCATCAACAAGAAAAATTCTTACCACTCAACTGACAAGAAACATGATAGGATGGATAAAAGATTGTCAATTACTTAATCTTGGATTCACAATCAGCACTTTGATACCAGCAGTCAGGAGATCAGGAGACATACAGCATTAGAAAAGTTCTCTGTCATGAACCTTTCCAAATTACTGAGGAGCAATGATGTTAGTTTGAAAACAAAGGGATCCCTGATTCAAGTCATGAACTGGCTGCTAGTGCCAAGAGTGTTGACTGTGGAGCTAAGCAAAGTTGTTAACAATCTCAATCTCTTCACCTTCCATCCTGATGCTGCCATTTAGTCTGGTGGTGAGAATCTTTGTCTTCTTGATATTGAGCCTCAAAGATTCTAAAGAGTACTCTAGTGTTTTTCCTGATGCCATTTTCTCTGACTAGTTTTTGGTTTTATTTTCTGTTTTAGTGATTATAAGAAATAACAGTATGCAGCTTGGTTTACTAAAATACATCTAGTACTTTTATAACTCCCTAAACAATGGGTTTATAGCTTCCAAAAAACCACTGGAGGGTCAGTGACAAGTCAGTTGCAACTTAACAGCATATAATAACTACAAACAATGAAAGAAACTTCCAGCAATTTAACTGCACTACCTTTTCCTGTACCTTTCCATAATCTGCATTATGTAGATGACACAACCCTGCTTGCTGAAACTAAGGAGGACCTGAAGCTCTTGTTGCTGAGGGTCAGGGACTGCAACTTTCAATATGAATTGAGGCTCAATGTCAAGAAGACAAAGATTCTCAGCACTGGACCAATCGGAAGCATCAGGATGGATGGTGAAGAGACTGAGATTGTTCACAGCTTTAGTTTGCTTGGCTCCACAAACAACACTCTTGGCACCAGCAGCCAGGAAATTAAAAGACGTATTGCCATGGGAAAGTCTGCTGCTAGGGACCTCTCCAAAGTACTGAAGAGCAATGGTGTGTCTCTGGAGACTAAGGTGTGTCTGGTACAGGTCATGGTCTTTGCAATCACTTGTTATGTGTCAGAGAGCTGGACAATGATCAGGGAGGATAGAAGGAGAATTGATGCTTTTGAGCTTTGGTGTTGGAGAAGAGTGTTGAGGATACCATGGACTGCTAGGAAAACAAACAGATTCATCCTGGAGAGGGTTAATCCGGGCTGCTCCTTGGAGGCAAGGATTCTGAGGCTCCGTCTGACATACTTTGGTCATGTTGTAAGGAGAGACCAGTCCTTGGAGAAAGACATCATGCTTGGGAGGGTGGAGGGCAGGCGCAGGAGGGAAAGGCCCTCTGGGAGGTGGATTGATTTGGTTATTGGGGCAATCAGGATAAGTGTGTTGGAGACAATGAGATTGGCACAGGACAGAGCAGAGTTTAGAGCTGTTGTACATAGGGTCTCTATGAGTCGCAAGCAACTTGACGGCACATAACAACAACAAACCTTTCCTGTCTTGTGTTGGAGAGTATATTTTAATGTATATTTAATTAATGTATATTAAGTATATTGTAATGATTGTGAATTGTGTAAGATACTCAAAACCCTTCCAATTCATTGCAATTGAGTTGGGTCCAGGTCCTACCTAACCCTCCAGTGATTTTCAGAGGCTGTTGATCACATGGAAGCAATTGCCCATCTTTCTCCTGAAGAGCAACTGGAGGATTCGAACCACTTGCTTTGGATTGGCAGCCCAACTCCTTATCCACTAGGCCACCAGAGCTCCCTTTAGAATAAAGATAAAAAGATGTGTATAGCAAAACAATACAGGGCACGGAAAAAGGACAAATCGAGTTATTATTGATGTGTTGTTGTTATGTGCCATTGAGTAGCTTGCAACTCATAGTGACCCTATGTACCACAACTCTGAACCCTGCTCTGTCTTGAGCCAACTTCATTGTCTCTGACACACCTGCCCCCTTTACCCCAGTCACTTGCGCCAATCCATCTCGTCCAGGGTCTTCCTCTCTTGCTGTGTCCCTCCACCCAGCCAAGCATGATGTAGATCATTATATTCACCTTTTATACCTTTCCTGAGAAATGGTGACTGCATCAGTGGACTTGTGCACAGCAGACAGTGTGAAGAAGCAGTAGGACTGAACAGGATTTCACTCTGTTGTACATTGCATTGTGCTGTGTCCGAGCTCACTTAGCAGCATTCAACAACCACAACAATGATTACATTTCTTTCATGGTTCCGTGTCTACCTCTGGGATAGTTTCCTTCATCCTGGAGAACATTGTCCCAGAATCCGCAAACTTCCACGGAACACTGATCTCTGGTGGTCATCAGCTCTGTCTTTTCTCTCTGTAACTAGGATGGATCTTGTTCTTGTTACTTTACTGCTCTCATGTCTTTAAGGAACCCTGATGGTATAAACGTTAGACATTTGCCTACTAACCAAACTGTCAGTGGTTCAAACCCACCAGTCATTTCACCAGAGAAAAGAGCTCGTGCAGTTCTGCTCCCATAAAGATCACACTCAAGCAGACCGCACGGGGGTGCACTCTGTCCTCTGGGGTTGTTAGGACTCCACGGCACCCAACAACAGGCTACATTTGCAACACAAGTTTCGTAACTTACTCATTGTTTTTCTAACTATCACTATAGAAACATTATGTAATAGATTATCCCAAGTTACTGTCACTACTTGGACTCAGTAGTGCAGATAAAGTCTATGTCAGTTCTTTTTCCTTCAAATACTCTTCATTCTTAGTTTTCATTATGTCAATAGTGTCATTTTCTTTCCTTCAAGATGCTGAGAAAACCAAAATGGAAAATGATATTTTGGACTGTGCCCCTTGATTAAAATGTGGCCTACTATAGATTATATACTCAGTCACATCACAGGCTTCTGGTCTTCAAACAGGCCCCTCAGCCCATTGTTTTACAGTCTTAGGTGTGGGAGGGGGAAGCACACTTGCTATGGCTCCAAGATTTGGTGACTCTCCCAATTATGCATTTAATGAAAAGGAGTTGTGCTGCCAACACAAAGGCATGCAGTTCAAATCCACCAGCTGCTTCCCAGGAAAAAGCCAGGTAACCTCCTCCCTTGGGATTGACGACTATGGATTCCCCATTACTGTGTCTCTGCTTTCTTTCTGCATCCGGTTTGCAACAAACGGTCTCTGAAAACCTGCTGGAGTGTCAGCTATGAGCTGATTCCGATCTGATGACACAACGACAATTGTTGTTGTTGTTGTTATTATTATGTGCCGTCAAGTCATTTGCGACTCATAGCAACCCTGTGTACAACAGCCCTAAACTCTGCTCTGTCCTGTGCCAATCACATTGTCTCTGACACACCCATCCCTATTACCCCAGTCACTGAATCAATCC
>NW_006399876.1:8530070-8558034 GCF_000299155.1 Elephantulus edwardii
CTTTGTCTTCTTAACATTGAGCCTCAGTCCATACTGAAGGCTGCAGTCCTTGACCCTCTGCAGTAAGTGCATGAGGTCCTTCTCAGTTTCAGCGAGCAGGGTTGTGTCATCTGCATACCGCAGATTGTTGATAGATCGTTCACCAATCCTAATGCCACACTTCTCCTCATAGAGCCCAGCCTCT
Source organism: Elephantulus edwardii (assembly GCF_000299155.1). Classification (NCBI taxonomy): domain Eukaryota; kingdom Metazoa; phylum Chordata; class Mammalia; order Macroscelidea; family Macroscelididae; genus Elephantulus; species Elephantulus edwardii. The sequence goes on from NW_006399876.1 coordinate 8,530,255, forward strand.
CAGATAATCTGCTCTGCATACAGGTTGAAAAGGCATGGAGATAGGACGCATCCCTGGCGTACACCCTTCCCAGTTTTGAACCATGCAGTGTTGCCCTGCTCTGTTCTGACGACTGCCTCTTGCAACAATTGAGATTTTGTTATTTTCATTTTCATTTCTAGAGATTCGATTGAGGTTTCTACACATCCAGTTTGTGTGTCCTTTTCACAGTTTCATGTTCCTTGCAGATATCATCAAATTTATAATTTGGTTTCCTGTAAGTTATGGATGTTGACAAAGAGTACTGACTATTTCATAGACAGCAAAAAGAGTATTGAGTAGTCAGTGGACTGCCGAAAGAACACATCTGCCTGTGAGAAGTGCAACCAGGGTGCTCCTTAGAGGTGAGGATGGGAAAACTCCGTCCCACATACTGGGGCATGTTTTCAGGTGGGGCCAGTCCTTGGAAGAAGGTATCGTGCTGGGAAAGGTGGAGAGTTGGAGAAAGAGTGGGAGATCCTCAGCAAATGGCCCCGCAGCTGTAAGGACAGGCTCGAGCGTGTCGGCGCTGGTGAGGATGCGCAGGCTACTCAAAGTTCAGATCTGTCGCTCAAAGATGATCTCTGAGCCGGAGCTCAGTCCACAGCACCTAAGAACAACAACTGTTAAAAACGCAGTTTTAAAGCCCACGGCCAGTCAGCACATGAAGACTGAGCGTGGTTGTGTTTGCTGGTTCTTGCTCTTGTGGACTTGCTTCTTTGTGTGCTGCTCAATCCTTGCGCAAATCGTGGAAGTTCCTTGAACTCTAGGAATCCCTGAGGGGTGCTGACCCAGCAGTACCGCAGAAGAAAGACCCGGTGATTTACCTAAGAAAAATGAGCCGCTGAAAATCCTACAAGGCATAGTCTCTGACACGCACAGCGTCCTGCAAGTCAGAATCGTTTCCACAGCAACTGATTTTCTTTTACCATTTTCATTATTCATGAAAAGAATTCTTTCTGTAATTCATATGAACGTTTACGGAACATAATAATTTACAGAGCTCAATAGCTCATACACGTTTAGATTTGTAATGTTGCAATCTGTACAACATGACAGTGCTCAATCCACTTCTTTCCTGAGTTTCCCATTTCCATTCATCTTAGAGCTCGTTTGCATGAAGTATTAGATGCTTATGCCTTGCTTTAGAAAGTCTTAGAATGACTGCCGTCAGGCACCAGAGGTCACTGTAGACTCCCTGGTCTTCATCTCATCTCAGTTTTCTTCTCATCTAAGGAAAAAGAAACTCCCATGTACTTAATTAAAATGAAAGATGCATCTCTTTTCTTACCCCCACTGCAAATCCTCTGGTAAACCCTGCTATCTCTGCTTCCCACTATTCTATACCAGCCACCTTCTTCCATCTGCATGCAGCTGCCCTGGTCAGTGTTCTCCCCACCTCTCCAGCTCCCTGGATGCCTGCAGATTTCTTCCTTCAATCCATCCTATGCCCAGTTATCAGAAGAATTATAAAAAATGTGAACCTTATCATATCATCCACCCTCTTAAATCCCTTCAGTGGATTCCTCTTGCACAAGATAGCAACACTTAAGATTCTCCTCATGGTCCCAAGGCCCCACATCATCTTCCGCCTCTCCAACCTCTCCCTCTTGTTTGCCTTTTATTTTTTTATTATTAAATTTTATTAGTTTTAATGAACATTTACAGAGATTTTGGGTTCTCATTCATTCATTGTTGCACTGTTTTCTCTACCCTCCTCCCCAGTTCGTTCTTCTCCCCCCCCCCACCGAATGTCTATTTTAATTGTCCAATTGCCACAGTGCTTGTCAAAGCCAGTTCTGATTAATCTCCTTTGTCAGTGTGTCCTTTGCCATTCCCTATCACTCCTCCCTAAGAGAGACTTCGCCCTGATTCATAAGGAAAAGGGGATGGCGTATTCTCTTAGCTACTTCCTGCTGAAAAGAGACTCTGTGGGTTTCAGGGTGAAGATCTTCTCTCACTACTCTAAAGGGCCCCTTTGGCAGTAGGAAACACATAGACTATTATGGAGATTGATTTTGAAATTTAGATGCACTGTTATCAGTTGTACTTAGCCGTACATGTTCATATCCTTAAAGATGTATCATGGAAGTGTTGCAGCCTAGAAGACATAAATTTAACTAACAAGCTAAAAGTACATGAGTCAAAAATTAACAATCAATAATATTCCGAGTAGAGGTTCTAGTAGTGGCACAAATCAAGTTACAGAGGGAAGGTGGTTCTTACAATAAAAGGCCTATAGACTAACACTTTGTCTATTATAGTGTACAGGTTAGGAACCACAAGATGTAGAGGCTCAGCTATGTCATTTATGCTTCTTAAGTCCTGGAGCAAATTCCATCTACCCTGGGCTGTTTTACAACTCGGAAGTTCACATGCAAGGCAGAGGTGAAGTAAGGAACTGCTTATGAGGTTTTCCGTCCATTCCAACAACTAAGAAATAGTGAGAAGAGTTGGGACCTCAGAAGGCTTTTAGGACCAATTAGTAGGCTCTGTGTCCATGAGAAAATGAATATACTTACCAGTAATGTTAATGCTCACCCACAGCTCTTCTGGGAGGATCTAAATCATTGAAGCGTCCTCCTTTCTTTCCAGCTGGGAGCTGGGGCCTGTCAGTCCTGTCTGCTACGAGGACCTGATGTGGGCCACCTTGGCCAAGTGTCCTTTAGAGCCACACTTAAAGCAAGTGAGTGGGAGCTTCCTCTCTACTCCCTTGCCTGTGTGTGGCTCTCATCTGTGACACTATCTACTGAAGTGGCCCAGCTTTCCACAGTGGAAGCAATTCTGACCTCCTTTATTACCTTTGGGTGGCACTGTATATGAGTAAGACTTCTTTTTCCTGACATAGGCCCTAAACTGGCAGCAATAGCTGCCCCAATAATTTTGGCCATTCTCTGGTCTTTTCTCTTCCCTCTAGATCCCAGTTGTTAAAAGAGGGAAAAATTTAAGCAAATGTATAACAAATAATTTTGAACATTATAATCTTTTAAGCTTAAGGCTAGAAGTATTAACAATATCATCATTTCCAATCCAGATATATATGTTCCAATGCAGTACCTATTTTCCATAAATGGTTTTGGTAAGAGGAATGTTGTAAATGTGGATACATTTCCACTATTCCTCCTCTATGCCACGATATAGTGTTATTAGCTTGAGCAGTTATAAATCCATTGCCATCCTTACTCTAACTTAATTCTTTTTTTTTAAATTTCAATTTGTTGTTAATTTCAGTGAAAATTTACAGAGGCTTTGGATTTCCATTCATTCATTGTTGTAGATTTGTCCCCTCCCAAGGCTCCCCCCCACCCCAGAACACTACCCTCTTGGAAAAGTAAAAGAAAAGATTCTTTCATTGTTTTACAAACCCTCCCCCAGGTCCACTCCACTATGTAGCCATCGCTCTAGACTCCTGTCATGACAGAAATACCTAGTCACATATCTCTTTTAAACAGTTTTCTCCCTCCTTTGTTTCAGTGCAGTATACATTATTGAACCCTTCTTACTCAGTCTTGTTTGCCTTTTAGACCACACTGAATTCCCCTCTGCTTCCTGGAGATCTCAAATCCTTCCTCATCTGGAATCCAGTTAGACTTGCTTTCCTCCAGCCTGAGATAATCTTCTTGAGTGTTGACTTCCAGGTCTTAACTAAAAAATCACCCTCATAGAAAACTTTCCAAAACTTCACTCTGAATTAGCGCCTGCTCCCCAGTTACTGGCTGCTTCAGCACCTGGCTGTTTGCTTTGTTGCACAGACTGCTCTGTCCGATTAAACTGTTATTAGACTTCTTTCTGGTTATTTTCTCCATGAGGCAGTGGTGGCTTAGTGGTAGAATTCTTGCCATCCATGTGGGAGACCCGGGTTTGATTCCTGGTCATGCGCCTCACACACAGCCCGCACCCATCTGTGAGTGGAGACTTGTGTGCTATGTGATAATGAGCATGTGTCAGCAGAGCTTCCAGACTACGGGGACTAGGAAGAAAGGCCTGGTGGTGGGCTTTTGAAAACCCTGTGGGTTACAGTAAGGCTGCCTGTCCTCCACCTCAGGGCTGACAGGGCTAAGCAGAGTTTTGTTCAGTTGTGTGTGCTGACACTGTGATGGACAGCAGGTAACATATAAAGTGTACTATCTCAGGCTGATATCCTTTCTCCATTCCTATCCAGTCTATATGTTGAAAAAATAATTGAAGAAGCTGGACTCTGTGTAGAAGAATGTGGCATCAGGATGGGAGGAAGACTCATCAACAACCTGCATTATGCAGACAACACAGTGTTACCTGAAGAAGAAGACTTGAGGCACTTGCTACAGAAGATCAAACACTACATCCTGTCATATGGATTATATCTCAACATCAAGAAGACAAAAATCCTCACCAGGGGGCCAATGGGAAACATCATGACTGATAAAGACTGAAGTTGTCAACAACTTCATCTTACTTAGGTCAACAATCAGCCCTCAGCACCAGCAGCCAAGGAATCAAAAGATGTGTTGTGATGGGAAAGTCTGCTGTCCAGAACCTCTCCAAATCATTGAGGAGCAATGATGTCTGTTTGGAGACTAAGGTACATCTGATTCAGGCCCAGGTCTTTCTAATAACTTGCTATACATTTGAGAGCTGGGCCATGGATAAGGATGACAGAAGAATTGATGCTTTTGAACAGTGGTGTTGGAGAAGAGTCCTAAGTAGCCCATGAGCTATCAAATGAGTAAGCAGATATGTCTTGGAGAAGATGCAGCCAGAGTGCTCCTTCAAGGCAAGGATGGTGAAGCTTCATCTCACGTACTGTGGGTGTATTTCTAGGAGAGGCTATTCTTTGGAGAGGGACATCATTCTGGCAAAGGTGGAAAGGTCAATGAAAGAGAGGAAGACCCTCAATGAGACAGATTGACACAGTGACTGCAGCAGTGGACTCAAGTGTATCAGAGATGAGGATGGCACAGGACAGGACAGGGCTCAGCTCTTTTGTCCATGGGGTCACTAGGAGTAGCACATAACTACATAACAATTTGTCTTTTCACAGCTCGAGTGGCATCTGTAAGCTCAGGAACCTCGCTGTCTCGCTCACTGTTCCAGCACCAGGGCCCAGAATGGATCCTGGCATGTGTAGGTATTGTAAATATTTGTCCGATGAAAGAGCCAATCAATACTCGAGCCTGGGCTTTCTGATTCCCAAGCTGGAGCCCTTTCTGCTATGTTCTGTCCCATGCCAGCAAGCTTGTGTTGGTGGAAAGGGCTGAGAGTCAGGGCATTTGGAATATCAGAGTCCTGTTGGGCCAGTCGTCTTCTCACCCTGGGCCTCAGGTCACCCATTTGTTCTGGACAACAGTGATCAAAGTGATGAGAGGCACAGGAACAGATGTCCAGCAGGTGGCGCCATTTGCTCGTCTAAATCCATTTATCTTAGATACATTTATCCATGTATCTCAATCCATCTCTTTGCTGACCTTCCACTTTTCCAAGCATGGTGTCCCTTTTCAAGGAATAGCCTCCTAACAAAATGTTCAACATATGTGAGACAAAGATTCACCATCTTTGTATAAAAAAAAAAAACCAAAACACTTCAGTTGCACTTTCTCTAAGACATATGTTTGTTCTTTTGGCAGTCCATGGGATACTCAATACTCTTCTTCCAATACCACAGCTCCAAGGCATCAATTCTTCTCCTATCATCCTTATTCACTGTCCAGCTCTCAAATGCATAGCAGGTGACTGGAAAGACTGTGGCTTGAATCAGACTAATATTAGTGCTTAAACTGACATCGTTGCTCTTCAGGACTTTGGAGAAGTCCGTGACTGCAGCCTTTCCCAGTGCAATGTGTCTCCTCATCTGACTGCTGGTACGACGGGTGCTGACTGTGGATTGAAGCAAGATTAAGTCACTGACAATGTCAATTTATTCTCCATCTATCATGATGTTGCCTACCGGCCCAGTAGTGAGGATTTTCATTTTCTTGGTGTTGGGATGCAATCCATATTGAAGGCTGCAGTCCTTGATCCTCTGTAGCAAGTGCCTCAGGTCACTCTTGCTTTCAGCAAGCAAGGTTGTGTCATCTACACAACGAAGGTTGTTGATGCGCCTTCTTCCTATCCTGATGCCGTATTCTTCATCATAAATCCCAGCTTCTCTAATGCAAACAGCACTGAATAGGTATGGAGGGAGAACACAGCACTGACATGCTCCGTTCCTGATTTAAAACCATGTGGTGTTCCCTTGCTCTGTCTCTTCAGTCAGTCAACAGCTTCCTCATTTAGGTATAGATTTTGGTTCTGAATACCAGGGTGCTTTCTTTTCAAGTGCACACACACACACACACACACACACACACACACACACACACGTTGACAACAACTTGAAAGGTTAGATATGAACCTTGACAGCAGTGATGTTATGTTGATGAAGGAGGAACAGGAAAAATCCTCAGAAAAGGACGATTAGAATAGGTGTGATCAGTGTCACTGAATTTCACACGCAGAAACTTGATTATGTTTTTGTTACATATTACTCAACAACAACAAAACCCCAAAATAGTCACAACAATGCAAACTTACATGTATTTAAAAACAATATTTCAGACACATCCTGCCATCATCACTACTACTCCTAAACACCAAAGAAAGGCTTCTTCCTTATGTTTACATTTCTGTTACTAGGCTTTCTGTTTCAGGATAGTTCTAAACTGACAGGAAAGTTGTAAGATAAAGAGTCTCGATGTACTCCACACTTGGTTTCCCCTATGGTTAGATTTCACTTTGGCATGGCACATGCATCACAATTAGAAAGTTCAGACTTTATCCAAGGAGCTGCTCACCTGTTAAGTGATGAGGTCCTAACTGAAAGGTTGATGGTTTGAATCCACACCAAGAGGCTCCCTGGAGAAAGACCAGGTGGTCTGCTCCTGTAATGATTATAGCCCACAAAACCCAGCGGGGCACAGCCTCTCTGTCACACACAACTGCTGTGGGTTGGAGGACACCTGGTGGCAACACATTCTATTCAGATTTTTGTCTGAGGCTGCTGTTCACGGGCAGGGGTGGGGTGTCCCAAGTTCAGCCAGGACAGCATGCTATGTTTTGTGCCGTCTCAGGATCCTCCTGGCTCTGACCATTTATCCCACATTCTTGCCTTTGACACCACTGAGGTTTTCAGAGAGGGCTCCAATCTGTGTCTTGGGATTATAGTCACTGAAGATTCCAAGTTGAGAGTTACAACCCTTCGCCCTCTGCGGAGCTGAGAAAGAAGAGTTTGCATTAGAAATCGATGACTTTTTGCTGAAACCCTTGGCTGCTCCTGGAGATGGTCCTCATAATCAATTGTGTATCCAACACCAGTGTGTGCCAGGCCCAGCTATGTGGCAGGCCCTGCTGCGTGCCATGTGGAGGAGAGCTAAGAGAGACAAGTGTCCTTTCTGAGGAGACTTAGAGGCCAGTTCTTTAGTCCTGAATGGAAAGCAGAGGCCCCACAAAGGCAGAGGGTGACGCTTCACCCCAAAACCCATCTGAAGGAGACAAGGGTGACAGGTCTCTGGGAATGTGTCCTATTCTGTGACCCTCTGGAGGGCATGGCTCAGCGCTCGAGCGTTTGCCTTGACACAGGGCTCAGGAGACTTTGAATAGCGCCATGCTGTTAGACACTCAGTATCTATTTCACTGAGGAAGATTTAGGGTCTGGAACGTGGCGGAGATACCGTCCAAGGCTTCGTGATCACTGGACTTCTAATTCAGCTCATCAACTTAGGTCTGTTCTATGTTCAAAGTTATTAATGGATGTTGTCGAATGACGAGTTCCAGCTATAGCGGGGTGGCACCTGTTCCATCTGCATACACGCTGCTCTTTGAGCCCAGTTGACAACGTCTGCATCAATCCATCCCTTCAAGAGCATCCCTCTCTGTTCTCTCACCACTTCACTAGTATGAAGGCCTCTTCTTTTTTTTTTAATTTAAAATACAATTTTTATTTTATATGGGTTTACTTAAAAAGTTCGTATACATTGTTTTTTACACCAGATCTTTGCCCTTTCCTTTACTCACCCCTCCCTCCACCAGTGGAATGATGTGACGCTATGATTAACCGCCCACCGCCCATCCTCACCCCTTGCTCCCCCACTGCCGGATCCTCACACACATTCTACAATAATGGCCTTATGCAGTATCTGTCATGATACAGTATCTGTCCCTAGAAGGCCTCTTCTAGGGAATTTGGAAAGACCTCATCGAATGCTAACAGAGTCTTTGGATAAAAAGTGTGGAATTTTGCCTGTCTTCAAGGCTGTGACCACATTAAGCAAATAATTGATGGAGGCAATTTGAATCCAAATCTTTCTGTCTCCTAATTTTTGTTACCCCCTCCCACTGCACCCTGCCTGTGCTCTGCTGAGCCTTCAAGCTTGGAGTGAAATTGTACTTTTTGTACACTCTCCCCTTGACCCAATAAGTTACAGCCTGATCAGAAGTTTGGGGTCTGCTCTCCTTTGCATAAGGAAGGGGATCCTTACCCCACAGCTGTGGCTGAGATCACACCTTTCTTGGGTAATCTGGGGTGGGGATGGTTTAGATGCCTGATTCCTGGGCATTTACTGCAGATGAAAAGCCCAGGACTTGGATGCAAATGATGTAGGTGTATTGGCCACCTGTGTCTCTCACCAACTGTGGGGACAGGTCACTTTTCATCTGTCACAGAGTATTTATTTCAGTGCATAAAGGCTATGAGAGTTTGTTAGAGAAAAGCCACTTGCAGGGATATTGGAAGTCGCTTACTTTTCGAGGACAGAATCAGACTTTAAAGAGAAGTCTCTTGCTTTGCTGAAGGATCAGGCTGGAGTGAAGCACTTGTGCTGAGGAGTGTCATTCATCTTCAGGACCAAAGTAAAGTTGAAACCACTTCTCCCTCCCCTTCAGCTTCCTCGAAAGCTGTTGGCCTCAAAAGCTTGGAGAAGTGAGAGAATGCCTCTGACATCCTCTAGTGCTGGACAGGAGGACCTGGGGACACACGAGATAGGATCTGTTCCCGTCCAAATGCTCTAGCATCCAGCACGGGTCAACCACTCTGAACGCGCAGATGTTGAGTGAACCAGTGAATGAGGGAGCGAATGAAGACGTGTTAACCTGACCCCAGACCCCCCCTTCCCCTGTTCATGGCAACGCAAGACACCAGGGTACCAAAAAGGCAAACTGGACTTTATTATAAAGTTGGCTACAAAGTCACCGCAGCACCACGAGGTGGCCCTCTGGGCAGCCCAGGCGGCCTGGCGGCCGGGTGAGTCCCGCACCAGGTACACGCACCCGTGCAAGCACATGTGTGACGGCAGGTCTGCCTTCCTCCATCGGAAAGGAACGTAGCGTCTCTTCGCGCCCCCCACCCCAGGCGCGGGGCACAAAAGTCACAGGAAGAGCCGCTGTGGGGCGGCTGAGTCCATAGGAATTGAAATCCCGTTACTGGTGTGTAGAGAATTCTACGTGGGTGTCAAGAGCCCCTTGGGGCACAGGCTGGCCGAGTGGGCCCTGCATTTCCCCCACAAAGGCCCAGGGGTGGCTTGGCCCCTAGGAGTGGAGAACTGGCCCGGGCCCATTGGGCAGCGCAGGGGGGTAGAGAGACTCCCCCATTCTCCCCTTGAAATCCCATTCAAGGAAACTCACTACGAGTGAATACAATTGGAATGGAAACTGGGATCGCTCGAAGTCTCTTGATTTTAAAAAGAAGCTCCCCTCCCAGTCCCTCCCCTCTCCCCCTGAAATTCTGTGGGGCCTGGGGAATCAGTACATCCCCCTCTGGCCCCCAGAGTCCCCCCAGCAGTCTCGGGAGGGTGGAGAGCGGCTCCACGTCTTGATGACAATATGCCATACTTGACGACGTTAAGTCACAGACTTATTCAAAACGTTGGTTCCCCTCCACTTCCATCTGCAGAGAGAGGGAGAGAGAGGGGGAAAGGTCAGGAAGGCGTGCGGGGGTCCATGAGGGTCTATGGCTGAGGACAGATGGAGTAACAGTGTGACTAACCGAGGTTTGGGTGTGGACAGAGATGCCACCACGGCCCAGGGCCTGAACTTCCCTTCATTCTCTCCCCAGCCCTGCTAGACTCTTGCCTTGTAGCCCCATTAAGGAGCAAGAACACCAGGTCAGACCCCTAATGCTCTTATATCAATTTTCTGGGTGACCTTAGGCAAATTCAACTCTTGATTGTCTTCAGGGGTGTAAAATAGTGGAGAGTTAATCACTCTAGGTCTCTCATAGATTAAGAATCACAAACCATGACCTAAGGGGTCTCTAGCACTCTGTCCTCCCTCCCCTACCCCTGCTTCTGCGCCTAATTGTCCAGAACTTTCATACTAAGGTTTTCACTTGTTCCTATTATCACCACTACCCCAGCTAGCAGGTGGTGCATCCCATTTAATAAAACTGAACTACATCGAGAAGAATTGACTAGCATCTTATTAGTAGGACAGGGAGCACTTGGATGTGGCTGCACTCACCTTCATGGAAGCTGTCTTGAACTTGGCTCTGGAGTTGATGCAACTCATCAGTAAACCCATCGTAGGGGAATGCTGAGACACCTGTCTCAAAGGCGGTTTCGTATGTGGCCAGGTCCTCCAGGAAGCTGTGGTCTTCTGGGGACAGGTTGTTGCAAGGTGACAAGGCCCCTCCTGGGCCCGCTGCCTCAGGACCCTCCGAGCCCCATTCCCCACTGGGGGCTGAGGTGGTGAGATCCATGAAGATGTCTTCCACAGGCGTCTCTTCCAGGAATATGTCATCAGGGTCAGCCAGAAAGTCCAGCTCCTGGCATTTCCAAGGTTTTAGTTCCAGGCTGAGCACAGGGGGGCCAGCCCCTGGCAGGGACAAGTTAGAGTCCAGGGGCTCCAGCCCTCCAAGAGGCTCCAGTCCACCGGTGCCCGCCTCAGCGGAGAAGGGCCTGTCCATGCCCTGGGCCAACTGGCTGATCTGATGGATGAGACGGTCGATCTCGTTCTGCTCCTTCTCAGAGTAATGGAAGAAACTTTGCTTGACTGGAGAGGCCTCAGGTGTGAGGAGGCCTTCTGGCATCAAGGGGACATCCACAGAGAGGGGACCCCGAAGCTGAGCCAGGGCCAGGAGCGTGCAGTCCCCATTACCAGGGCTGCTAGGGCTTGGGGGCAACTTCTCATAGAGAAAACTGCATCCCTCCTGGGCGAAGTAAGTCTTGGTGGGGTTGGGGCTCAGCTGTTCTGGGAAAGTTTGGCTGGGGCTACCCAGATGTGCTTGGAATGCTGTGCTCGGAGGTGTCAGCTGCTCCTGGGTAGGACTTCCCAGAGGTTCCGGGAATGTGGCAGTGCTGGGCAGCAGCTGGTCTGGGAAAGTGGAAGTGCAGGGAGTCAGCTGGTCTTCATAGCCTCTGGCTGAGGCTTCAGTCAGCTGGCCTTGCAGTGGGCTGGTTAGAGGATCTGGGAAGGTTGCACTGCTGGGTGTCAACTGCTCAGAGAAGGTTGCAGTGCTTGGAGTCAGTTGTTCTTGAAGAGAGCTGGATGGAGTGGGCAGATGGGTCTGGAAGGGTTCGTGGAGGCTGAAGAGGAAGGCACAGCCTCCTGGCTGGCGAGGCGTGTAAGGTGGGGTGCATACAAGGTCCTTGCTCAATTCAGTTTGGAGAGAAGGTTCAGGTCCAGCAGGGAATGTCAGGTAGCTGAAGTCCAGTTCTTTGGGGGGCCGGGAAAGCTCTTCGGATGCTGAAACAACACCCAGTTCAGGAGCGACTGGAAAAGTGCTGCTTCTGGGAGTCCCCAGTGCTGGGGTGAAGAGTGGGTTGGGGCTGGAGCACGGCTCTTGGGAAAGAATGCTCTCCGGGAATGAGGGCAGCATCGTGGGGGTGCCCAAAACATAGGCTGCCTGCGTGTTTTCAGTGTTCAGCTGCTGTCGGAGGCTCCAGGCTTCTGAGTCACTGGAGAGGAGAGAGGAGGCAGCCAGTAAGCGTTTGTTGTCCATTCCCAGGGCAGTGCCTGCTTTGTTTCTCCTTCATGCCGACCCCCAGGCCCTGCCTTGCAGCTCACCTGATCGGGTAGTTATTGGCAGTAATGGGGCCCTCTGGACCTTCTGAGTACAACAGGCAGTAAATCCAGGCCCAGCCTCCAGTTTTGGCCTGCAGTCTCACCACCATTTCTGCTTGAATATCTCCACTCTCAGCCACTGAGGAGAAAGAAGACAGAGTTAGTTAAAGGCTACTGGGCAACGTCACCTAACCTCTCCCCTTGCTCATCTCTCCACTGGGCTGAGATAGATGCAACATTTCCTCCTCTGACTACTCTAACTTGCAATCTTCAGCCCCCCACCCTGACCTCACCATTCAGTGTCTTCCAGTTCTGAGTCTATTCCCACCTTGACTCTTACTCTACTGCTCACCCTGTAACATCCCAAACTACTGGCTTCTGGTCCCTCTCCGCCATCATCAATCTTGACCCCAGCCCACTCCTAGTATTAACTTCTATGCCCTTCCCCCACTCCCTGTCTTGCCCCCAGCCTCTCTGGACACTCACACAGGCGGTAATGTTGAGCAGAAGCATGGGCCAGGTCCTCAGGGTGCAGCAGTCCATACCATGATTTACAGAGCAGTTCATTGCGCTCAAAGCCCAGGTAGATTAGGACACTGGGAAGGTGGAAAAAGTGAGGTCAGCTTTTTGTTTTCCCTGATAGATATCCAGATACCTCACTCGCCCCCAGGATATCTGCCCCTCTAGACACAATTTTCCCTGCCCCTGATGCTCCCTAATCTGGGGATCCCCTCCTCTTAAGCCTTTCTCCCTGGGGTCTGAGGATTCTGAGCTTACCTCTCAGAGATGTCCAGTAGAGTCAGGTCCTTGGCATGATGACTTTGGAACATGGCCAAGAAAAGTGAGGCAGGGCCAGGGCCAGGGCCAGGGCCGGGGCGGGATCTTGGTTCCAGAGGAGCACAGAAGGCTGTGAATACAGGATTTCCTGCCCAGTAGGCTCCAGGTGGGTGAGGGTGGAATCGACCTCGAATAAGCACCAGCTTATTGCCTGCAGTCTGGCGCCTTAGGGACTTTGAGGTGTTGAAGCGACAGCGGAAGAGGCGATCTAGGTAAGTTAAGAGAAAAATAGGCAAGAGAGTGAGTGGCTGAGAGATGGCAGCTAGGGAGAAACTGGATAGCAGAGAGACAGTGAACTGAAAAAGTTAGAATGAGGTCCTTACCAGTGTCCAGAGCAGAGGGCAGGGTGAGTTGCTGGCGCACAGTGAGGTGGTCAGCTGGATCAATGATGTCGTAGATACTGTCACCCTGGGCAACCAAGTCCACCTGAAGAGAAGAAAGGGAGGATGGCCATTAGTGAAGGCAGCAAAAGTCAGTGCTTGACCCGAAGCCTCTTGCAGGGATGATTCCTCTCTACCCAGAAATTCTCAGATCTGAAGAGGTGTAAAGCTCATTGCTCCCACCCCAGCCTAAGCTGAGAAGATCCTAACACTCACCATGGAGTGGCCCAGATGCTCGCTCACACTCTCAGACAGGTACAGGAGCTTCCCTTCAGCGGTGAACACCAGAAGGAAGCCAGGAAGCGCTGCCACGATGTCTTCAAGCTCTTGAGCTGAGAGAAGTCCTGTGGGACCTGCCAGAGGAGCGCCTGTAGGACAAGAAGACGAGAGAGTCAGGAATTAAGATTGTGAGGGAAAGCAGAGGTGAAGAAAGCACAGCCTGAGTTCCACAGAATCCAGAGGAATTTCTCAAAGACCTGCCTCTGCATACACCTGTTGACCCGCTGCCCGCAGCTCTTGGCCCGGGAACCTGTTGCTGGATCGCTCTAGCCAGAGAACTCAGATCACTTCTAACAGCAGCCGGCACGTCGGCAGCCCTGAATTTCAGGACCGCGGAGAGCGCATCCAGGCAGTCAGCACCACGGACAGTTACCGCAAACACGCGGAGTTCAGCACCGCGGACAGCGCTCCAAACCCTGCTGCTAAAGCCCTTTCAGGAAAGCATGCTGCACTTCCCCAGGCTCTGGCGGCTCCATCCCTGTAACTCCCAGGCTTTCCCAGACTCCTGAGGCGCCTCTGTGCTCGCAGAGACGGAGCCCTTCAGTGCTGGTTGCTGTCTTCCCAGACCCCTGGCACCTGCCTCTCTAAATCTCATCCAGAACTCAGGTGAGCTCCGTAGAGCACACGGGGTAAAAGTCCTGTCTCTTAGTCTCTCTCCAACACGCTGCCCAAGACACGCAGCGGTCCCACCGGGTCCTCCCAGCCTCTCTGTCCCCGTGCCTGCCGGGTCTCCAGCAGCCCTGGATGCTCACCTCCGGCAAAGAAGACGCCTTTGCGAGTGTAGATGCAGGCGAGGCTCATGATGTGCAGGTAGGACAGCCGGACCTTGTCCGCCTCGGCTAGCGGCAGCAGCTCCTTGAGGTTTCGGATCTCAGCGTTGATCTGGTCGCGGCGCGCCTTGGAGGCGCCCTTGGTGGAGCGGTACATGACTGCTGGCCGCAGAGCTCCGGCTCGGCGCCCCAGCACCTGCGTTCCCGTCCCGACGCGCCGCTGGTAGCTTCCTCCGCCTGGCTTTCCAGTCTCGCTCAAGCTCTCTCCTCTCCTCTCCTCTCCTCTCCTGGGCTCCGCTCGGCTGTGCTGCCCCCCTTGCCTGCCTCGTCCCGCCTTATATAGCTCCTGCCGGGCGTGGGGGGCTCGCTTTGGAGACGGAGGGGGCGGGAAAGCGGGAGGCTGGACTAAGCAGGCTGCAGCGGGAGCCACTTGCTGGGGAGGGGGGACGCTCCTCCTCCCTCCCCAGCTTCCTACGTCACCTCGTGACGTCGAGCAGGAGCGGGAGGGGGACCTGGAAGGGGGGGGAAGGAGGCTGCGGAGGGGGCCGCGGCTGGTGCGAGCTGAGCAGAGCGGGCTTTGCCCTGAGGAGGCCTGAAAAGGGGGCGGGGGACCCTGGTGTCCCACGACGTCCAGCTGAGGGAAGGGCCAGGGCCAGGGCTGAAGACCCTGGCGGTGGAGTCTGTGAATGCAGGGAAAATGCTGATTCTAACATGGATTTGTCTGAGGGGGATAAAGATGGTTTGCAAATCCCCCTCCCCCAAATATTTACCAAACAAAGGTCATGTACGCACATAGAAGGCGGGAGGATCTGCCCTAGAATCTGGGAGGCAGGTCACAGGCAGGGTTCCCCTCTGGGGACCACTCACCCTCGGACCCCCCTGGTCACTCTCAAAAATCAAATCCCCCACCCCGCCTGACCCATGCCCAAACCAGGTCTTATCGATTTGACAGGAGGGGTTACACCAGGAGGGACCTGAGTCTTAAGATGGGATGCAAGCAGGGTCTTGGAGGAGAGGGAGAAGTTGGACTTGACCTTGGTCCTTTCCCTCCACAGCCCAGAACAGGAACACCAACGCCATGGTCTGCACTGATTCTTTCTTTTCCCTTTCATGCGTAAACGTTAGCCACTGGTGAGGGAAACTGAGGCAGGAACGGGGGGTGGGGGTAGGGGGAGGGTCTATCCCTGCACCGAGCATCCCTCCCTCCCCTCCCCGTTTGCAGCCCCAGATTTAGCGGCTCCCCCACCCGCTCGCCAGCCTGCGTCTCCTGGCGGGCCGGGGGCGGGGGCGGGGCCGGGGGAATCCCAGCTCCATATTAGGGCAGGAATCCTCGGCGGCGCGGCGGCGGCGGGCGGGGCCTGCAGCCTCCGCAGCGCTCCGGGGGCTCCCCCGCCACCGGCCCGGGCGGGAGGATGGGGAGGCAGCCGGGCAGCGAGCGGGGCTCCCCACGACCCCCGCACCTACCAGAGACCCCTAATCACTGCCCTCCCCGCCCCTCCCCACTCGGGCGCTGGGACTCCTCGCTCCTGTCCTCCGTCTCCAGCTCTCCCCAACATCCCTTCCTCCCAGCCAGCATCGCGTCGCTCTGCTACGTGCACCCCCAGCCCGCAAGTCTTAGCTCCCCTGCTTCTCATCCTTCCTCCTCTGAGTCTATTTTGTCCATCGCCTTTGTCTTTCTATCCTCACTACAAACAATTACTTTCTGTGGGGGTTGGGACATGTTTTTATTTCCTCCACGACCCCCTTAAAGAAAAAGGTGGGCTGGGGGCCGCTTTGTTGGAAATCTCATTTGGTAGGCTGGGGGGGCGTGGGGTGGGGAAGCCTATAAAGTCCCTCAAGAAGGGTGGAGATGAACTTTGACCTCAAGGAAAACAAAACAAATGAGGTCGAGAAACTCTCCATTTGAATTCTGGAAAAGATGTTCGCAAGAAAGAGGGCGTGGGGGTGGGAGTGCAGCAAAGAGAAGGGTGTTTGAAAAGAGGGGTCCACGGCTGGAGGCCATATCCGGTGCCCTCTGGCTGCAGCTGGGCCACCCACTTCCACCACCCTGTGCTCAGTGGTATGACTGATGTGGAGAAAGGGGAGCGGGTCTGGGCACCCTTGCCTCTAACCCTTGGACCGGGAGCACAGAGAAGTGGCTCCTTCAGGAAGGACATCTCTGCTGTCACTTTCATCTCTGGCTCCCTGAGATACCCCACCTCCCCACTTCTATCTGGACAGCCCCAGGTTTTAGGACCTTTTCCTGGATGAAAATCCAAAGCATCACCCCTGTCTTCCTCACTCGTTGATGTCATAAGCCCTGGCTGGAGGACACCACGAAGTGTTCCTCTCTGAAGGGGGCGCTGGTGGTCTAGTGGATAAGGAATGGCACTGCCAACACAAAGGCAGGTGGTTCAAATCCACCAGCTACTCCTGGGCAGAAAGATGGGTGGTCTCCTCCAGTGTGGTTTACAGCTGGAGAGGCAACTGTGAGTCAGTTCAGACCCGATGGCAATGAATCTGAGTCAGTTTTGTTTGTCTGTTTTGGTTTTGGTTTCTCTGTGCTGACAGGTGTACTGGCTGGACCCTGTCCGGCCTGCAGTAAGCTGAGCAGGGGAGCTGTGCAGGCAGCGGCCGCTGTCCATGGTCCTGAAAGATTTACCCAGCAAATCATGTTGGTGATGGTTTGCCTGGGACATAAAGAAAAGGTCTTGGGTCCACACAAATCTCAGGGTGAGGCCCCATTTAGCCCTTTTAATCTCCCCTGAGGCAGAATATTCAGGAGGTTCTTACAGAGGACAATATTTCTGGGTTTAGGAGTAAAGTAAGTATGAGAGAGAGACCTGGGTTCAGGGGAAGAGACCTTGGATTTTTCCAGGAGAATAGGGTTAAGGAGAAGGTAGTCTGGAAGGGAAGAAGGGTCTAGAAGGGGACAACGTCGGGTGGGGGAGGCAGCGAAGGGCTCATTCTCATCCTAGTTTTCCCACTCTGAGTCAAGTTGAGAAGCTCTTTATGCCCCAAAGTGTCCTCTCCCCAGGCCAGCTCCTACCCTCCCTTACCTCCCACCTCCGTGAAGCTATTTTTAATTGTGCAGAACCAAAAATAGCTTGGCAGCAGCTTCAGGCTGTGGGAGAGGAGCTATTTATATCACCAGTGACGGTTCCGAAATAGCAAGCAGGAGGAGGGGGGCGGCTGGCACGCTAGAGAGCTCCTGGCCGCTGCTAAAAATACTGCCAGTGTGAGTCATCCTGGCCCGGCTGAGTCACCCTGCTCCCTCCCAGCGGCAGGCGGTAGCAGAACAGGCTAAAGAATTGGATGCCTGATGTGGGGGAGGCATCAGAGCCCTTTGGCTGTGGGAAAGTGGGCAAGAGAATGAATTGGGCAAGGGGCTTTGGGGGGGGAATGTGTATATGGCATGGAGAGGGGAGCAAGAGCCATTCAGACAAACTCACTAGGAGAATGCATCATTCCTGGGCAGGCACCAGTGTTCAGGGATGCTCAGGCAATCAAAAGGAGAGAGCTAGACTGTGCAGGAGTGTGTGTGTCTGTGTCTGTGTGTGTCCATCTGCCCCTTTCACTGTTCATTATGTTTGGATGTCTATGTGTCTGCATCCGAGCCTGTGTCTGTCTGAATCTGTGTGTATATGCATCTGCATATCTGTCTGCATGTATCTCTGTAGCTATGTGTCTGTCTCTGTATCTGTATGTCTTTGTCTATGCTTGCATCTATGTTCATAATGGCTGTGACTACATAGCATGTAGTTACATGTTTGTGTCTGTATGAATTTATATGTCTGCAGCTTTGTGTGCACGAGAGAGTGAGAGAGAGGTCCTATGGCTTTGTCTCTCACCTGTGACTATGTAAACATTCCCAACCTCAATGCACCATCTATTGCCCTCTTTGATGCCACTTTAAAAATTCTTGCACTGTCTAGCTCTTGCTCACCTTCCTTAAGCCAGCATCTTCCTCCCTTTCTAACCTTTGAGCCCCAAGCATTTGTCCTTTTCGTCACATGAAAATCACTAGATAGAGGCATGGAGGAAGGGAGGCCTATCTAACATTTCTCCCCCTCTCCTAACATTTCCCCCCTCCCTTGATCCATCCTGGATCTTTCTGGCCCTGCAGGAGTAAGTGGTTTTCCATCATTCCATATTTGGGGAACTGAGAGAAAAGAAGGACTTCTTTAGTTCTAAAAAAAATTCTTGGAGTGGGCACAGGCGTGTGCAGCACACACACATACACAACTGAAAGAGAGAATGAGAGAGAGAAAAAAAAATTATCAAGGTCCCTTCTTTACAGAGACAAGCTCTTGCATCTGTTGCCATGGCAACTCGCCCACTCCTTCCCTGAAAAATCACCAAGAAGAGGTGATGGCATAGAAAAGGGATTGGCTGGTTTCTTTCTTTATTATTTTTCCCAAAAAGGGCTTTTTATAGCAAGAACAAGCCATGAGATCCCTAGCCCCTGTCTTGCATTGCTTTATTAGGGATCTGCAGAGACACCACCTCTCAGCCTGAACCACAGAAGGGGAGGTGGATCTTTTGCAGAGATTTTGGGGAGGATGATCTCCTGAGAGGGAGCTGAGGAAGAGTGAGGAGGATGATTCTCGAGAATAGCATGGGGAATCCTGGTTAGAGCTGGTTTTATGAGGATGTAGAGATAGAAGCTTGACAGAGGACCATCAAGATCTTGTCTTGCTCTGGATAAAGATGCATTTGAGAAAGAGAAGGGAGGCCAATAGGGAGGTAGGGATATTAGGGTGGAGAGAAGAGAGAGATGAAGATGGCCAGACACAGAGAGAAGCCTTGATGGTCTTCAGAGGGAACAAGAAGGTGATAACATGCCAAAGCTTCCAGTAAAATCTTATGGAAGTCAGAGCAGATAAATGGAAATGATGGCTCAAAAGAGAGCCAGTGATGCCTCTGGTGCAGGAAGTCACCTCTGGGCTCCAGCTGTGGCAACGTGGCCTGGGGTTCCAAGCAAATAGGGGCCATAGATGAATGCTCTCAGGAAGCTTCAAAGCTCACCTCTCCTAACTCTAGTCCCATTCTGAGGCCCAAAGTCTTCTTCAAAGCTGGCCACCAGCCACCGCAGCCACATCACTTTGTTGAGTGAACTGTAGCCTCCTGCCAAATGACTGGATGGTGGAAAGGAAGGAATTCCTCGTTGTCTCCTGTGCTTGGCTTGCTTATGAAACGGGGTCACTTGGCGCTGGAGGTTACAAAGCCAGAGCAAGAACACAAACAACTCTGGAGAGTGATACCTCCAACCCCAAATGAGCTGCCACCTGTAGCAGACTTTCTGAGCAAGGACATGACCTGGCTGGAGGTGGGGTGAGGTGGAGGCAGATCCATTCGGCTAATGGAGCAGAGAGATGACAATACTTCATCTTTTCCCTGGCCTATTAAACATAATATCATGACACATCTGACTGATACATTATAGCCATTTGATAGATGATTCAACAGAGGCTTAGAGCTGGAAAAAGACTCTTGGTAACATAGCAAGTCAGTGACAATGCTTCACTTTGAGTGACCTTCTAGCTCCCACCCTCGGCTCATTTTCTTGTACCAAAGGGCAGGCCAAACTATGTTCTTCAAGCCAAACTTAGCCCACCAGCTGTTTCTGTAAATAAAATAGTGTTGGAACACAGCCACATCTCTTCATTTATAGATTGTCTAGAGCCATTTTGCAATGATGTCATGTCAGTCCAAGGACTAAAGTGCACCTGATTCAGGCCACGGTCTTTTCCATCACTTGCTGTGCACCTGAGAGCTGGACAATGAATAAGGATGACAGAAGAAATGATGCCTTTGAGCTGTGGTGTTGGAGAAGAATGATGAAGATCCCACAGACTGACAAAACAACAGATATGTCTTCAAGAAGATACAGCCAGGTTGCCCCTTGAAGACAAAAAGAAACCACCTCACATACTTTGGGCATATTGCTAGGACTGGCTATTCCTTGGAAAAGGTCATGCTTGGAAAGGCAGAACATTGGTGAAAGGAAGGACTACCCTTAACCAGATGGACTGACACAATGACTGCAAGTATGGGCTCAGATATGTCAGGATATGAGGGTGGCACAGGATAGGACAGGATTCAGATCTGTTGTTCATAGGGTCGCTGAGGCATGCTTGACTCTATAGGACCAAACAACAGCAGCAGGTGAGTTCTGGTGGCTTAGTGGCAAGAAGCTGTATTGCAATCCCAGAGGTGTGATGTTTGAATCCACCAGATGCTCTGCTGGAGAAGGAGGGATAATCTCCTCCTGTACCAGTCATATCTGATTTGACGGTAACACACACAAAATAATAAAATTTTTAAAAAAATTTAAAAAAGAAACAGCAACAACTCTGGCCAACTTCATGCTACAATGGCAGTGTTGAGTAGCTGCAGCTGAGACAATCTGCAAAGCCTAAAATATTTACCAGCTGATCTTTTGCAGAAAACATCTGTTGAACTGCAGAGGGGAATTTCAGACCACATCTCTTGTCCCTTTCTTTCTCACCCAAGAGGGAAGGCAAGAGTAAAAGAGACAAGGGAAGAAGGTGGAGTAAAGAGGGAGATAGAGAAGTTGTGACCATCCTCAGATAAGAAACAAGGTGACAATATAGCTGAGCATCTAACCAAGCCATCAAGGAGGTCAGGTCAGACAGGTGGACCTGGGACCTGGGGAAAGCCAAGTTCTCACTTCATCTCCCTTGGCTCTTTCAGTGCATGTATTCCCATACACCTTAAGGAAGGTAAGATTTGGAAATCCAATGGACCAGCCTCCTTGGTAGTTTTTTTGCCCTTCTGAAGCTATGTAGATGCAGCCTCACCATGCAGGAGAGATGCTCCACATCTTGTTACCATGGCAACAGGAGCTGGATTTGGCAAAGAA
This sequence comes from Elephantulus edwardii, assembly GCF_000299155.1. Taxonomy (NCBI): domain Eukaryota; kingdom Metazoa; phylum Chordata; class Mammalia; order Macroscelidea; family Macroscelididae; genus Elephantulus; species Elephantulus edwardii. The sequence continues at coordinate 8,551,413 of NW_006399876.1, forward strand.
GAGGCAGGACATCCCATCACTTCTCTACCCAGGCTCAATCTTCAGGACTGCATTTTGGGAAAGGGGTGGGGACTGTATCCTTAGATTGTTATTAAGGCATTGTTAGAAAGACACCATTTAGTAGTGGGAGGAAGATGAGGATATTGAGGGGTTTCAGGCCTCATGGAATCTCCAGTGCAACCACAGGAAGAATATGCATCTCCTCACAGAGATTGAGCTGCTTGCCCAGCATCACACGGCTGGAACGAGTTAAAGCTAGAATGAAAGCCCAGGTTTCCTGACTTAGTTGTCATTTTTCTAGATTGTTCTTTGAGGGGCGTGATTTGAAAACACCTAAAGGTTTTCTAACAGATTTCCAAGTACCTCTCTGGTCCTGTGCTGTGATTCTCCAGTCTGCACAATGAAAATCTAAGCGTCACATAGAGCTGGCTCGTGCAATGTCTGGGCTGTCTCCAGCTGCATCTAGCAAGCTGTTTTCTTCCTCCTAAGGCCTTTTCATTCCGTGATCACTCCCCCAATTCTACTTGCATTCAGAACATTTTATCTATTTATGGTTATGAAATCAACAAACCTCATGTGAAGAGGGTACACGCTGGCGCCCACGCACTGAGAGGGTCAGAGAGAATGAGTGGGCCGCGCAGGTAAGATGAGGGCCCTGAGCCCATGGAGGGTGTGGGCGGAGGACAGTGCACCCAGGGTGGGGAGGGGAGACAGAGCCTCTGCACCCAGAGGCCTGGAGGCAGGGCTCAGAGAAAAGGCAAGTAACATGACAAGGAGGAAGGACAAGATGCTTCATATGCAGAGCTGCAACCTCTTACAAGTGCCTAGGAGGGGGGCAGAGTGCAGAACACCGGCCTTACTCCCAAGGTGATGGGAGTCTGCAGGAGGAGACAGGCCCTCCATGACTGCGTTCACAACTTCAGCCTGCTTCAGCTCTTTCTCTGCTGGGGAGGTCTTCCTGGCCCCGCTGGTCCCAGATGGGCCAGTACCCCTCTTCAGTGGCCTTTTCAGCCTCTGACTTCCCACCAATGTCCTCCTCATCTAGCAGCCTGGCCTCTTCTTTTCATCTATCTGCCCACCAACCTCTAAAAGCCTCTCCACACCCCAGTGTCCAGCAGGGACCCAGCACAGAGCAGGGGCTGGAATGGGTCATTCATTTATGCAGCAAACGTCAGAGGACTGAATGTGTGCCTGCTCTGTGCCAGGCTCTGGTGGCGGCCATGACCTCGGGGTCGGGGGGCATCCAGGCTGGGAGAAAAGCAAGAGGCCAGTCAAGACATCTGAAGGGGAACAATTGTTGTGAAGGAGTCTTTGGTGGTGTTGGAAACGGTTAACATGCTCAGCTGTTACCTGAAAGGTTGGAGGTTCAAATCTACCCACATGTGTCTTGTAAGAAAGGCCTGACAATCTACTTTTGAAAACCAGCAACTGCCAACCCTGTGAGCACAGTTCTATCCTGACACTCATGGGATCACCAGGAGTCAAAGTCGATTCAGCAGTAATTGTTCTTGTTGTTTCAGGAGATACACAGCGTGTTTGGGAGGGCAAAAGTGAGAGTCAAGGACAGCCCCTCAATGGGAGTGTGTACGAGCTGAGTTTCTGGGTATCAAGGGACTGGCTGGGTGGACCAGGTCAGTTTGGGCCACTAGGTAGAAAGGAGAGAGTCCAGGCAGGGAGGTGGCAGGGGAAGGGTGGGAAAAGGATGTGGCATCATAAACAAGATGCCACCCAGTGACAGAGAACCATGAATGGAGCCCACACAGACCAAATTGGGTGAAGGTGGAGAGAGAGGCAAGCACTGAGCCCCCTTCCCCACCGGGACTCAGAGCTGTGTCATCAGTACAATTGAGAAGCAGCTGAGCTTAAGCAGGAGGGACAAGTGGAGGAAGGGACCTGGCTTCCCTTTCCACTTGGCTCCACCATCCACGACACTGTCCTGGTTCTGTTCCTGGTACCTTGCCAGCCCTGTCTTGCTCGTATGCCCCTAGGGCTCTCTATCCCAGTTCCCATAGCCTCTCCTGCCGTGCTTGGCTCCTGTGCACCCCAGTGCCTTTGCATAGGATCTCTCCTCTACCTGGAGTGCATTCTGCTCTCTGTGCCTGGTTCTGCTCTCTGCTCACCATCACCTCCTCAGGAGAGCCAAGGAAGACCCCAGCCACGGGCTCCCAGGCCCCTGCTCCATAAACAACTACTACAGCAGCAACTTCGCTTTTTATTTTGGTGGTTAACTACTGTGCACCTCCCCTCCACAGCCTGTAGTCCCTGCAGCAGGGCCTGTCTGCTCACAGTGACCCTTCAGCAGTGTCAGGCACACTGGGCACGTTCACAGCGTTCACAGGAGACTTTCAAAAGGCAAAAGAAATGGAGAGGTTTTACTTGGGAAAGGGAAGACATGAAGGACCTTCATGAGGAGGGGAACAGGTGTGTCCTCTTGGGAGGCTCAAAGAGGCAGGAGCAGGTAGAAGAGAGGGGACAGGCTCTGAGGGGACAACACGGGCAGTGCTGCACCTGGCTCCCTGTGGCACTGGGCATTTTGCTTAACTTCTCATGCCTCAGTTTCCACATCTATTAAATATGTAAGGGAGGCAGATAACAACACCAACATCAAAGGCTAGGGATGAGAATCAAATGAGTTGAATCATTAGAGCACCTGGAACAAGGCCGGGCCCAGCAGAGGGACACAGTGAATGTGGACCGGCTGGGTGATAGCCTTGATGGGGTTTTTGTTTTGTTTTGTGATTAATAAGTTTACCTAACTTCACTCCTTGTTTGCTCTGCCGTGCACATGGATGTGTTTACTGCATATACTAATAAGAACATAGAAATATCACCCACCAAATATGATCACGTGTGGTTTCTTCCACCTGTCTTTTTCACCTCACTATTTTAGCTTTATGGACACGATGGTTGTGCAGAGATGAAATGCTGGTTTGGAAGGTAGTGAGTGTCCCATCACTGGGAGCATGTCAACAGAGCCTGGATACCACTGGGCAGCCTCTTTTGGTGCGAGCAGGGCTCGGTCTGAGTGTATCAGATGGGGCAGCAACAGTTTCAAAGAGGACAGAGGTGGTGGTGCCTGGACACCTAGGGAGGGTCAAGAGATGCAGAGACCCCTGAGAGTGTGGGTGGGGTCACTGTAGGTCCTTCCTTGGTGTCACACTCCTCTGGCCTGCTCACCAGGCCCAGGTGAAGTTGCCCTCACTGTATGCATGCATCCTGCCATTTTTTCCTAGAAGTAAACTCCATCACCTCTTCCTCTCCAGACTCCCCTGTATCCCCTGTGCCAAATGCTCCGCCTGCCCCCGCCTCCTCCCTTCTCTCTCCACCTCCTGAGCCTCAGCCCCTAGGTTGTCAGCTCCAAGGGACCTCATGTTACACCTGGAATACCCCGTGTCATATCAGAGTTCACAGATGCAGCGCTCCCCAGCCCCACGTGTGAAACCCCTTCAGCCACCATCCTATGACACAGGGCTGCTTTGTTCCCATAGGTCCTGGGCCGAGTGGACAGTCTATAGGGATGGGCTCTGTGGGCCCAGGGAAGCCTGATGGGGTTAAAGGCTGAGAAGACTGGGGACAGGCAGCAGGCCTGGACTCTGCAGAGGGAGGCCTGAGAAGCAGCCAAGAGCCCCCCAAAGCAGACAAAGATAACTCCTGCCACTGGGGTTGCTGGGATCTCAGGGAATGGCTTGAATCACGGCAAGAGAGCAGTGGCTGCTGTGGCCTGTGAATGGGCGAAGCTTCCAGAACCAGGTAGGGAGGAGCCCATGAGCTAAAGGGCTACCAGGCCACCCGGAGAGCTTCTGCCTCATCCTGAGTGAGGAGTTTGAAGGTGGTGGAGGAGGAGGAGATGGGTCCAAGCTCCATGTCAGTTGATCATGTCTCTGTGGAGGGAGGGTCCTAGGCATGCAGGAGCCATGGATTCAGGCCCTAACTGTTCCAACCTATCAGGTTTACCGTGTGGGCCTCTCCCTCTCATCAGGCCTCAGTTTCCCTGTGCACGAAACGGCAAGCACAGTGGGTCAGGCCACCCGGCCTGGAAGGGCTCCTGCATCCAGTACTAGATGTGGCCCTGAGGCCCACCCAGCTCCCTATCTGCCAACTCCGAGGCTAGTTGTTGTGGCCTGGAAGTCTGCTTTCAGGTGGGAATGAGCCCACCTGGCCAGGGCTGGAGTTCGCTGGGGCCTGACGTCTCCAGGAGAATCAGGTCCCTGACCCGGGTGACCAGGATCACCATGGTCCCAGGAGACCAGGCTTATGTGGACATGGGGGAAGTGGGGACTGAGGCTGACCTTAAGGGTCTCCTCCTGCAAACCTGCCCATCGGAGTCTTTCTAACTACGCAGCAAGGGGCTCACCTTTGGTGGGATCCAGAGTTCCAGGCATACAATATGGGCCCGCAGGCCATCCTGTGGCTTGTGGCCGAACAACTGCTGCTCCAGCATTGCTGGACCAGAATACCTGATTTGAGAGACTCACCTTGGCTGACTAGGGCCAGTGCAGCACTTGGTGGAGCGGGACCTTGGCCAGGTCCCCGGTTCATGGTGCTCCTTGCATGCCTCTTGAAGGCTGATCCCTGGGCCTGCAGGTCGCCTGGATTCTCATCTCAGCTGTGTACTGGCTTGCTGTGTGGTCCTGGTAAATCACATCCACGCAGGACTGCCTCAGTTTCCCCATCTGTACTTTGAAGATTTGGCCTGGACAATGGAAGCCCCTTGGAAGGGCTATTCAAGGCCCTTGGGCTGACTGCTCCTCTCTCCTTGGCTAAAGCTGAAGCTTCAGGGGCTGAGCTGGCTCTGGTCTAGCTCTGGGTCCCCAGCCACGGTCTGAAGCAGGAACCTATCAATATCTGGACCCTGCACAGCTCCGTGGATGTTCCCAGGCACTTCACAGCTATCCTCAGCCAGCCCGGGGTGAACCCTCCAGTGGGCACCACAGGGAGAGTGTGGGCAGGTCCAAGGAGCTGAATCCATGTGTCTCTTGGAGGGCCCAGCCAGAGCCCAGCAGGCCACACCTCCATCCAGAACCGGCACTTGTAGGCAGCCTAGGAAAGGGCTGGCTCCGGAAAAGTTCCAGAGAGCTCAGGAAACCATCAGTGGAAGCAGGCATTTGCAAATAACAACCTGGTTGGTGCATCAGAGTCCACGGAATCCCAAAGCTTGACTATGGGAAGCTCGACCGATCCAGAAAGCCCACAGGGTCTGGTCAGTCCTGAAGACGAGGTGGCACCTTGAGATCTGGACAGTCGCCTGCAGGGCACGGCAGACCAGGGCCTGGTGAGGGACCAGCCACACTCACCGTTGGGGAAAGGGACCCACCCTGGCCACAGAGTCCAAATCCCTGGCCTCAGGCCCATGCTTTTCCAGGAACTTGTTATGTGACCTTGGTCAAGTCGCTAGCTTCCTTGAGCCTTAGTTTCCCTTTCAGTTTAATAAGAGGGTTCGAGCAACTGGTAGGGGTCCTCCCAGCTGGGCTGTCAACCTGGCCCCAGGCTGAACCCAAGAAGTAAAGTGCTAAGGCGGGAGACTGGAAGGGGTGGGGGTGGGTCTCTTGAGACCCTGGTGGCCCTGAGGGCAGTGACTCCTCACCTGATGTTTTCACTGTGGCCTTGTGCAGAGTGAGTCCCAAACGCGCTAAGCCTGGCATCTCGTGTCCTTCCAAGGCGCATCTAGAAGAGGGAGAGGGAACGACGGGGGTCGAGGGGCAAGGGCCTCCTTTCTTCATGGTGGAGTTTTTCTCCATTGGGGTGAAGGGTTCTAAGGGGGGTTGCGTTTGGCCTGGGCCTTCCCAGCCCCAACCGGCTCCCAGCCGGGGCTCGCGGCTCCCGGCTAGGGGGCGGGGGCTCCTCGGCTCTGGCGGAGCCGCTACTCCGCCGGTTGGTTGCCTTTAAAAGGCACCAGCGCGCGAGCATCAGCAGAAGGACTGCGGCTCTCTTCCAAAATAGGCAAGAACTGGGAAGTCGCGGGAGACGAGCTGTGAGGAGCACAGACGTCACTGGGGGCCTCCCTCCCGCCTGCCTGCATCACATCTCCATGGCAACGGCGTACCGAGGCTGCCGATGAATGAGCCCCAGCGTGGCGAGGACGAGCGCGCACGCTCACGCCGCTCAGGAGCCGACTTCCTCGCAGATGTAGTCGCCGCGCCAGGCAGCAGGGGGCGCCCGCATCCACATACCTAGGATTCATTCACTCCCAGCAGATCCTATCGCGTCCCAGGAGCCCGGGTGCTATCGGTCCAGGACTCTCTGATTGTTTGGTATAATGCTCTTTTAATACTCAGGAGCTCCCTGGTCCCTATTTCCCATCTTACTCTGTCTGCTCGCCTTGTGCCCCAAAGTCTGCAGAGAAACAAACAATATATGACCTATCGCCATCGCGTGGCTGAGAGTGGCGCTGCAACAGTTGTAGTTCCACTGTCTATGTCGCCCTCTGGTGCTTTCGGGAGAGAAGAACAGAAAATAATTCAATATTTCTAATTGGCACCAGTAAACAGTAGCTGCCATGGGAAAGTCAGCTGTTAGGGACCTCTCCAAAGTACTGAAGAGCAGTGGTGTCTCTCTGGAGACTAAGGTGCGTCTGATACAGGCCATGGTCTTTGCAATCACTTGTTATGCATCAGAGAGTTGG
>NW_006399876.1:8558194-8582988 GCF_000299155.1 Elephantulus edwardii
CATACTTTGGACATGTTGTAAGGAGGGGACTGGTCCTTGGAGAGGGACATCATGCTTGGGAGGGTGGAGGGACAGCGCAGGAGGGGAAGGCCCTCTCCGAGGTGGATTGATTCAGTGACTGGGGTAATCGGGATGGGTGTATCAGAGACAGTGCGATTGGCAAAGGACAGAACAGAGTTTAAGGCTGTTGTACATAGGGTCGCTATGAGTCACAAGCGTCTCAACGGCACATAACAACAACAACAATTGGGCCAATTGGCAACATCATTAGGGATGGTGAAGAGATTGGTATAGTTAACACTTTAAGTTTGCTCTGCTCCACAGTCTACACTCTTGGAACCAGCAGCCAGGAAATCAAGAGACGAATTGCATTGGGAAAATCAGCTGTCAGGGACTTCTCAAGAGTACTGAAGAGCAACAATGTCAGGCTGGAGACTAAGGTGTGCCTGATCCAGGCTACAGTCTTCACAATTATGTACTATGCATCGGAGAGTTGGACAGTGACTAGGGATGATAGAGAATTGATGTCTTTGAGCTGCGGTGCTGGAGAAGAGTGTTGAATAGACCATGGACTGCTAGGAGAACAAATAGGTTTGTCCTGGAGAGAGTGAAGCCAGAATGCTCCTTGGAGTCAAAGATTCTGAAGCTTTGTCTGACATACTTTGGGCATGTTGCAAGAAGGGACTGGTCCTTGGAGAGAGACAACATGTTTGGGAGAGTAGAGGGATGGCACAGGAGGGGAAGACCCTCGATGAGATGGATCGATTCTGTGATTGGGGTGGTGGGAGTGAGTGTGTCTGAGATGGTGAGGTTGACACAGGATAGAGCAGGGTTTAGGACTCTTGTACATAGGGTCACTATGCGTCACAAGTGACTTGACCTCACATAACCACAACCAACCATAGAACCCTGATAATGTTTAGTGAGTGTTCTCCATGTGTCTCCATTTCTTAACACTAAGCCACCAGGGCTCCCTCAACAACAACCTTATGTGTCAGGCACTGTACTGTTCAAATTCTTACAATAAGGCTGTAGTATTATTTTTCTTTTTAAAATTGTGATTTAAGTGGAATTTTTCAAAGCAAATTGGTTTTCCATTCAGCAATTCATATACACGTTTGATAACACCAATTACAATATCACAACGTGACTGTAATCTTCCTATTTCCTCCCTGGGATTCTCATTTCCATTAATCACTCGATCGTAACTTTTCTGCTGTCATAGGTTACACTGTGTTCCCCACAATACTTATAGATAATGATGTGGCAAGGATCTGTTAAACTAAATAGTTGGAGGAGGATTAACAGGGGAGGGCAACACTCCCTTAACTCCTCACAGTCCTGTGTAGTGAGCAAAACCTTACCCGATCCCGAGCCATCCTCACAATCTCTGCTGTGGCAAGCTCATTGTTGCAGTCACTGTGTCAATTCATCTGAGTCTTTCTCTCCTTCACTGATACTCTGTTTCTCTAAGCATGGTGTTCTTTTCAAGAGACCAGCCCCTCATGGTAATATGGCCAAACATGTGAGATGAAGCCTCATCATTGTTGCTTCTGAGGATACATTTCTCAGATAGATTTGTTTGTCCTTGTGGCAGTCCATGGTAAAGTCAATATTCTTAGCTAACAACACAGTTTGAAGGCTTCAATTTTTCCTTATTCATTGTCCAACTTTCACATCCTTTTGAAGCAATTGGAAATGGAAACACTATGGCTTTTAGCAGGTGCACCTTACTCTTTAAAGTGATACCCTTGCCTTTTAGAACTTTGAATAAGTTCTCAAAAAACCTACTGCCGAGTAAATTCTACTCATAGTGATGTTTCATTAGCTATATGAGGCTATAAATATTAATTGCAGAAGAATACCTCACATCTTTCTTCTCTGGGATAGCTGGCAGACTTGAACTACTAGTTTGACACCAGGCTTGAGCTTTCAGTTAGCAGTCTAAATCTTAACTTACTGTGCTACCAGGACTTCTTAGAAATATAATGTTACTGTTGTATGGTGCCATTAAACCAAATACATCTCATAGCCCCCCTATGAACAACATCCTTGCCAACAGTCTGGGCTGAATACTCTCATTTTCAAATGGTGTCACAACCAGTACATCCTTTTTCTCTTCTCCTTGCTATTTGCACTTGGATATTAGAAGGCTGTTTTTCTTGTGTAAGAACACATACTGTGTCTCTAGTAGCTCTGACCTAATTTTGTCTCATTTCCAGGGTCAGGTGAAGGGTGGTTCTTTTTCAGCTCTCCAGCTAAGTCATCTAGAAGGGCTTAGCACAATGCTGGCCAGCCACAGCTCCTAGTAAGTACAGCAGGCAGTGAAGAGCGACTGGGTGGAAGCACTTCCAGGGGAACCTCTGTGGACATACTGTCCTTTGGCTGCTTGGCAGTTCGCCAGAGACCACTTCATCAGGGCCCCCTGGGTCGCCTTCTTGTTGGCACCTTGCCACCCCAAGTAGCCAGTGCACTGGCCTGCAGGGCCTGTCCAGAGAAGCTTCCTTTCCAGAACTTTGGTCAAGGTCAAAGGTTGATAGCATTGAGGTTGAGAGTAGCATCCTCGTCATTCATGCCCCCAGACAAGAAACAGGTGTCAGGAACAGCTGCAGGACAGTACTTTCTCCAATACATGTACTTTTGCTCTTTTGGCAGTCCATAGGATATTCAGCATTCTTTTCCAACACCATGACTCAAATACATCAATTCTTGTGCCATCTTTATTAATCGTCCAGCTTTCAGATACATAGCATATGATTTGGAAAGATGGTGGCCTGAATCTGGCACACCTTAGTCTTTAGACTGATATCATTGCTCTTCATGACTTTGGAAAGATTCCTTACAGCACTTTCCCAAGGCTACGTGCATCTCTTGATATTTTGGTTGCTGTATCAAGGGTGTTAATTGGGGATCCAAAGAAGATGAAATAATTGACATGTTCAATCTTTTCTCCATCTATCATGATGTGTCCTATTTGTCCAGTGGTGAGGATTTTTCTTTTCTTGATATTGAGATGTAATCCATATCGAAGGCTGCAGTCCTTGATTCTCTGCAGCAAGTGCTTCAGGTCCCCCTCATTTTCAATAAGTATGGTTGTGTTTTCTGTGTAATGCAGGTTTTTGAGCCTTCCCTCAATCCTGATGCCACACTCTTCTTCATAAAGTTCAGATTCTCAGATTATTTGATCAGCATTCAGATCGACTGGGCATGGAGAAAGGATACAGCCCTAATGCATGCCTTTCTTGATTGTAAACCTTCCAGTGTTCTTTTGCTCTGTTTGGACAACATCTTCTTGGTCTAGGTATAAATTTCTTATAAGCACAATTAAGTGTTCTGGAATTTCCATTCTTTTCAAGGTTAAACATAGTTTGTTATGATCCACACAGTCAAATGTCTTTGAATATTCTATAAAACACGAGTAGACATTCTTCTGCTATTCTCTGCTTTCAGCCCAGTTTCATCTGACATCAGCAATAATATCCCTGGTGTCTCTGCCTCTTGTAAATCTGCTTGAACTTTTGACAGTTATCTGTCAATGTTCTGTTCTAGCTATTTTTTAATTACTTTCAATAATAATTTGCTTGCATGTGGTATTAATGATAGTGTTAAATAATTTCCACATTTGCTGGATCACTTTCTTGGGAATGGGAATAAATATAGATATCTTCCAGTCAGTTGGCCAGGCAGTTGTCTTCCAGATTTCTTGACACAGACTGTTAGATTGTGTTTTAATAGTACATAATAATACAGTGGTTCAGAAAACCGTGGCATGAGGGATATCATTGCTGATGTCAGATGGATCCTGACTGAAAAAAAGAGAATACAAGAAAGATGTTTATTTGTGTTTTATTGTCTATGCAAATGCATTTAGCTGGGTGAATCATAACAAATTATGCCTAACATTGAAAATGTTAATTGTGCTCATACACAGAAAAGCTATTGTCCAAACAGAACAAGGGAACACTGCATTGTTTAGAATCAGGAAAGCGTATGTCAGAGTTGCATCCTTTTTTCATATCTATTCGATCTGTATGCTAAGCTAATCATTCAAGAAGGTGGACTGTATGAAGAAGAATGTGGTGTCAGGATCAGAGGAAGATTCGTGAACAGCCTATGTTGTGACACAATCTTGCTTGCAGAAAGTGAAGACTAGAAGCACTTACTGAAGATCAAAGACTACAGCTTTCAGTATGGGTTACATTGGAACATCAAGAAAACAAAAATCCTCACCACTGGACCAATAGAAAACATTGCAATAGATGGAGAACAGCGTGATGTTATTAAGGATTTCATTTTGGATCCATCCTTGCTAGCAGCAGCCACGAAATCAAAAGACATGTTGGATTGGGGAAATATGCTGTCAAGGTCCTCTGTAAAATTCTAAAGAGCAAGGATATCATAGTAAAGGCTGAGGTATGCCTGATCCAAGCCATGGTATTGTCCATTGTTTTCTATGCATCTGCAAGGTGGAAAATGAATAAGAATGACTGAAGAAGAATAAATGTTTTTGAGTTGTGATGTTGGTGAAGAGTATTGAATGTACCATGAATTTCTACAAGAACAAACAAATCTGTCTTGAAGGAAGCACAACCAGAGTGCTCATTGGGACAAGGATGGGGAACTTTTATCTCACTTACTCTGCACATGTTTTTTAGAAGGAATCAGTCCTGGAGAGATATAATACTGGGAAAGGTAGAGGGTCAGCAAAAGATAAAAAGCCCTCAATGAGATGTACTCACACAGTGATTGTTACAATGGATGAACTTGAACATGACATGACAGAGACCATGAGGATGGGGCGGGCTAGGGCACGCTTCAGATGTGCTGTTCAATAGGGTCATCATGACCTGTAGTCAACTCAGTGGCGCCTAACAATAGCAACATACTCTATTGTATGAACATATATCATAGGTTTTAGTCATCAGTTTGTTGATGAACTCTTGGGTTGTTTCTAACTTTTGACTATGGAAATAATGGTGCAATAAACATGTAGTACAAATATCTCTTTGTACTGCAGCTTTTATATATTATATATACACACACACACACATATATATATACACACATATATATACACACACATATGTATACACACATATGCATATATATACACACACACATATATAGTTGTTGTTGTTATGTGCCATCAAGTCGCTTGTGACTCATAGCGACCCTATGTACAACAGCCTTAAACCCTGCTCTATCCTGTGCCAATCGCACTGTCTCTGACACACCCATCCCAATTACCCCAGTCACTGAATTAATCTACCTCATAGAGGGTCTTCCCCTCCTGTGTTGTCCCTCCACCCTTCTACACATGACGTCCTTCTCCAAGGACTGGTTGAAGATCGTCCTCTCTCTCTCTTTTTTTTTTAATTTTTAAGAGTTCCCAATTATCTAGTTTATCCGCTGTTTGGAGCCCCTACTCGTTAGCATTTTAGAGACTGTTTGCTCCTGATTTACCCAGTGCAACACATCCTTTGACTTCTTGACCATTCCCATGGACATTAATTGTGGATACAAGTAAAAAATAATCCTTGACAAGGTCAATCTCTTTTCCCATTTATCAGGATGTTGCTTATTGGTCCTGGAGTGAAGGCTTTATGCTGAGGTGTAATCCGGATTGAGAGTCATAATCTCTGATATTTGTCAGCAAGGACTTTACCACAGGTCTTAGAAGAAAACAAGCTTGAACAGAAAGACATTGTTTACGGAAGGGAACTTTTTTTTTCAAAATTAACATTTTTTATTAAATCAAGTTAAAAATGTTCACTTTAAAAAAAGTCAACAAGGGTTTTAACAAAACCAAAATATACCTTTTTATACAATATATGTATATATTAGCAGCAAACTATTTCTGAGATTTTATGTTCTTTTAGTTATTTCTTTTTAAAAAAGCATAAACCATGTGTATTAGTGTATGGAATGTCAGCTAATCCACTTTTCACCTTTTATTCTGTAATTTGACCCTTCTAGTACAAGACACTGATTCTCATTAGCAAAGATCAAGAACAAACCTAGTTTTGACCAAAAGAAGTTAAACAGAGTGGCTGGTAAAATGTCTTACTACTCCATAGTCATACATTATCTTTGAGAATAATAAAGAGCACCATAGAAACTTCTGTGTGTGTTTGTGTGTGTGTGCGTGTGTATAAACTCAATTTTTAAGATGTTATAGCATCTAATTAGACCACTTCTTACTCAGCTGTTTGGTTTTTCTTTTTTTAATTGGATGATTTATAAAATTTACTGAAATATTCATTTAAAAAATCTTTAATAGAAAATTGTATGCATCTGAGAAATTATAGATACTTTAGCTCTGAATGGAAGGGAACTTTTGATGTGTAAGGTTACTTTAGGTTCTCTGAGTGGCCCAAATAGTTTCTTTCCGATATTAACCTAAAGATTATCAATTCAAATCTACCCAGCAGTGCTGAGAAAGAAATTTCTGGCCATCTAAGTCTGTGAAATTACAGTTTATGGAGCCCATTAGACTCTGGTACACGTGAAGTCCTTATGAGTTAAGTAGGTTTCACAAAACAGATTTCTTATTCATTTGTTATAATGTGTCATTGTGTCAGAACCAACTCATAGCCAGCTCTCCACCAGGTTTTCAGAGGTTGTAAAATTGCATGAGAGAAGATTATCCATCTTCCTTCCTCAGAGCAGCTGGCGGATTCGAACCACTTGCCTTTGGATTTATAGTGCAACTCCTTCCTACTAAGCCACCAGAGCTCCCTGGCTTATTTCTTTAGTTCATCTGTAACAGCTCCTAGTGTTATTCGTAGTTTTTAAGGCCCAGTGGTATCAGAGGCATATGTTTTGCTTCCTCGTCTGTTTTAGTCTACATTTGTCCCTGAGACCTGTTCCCAGTGGGTGACTCTCCTGGTATTTTATATACTGACGGCATAGCCTCCAGCATCTTAGTAATAAGCAAGCCGTGAATGAGAGGATAGGTGAGTGAGTAGCCCAGATGAGTGAATACCATCCTACTGTCTGCTCTAGAGCCAGAAAGGAGGCCCAGAGGTGGGAACATAATACACACTATGCCTTGGGAAGAGATTCCTCCACCAAGAAGAGTCTATCTTAATGACGAGGGTGGAGTAAAGTTTTCAGTCAAAGGAGAACTTCATGTGCTGACTTGGTGTTGTTGTTGTTGTTGTTGTTGGTGGTGGTGGTGGTTTCAGGTGCTGTAGAACTGGCTATGCTGCATGATGACCCTGGGAATGACCAGTCAGAACCCTGCACTGCCCTGTGCCGTGCTCACCTCTGCCACACCTGAGCTCATTGTTGCCATCTCAGTCCATCTCACTGAGGATCTTCCCCTCCTTCATCAACCCTCCACTTTTCTGAGCATGATGACCTGTCCCAAGGGGTGGCTTCTCCTAACAACATGCGCAAAATATGTGAGGTGAAGTTTCATCATCCTTGCCTCCAAGGAGCGCTCTGGTCCTACTTTCTCCAAGACCTGTTCCTTCTTTTGTCAGTCAGTCCATGGAATATCCAGGACTCTCCTCCAACACCCAAACTCAAAGGCATTCATTCTTCTTTGGTCTTCCTCATTTGCTGTACAACTTTCAGGCACATAGGAAGCAATTGAAAAGGTCCTGGTTTGGACTGGGCACACCTGAGTCTTTAAAATGACATCTTTGCTCTTCAGCACTTTGGAGAGGTCCCTGACTGCAGACAATGTAACTTGTCTTTTGATTTTCTGACTGCTGGTACCAAAGGTGTTGATCATGGATCCATGTAAGATGAAATAGTTGATACCTTTAATCTTTTCTTGATTGGGGTGTTGCTTATTAGCCCAGAGATGATATGTTGTTGTTGTTGTTGTTATGTGCCATTGAGTTGCTTGCGACTCGTAGTGACCCTATGTACAACAGCTCTAAACTCTGCTCTGTCCTGTGTCAATCTCACTGTCTCCGACACACTCATCCCGATTGCCCCAGTCACCGAATCAATCCATCTCCCAGAGGGCCTTCCCCTCCTGTGCTCTCCCTCCACCCTCCCAAGCATGATGTCCCTCTCCAAGGACCGGTCTCTCCTTACAACATAACCAAAGTATGTCAGACGAAGTCTCAGAATCCTTGCCTCCAAGGAGCAGCCCGGTTTAACCCTCTCTAGGATGAATCTGTTTGTTTTCCTAGCAGTCCATGGTACCCTCAATACTCTTCTCAAACACCAAAGCTCAAAAGCATCAATTCTCCTTCTGTCCTCCCTGGTCGCTGTCCAGCTCTCTGACACATAACAAGTGATTACAAAGACCATGGCCTGTACCAGACGCACCAATAGCATGACTTAAAATGAGAAGAAACAGCTATAAACATCCACTAATGGCTGGGACATGGAATGCAAAAAGTATAAATCTAGGAAAATGGGAAGTTGTAAAAACTGAAATGGAATGCTTTTAAAAAATGTTCCTAGGTATTAGTGAGCTGAGATGGACTGGTGTGGGCCCTGGGCATTAGGCTCTCTGGTGGCCTAGTCTGTAGTATGTTGCACTGATAACCCCAAGGCCCCTCTGTCAGCTCCACAGAAGAAAGATGGGCAGCCTTGGAAACCCAATGGGTGGTCAGCCATCAGACTGCTACCAGACAGCGATGAGTTATGAGAGGCATTGTTGTTGTTGTGTTGTGCCAGAGAGTCAGAGCTGACCCTCCAGAGGGTTCTTAGAGCTGTAAATTGCATGAGAAGAGATTACCCATCTTTCTCACTCTGCTGCTGGAGCAGCTGGTGGACTCGAAATGCCTGATTTGTACTTGAGTGTAAAATGGTTAGAATTAGCCATTTTTAATCAATCATATGATCTATTAGGCTGAGAGTGAAAAACTGAAGAAGAATGTGTAGCATTTATTATAAAAAAGAACATTTCAGGGGAGCTCTGGTGGCCTAGTGGTAAGGAGCTGCAACTACAATCCCAGAGGCACACGGTTCGAATCCACCAGATGCTCTGCTGGGGAAGGAGGGACAATCTCCTCCTGTACCAGTCAGATCTGATTTGACAGTACACACACACACACACAAATAATAAAATTAAAAAAAACACATTTCAGGATCTGTCCTGAAGTACCATGCTGACAGTGTTAGGATAATATCTACACACATAGAAGACCCTCTGAAGGGTCACTTACGGGTCAGTCCCAACTTGTCAGCAAACAACAACAATATTGTCCTATTAATTGAGCATGAAAAGCATTATTCCAAAATATTATAGCCACAAGTGTGGTAGGATTTCCAATACGTGTTTGTGAGGGACTAAAGAACACGAGTCAATCCACAACGTATGACGAAGAGGGGTTTTTATTGTTTAAGGAGGTGTATTAGATGACATCACGATGATCCCAAACTCATAGAAATTCTATAAATGCAGTAAAGGCCCACCTAGTCCTGACCGTTCTCACAATCCTGCCATGCTCAAACCCATTATTGAGCTCATAGATCATCCATCCACGTAGTTGTTGTTGTTATGTGCCATTGAGTCGTAGTTGTTAGGAGAGGTTATTCTTTGGAGATGGACAACATGCTTGGAAAGGTGGAGGGATGGTGAGGGAGAAGACCCTCAACCAGGTGGATTGATGCAGCGACTGTAGCAATGGGCTCGACTGTGGCAGAGATTGTGAGGACGGCACAGGGTAGGACAGGGTTCAGATCTGCTGTTGATAGGATCGCTATGAGTCATACTCGAGTTGATGGCACCTAAGAACAGACCGTTTTCAATTTGATCCAGGTGCCCGTGGGCGAGTGGCCCGTGCCCTTCAACATCATCAACAGCTGTGAGACCAACATGAGTGAGATATCTAATCACACTGCAGAGAGTCTGCGGCAAGGTGTAGCCTGACAGAGCCAAGCCCAGAGCCCTTAAGAGGGAAACCCCAACAGCAGAAAAGAAAGCAAAGAAAGCACCATGCATCCTGCAGGCCAAGTTCCTGCACCAGAGGTATTTTGCTGTTGAGTGAGAAGCTGCCTGGATTAATTGAGGTATTGTGTCTTGCTGTTAACCTGGTTTGGGACTACTTTTTACTGAATCTGGATTTTCATTGTGTGATGTCCTTTGCCCCCTCCCCAACCTAATAAATCTCACAACTGCGAGTAGAAAAAGATTCTGTAAAATTCTGTGTGGTCATTTGCAACAAAATTCAGATCCACTAATTAGGAAAAGTAGGTTCAATGGAGAGTGGGACCATGTGTGACCGTACAGGGATCAGTTTTGTCCTGTGGATGTTGTTGATGGGAATGGTGGAGTTAGTGGGGGTCAGGTTCAGCCTTCTCCACATTGTCTTTGTGCCTTTTGCAACAGCGTATGCTAATAAGAGTGCAGAAATACCACCTACAAAATCTACAGATCTTTTCACCAGAGGTTAACAAACTAATTTTAAAATGAGATTGGAAAACTAGCCATCAGAGAGAATAACAGAATATTTTTGAAAAGGAATAATATTAGGGAATTTGTCCTCTCATCAAAATCTATTCCTGACTAGAAATATAAGCCTGGGATTGGCACAGAATTTTTTAAAGGTTTATTTTATTTTATTATTTTTGTGTGTGTACCGTCAAATCAGATCTGACTGGTACAGGAGGAGATTGCCCCTCCTTCTCCAGTAGAGCATCTGGTGGATTCGAACCGCATACCTCTGGGGGCACAGAATTAAGATTTCTCCTCTTCTTGCTTTCCTGGTACCATTAAGCCAGTTCTCATTTATGAGAACCTCATGCATGACCGAGTACAACTTCTCCATCGCATTCCTGGATGTGGTTTCAGTGAAACTGGATTGCCAGGCCTTTCCTCCAAAGTACTGCTAGGTGGGTTCAAACCTCCAACCTTTTGGTTTCTTATTGAGTGAGAATCATTGGCTCTATCCAGAGACTTAGCACCCAGATCAGAGGAAGAAGGTGACCTGACACAGAACCATAAACAAGGAGGGGGTTCCACGGACTCCTGACTAGCTACTTCTCAAATCCTAGAGTGTCAGCTGGGACTCTGGGTATAAACCACAGAAAAATGTGACTTAAAGCATCTTAGTTTAAAAAAAAATCTTTTTACAAAAAACCCAACAAGAACTTAAAAAAGAGTCATTCAATGTACAAACTAGACCAATGACTTTTAATGTAAAATAGTAGAAAATTCATTAACATAGACGCAGATTGCAAGTAATCTTTATAACATAGATGTAAGTATAATTATTTTTAACACACTTTTTAAATTTTTTAAACAGCACTTTATTCTATCCAAGAAGCCATAGAAATACAGAATAGAGTATAAAGAATCCTCTAATTAAAGTTATCTCATGGCCTGCCTTTAAGTTTTTCTTTTTTAAGATCTCCTTCAGCAGTTCAGACCAGCTGTGTGGATTTGTAAGTCAACTTGCTGAGACTGAAAGTCGGCCAGAATCCTTCTCCACGTTATAGACACTATTTTGGCATCCCAATTTAAGAATTTCCTTAATTAAGTCAATATGGCTTTCAGAAGCCTCCAATATGGGTTTCTCCCCCGAATCATACTTATTTACTTATTTTTTTTAACACATTATTATTAAGTTGGAACCAACTCAGAGTTGACCCACTACTGGGTTTTCAAGGGCTGTAAATGATGTGGGAGGAAATTACCAATTTTCTTCCAGGGAGGAGCTGGTATAGTTATTTTAAATAAATGGATGTTGTTGGGTGTCATAAAATCAGGACTGACTCATCGCTGACCCTCCAGTGGGTTTTCAGAAGCAGTTTCTCAGAAACTCAGGCGATTGCCCATCTTTCTCCATAGAGCAGCTGGTGGATTTGAACCACTTATCTTTCCATTGGTAGCCCAATTGCTTACCACAACAGCACTAGACATTTTAAAAAAGGAATTAATTGGCCTATGTAATGGCATTGCCCACAGAGATAACTGGTTTAACTCGGTGCTCAAATTGTGTCAACAGGGATGCACCTCCCAGTTCTGCCGCTTTGAGACTGACCTCTCCCGTAGCCCAGAGCTTCCAGTCTCAAATGCTAGCTGTCCAGAGTCATCAGCCCAAGGACAACACTCTTACTGAGCTCTCTGGGCATTTTCAAGCGGTGTCCTCTACCAGCCTGGTCCTGACACCAGTCTTCGCCTGTCTCCACCTAAACCTCCTCCAGGAAGACTTCCAGCCTTGCTGCCTGCTCCTTCCATGTCCCTCTGACCTGTGTGTTACACCAAAGTCCTTGGCGACTTGAAACTCCTCCTGGACCTCATTCACCTGTGTCTCTAAGCCCCAAACCCCAAACCTGCTGCCATTAAGTCTAACTTATCTAGCAAAACATTTTTGTATTTCTAAGTTTTTCTTTCTCTAGTCTTTAGCTTTTAAGTTTTGGTTTTGTTTCCACAGTGCCTACCTGCACTTGCTGTGAAGTCTGTAAAGTGATTAAGACCCATCATTTGAGAAGATCAAGCCCTAGAGAAGGACATTTGGTAAAGTGGGAGGTCAGCGCGAATGAGGGGCACCCTCGGGGAGATGGACACAGTCACACGATGACTCAGACACTCCCGGAATCACCATGAGGCAGGACTTTGTTCTGTCACAGGGTCACTATGAGTCACAGCCAACTCCACTGTGAGAGACTCGAAAGATGTGTCAGATCGCGTGCTTACAGCCTCTGGTGCTGTGGACAGTTGACGCTCCAGTGCTCCCCCACT
Source organism: Elephantulus edwardii (assembly GCF_000299155.1). Taxonomy (NCBI): domain Eukaryota; kingdom Metazoa; phylum Chordata; class Mammalia; order Macroscelidea; family Macroscelididae; genus Elephantulus; species Elephantulus edwardii. Next base: position 8,570,850 of record NW_006399876.1, read on the forward strand.
ATGGCTAACCTTGGCGAGCTCTGGGGGCTAATGTGTAGGTAATTGCACTGTTAACTCAAAAGGTTGCCTCTCTGGTGGTCTGGTCCACCAGCTGCTCCGTGTGAAAGATGAGTCATCTGTTCCCTGACAAGGGACAGCTTGACCCAGTGGAGGGTCATCTGGGAGTTGATTCTGACTCAGTGTCACTGCAAACTGACTAAGCTAGAGATTGGTACTTTGACTCCCCTCCCCTCCCAGGTACTGCGGAAGTAAGGTCTGGTGATCGCTGCCGTGAGAACCTTGTGGGGCCGCTTTTCATTGTAGCACATGAGTCACCGTGAGTTGAGATCCACTCCATGGTCATGGGCTTGGCTTTGGTTTAAGTCATGTGCTTAGAAGCCGTGCTGGCATGTGCCTGACAGGCTGGCTGACTCTGTTACTAATCCTGTCAGGCTATAGGGAGATTTCTCCCAGGAGCTGACTCTGAGCCAGTTCAGTCTACAGGTGTTTGTCTGTGTGTGTTTAGGTGTCAGTCCTGTGCAAGGAGGTGAGGGACAGGACTGGGCGGAGAGAGAGTCCAGCTGTGATGCCCGCCCAAAGGCAGCCCTTTCACACTGAGGTCAAGGGGCAAAAGAGAGTTGGAGGAGGGCCCCAAGCAGCCTCCCATGCCTTGGTTTCCCCAAAAACCTTGTAAAGCAAGTAGAATCCCAGAAAATTTCTAAGATACCCACAGTGGGAACCTCTGCCCTCAACTTCTAGTGTAGATTCACCTTGCATGGGGGAAAAAAAGCAGCACAGTTTTAAAACACCCAAAGGAGGAAATCAGATTAATCCAGAAGGTGTGTGATATTGTGCCTGGGCAGATACACTGGTATCTAGCAGAACAAATAGCTTGAGGGACTCGAGACTATCTTAGCCTTCTAAAAAAACAACAACAACAAAACCAAAACCCTAAAATAACAAAGTAAACACCCAGATCCAATGAAAGATCTCTGATTGGATTTTGGTTTGGACAAAATATTTATGAAAGACATTTTGGGTACAATAGGGAACCTGAATGTGGACATTAGCTGGTGATACAGAATTCTTCTTCATTCTGTTACATGGAATCATAGTGAGAAAAAGTGAGCCACTGAAGTGTTTGGAGATGAGATAATGACTGTAACTTTGAAATGCTCAGCCAAGGAAAAAGAAATGACACAAATAGCAAAATGTTAGTAATTGTTTCTCTAGGTGATAAGTATGTTGTTGTTGTTGTTAAGTGCCATGAGTTGCAGGCGACTCATAGCGACCCTATGAAGGAAAGTCCTCGATGCTTGGGTGTCTTTCTTCCTCTCTCCAGGTTCATAGGGTTTCCGGAGGCACGCTATTATGGAAGTGGATGCCACTCCTCCTTCCAAGCTTGTTTTCATCAGGGAGCTCCACCGCACCCTCAGGTGATAAGTATACAGATTATATTTTATTTTTCCCTTTTCTTTGCTATTTAAGAAGCTCTGATGATGCAATGGTTACACACTTGGCTACTGACTGAAAGGTTGGTGGTTCAAGCCTAGCCAGGGGCTCCAACTCTCCCAGTGGGATTTTCCCAGTGGAAGAAAGTACTGGTCATCTGCTCTGTGAGGTTGAGATTTGTAAGAATGACTTTTTTATCCGTTGCCTTAGACCTGGCCACATGGCCTGGGGGGGAGGGGGGAAGTGTAAGTAAAATGAATTTTTGAGGGTCCACCCACCACCATAGCCTCCAGCTGCCTCAAATGCAGATCCTCATCAACATCATCAACAGCTGTGAGACACAGGAGAGGATGCTAACCTGATTGGGGGAAACTGGTAAAGTGTTGTCTGATGGAGCCAGGGCAGGAGCCCTTGAGACAGACCCAGAACCAGAGGTTATGCTTGCAGGAAGGAAGCTGCTAACTGCAGAGCCTTCTTGAATTTGTGTTGTTAGAATTGGGGTTTTAAATGCATAATATACTTTATCTCCTCATTCCTAACTTATTTCCCTAATAAACCCCACAACTGTGAGTAAAAAGATGTAAAGTCAAGTCTGTATGGTCATTTTCAATGAATATTTTACCTAGTGATTAGTGGAAGTTGATGCAATGTCCATACAGAACTTACATAAGATACCCACTTAAAGGGCTTATTAGAGATGTCACAAGTTCTAGTTCAGGGTTATGAAAGACTCAAGATACAGTTCTTTAATCTGGTCAGCTTCTTGGCCAGGCCTGTACTCAACCTTTTCCCTAGTCCTTGGCGCCTCAGGTCTCTTGGGGTGGTTTGCCCCTGCCCTGATGAGGCAAGTGTAGCAAAGCTATTAGTCTCAGAGGCACTAAAGTATCAGAGGCACCCCACCCCACACATAAGTCTCAACCTGAAGTCACTCAGATGTCCTCCGTTCTTCCAATGGAGTGACAAACCACTGACAGGTATCTGGGGGCACTCTACTCACTGGGGAGTCTCCTGCCCAGTGACACCCAACTCTCATACCCCGGGTTAGCTCACATATTGTATTCATCTTGCTCAGTGGGCCAGGAACATCACCACACTGTCTCACACTGGCTTCCTGGATCCGCTACTGCCATTTCTCCAACACTATTCTCTCATCATCTCCATTATTAAAGCTTTCCCTCTATTTCCTGTGTCTAGGAGATTCTTAGCATAAAGACCTCAGGTGCAAAGGATGTGTTTGCCTCATCTTGGTGGTAAAGAAGGTCCCTCCTGTCTACCTCTGAGTTAGTTCATCCTGGCAGGATGACAAAACTGGCCAATCCCCTTTTTAGGGTATCCCACAGACTGCCAAAAGAATGAAGAGATAAGTCAGAGAAAATGCAGCTGGGAGGCAAGGACGGTGCAGCTTCGTCTAGGTGAGGCTATTCCTTGGAAAGGGACATCCTACTTGGAAAGGAGGAGGGTCAGCAAAGGAGAGAAAGACCCCCAAGGAGATCTATTGACACAGTGACTTCAGCAACGGCCTTTAGTGTGTCAGAGATGATGAGGACGGCCCAGAATAGGGCAGAATTCAGGCCTGTTGTTCATAGGGTCACTATGAGTCCTAATTAACTCGATGACACTAACAACACCACTACAAGGGTACCATGAGCCTTTTTTTTTGCATTAGTAGCAAGCTATCCACAAGCACCATATTTTCATAGTCCCACTCATCATCTGATGGAAGTTACTCGAATGTGTCAAAGTAATGTATTACCATACACCCTCAAATAACCAATCTTGTTCCCTCTACAACCTGCTCATTTTTCCTACCAGACTGTTTACAAAGAGTTCTATGGAACTCTTTAGGAGAGTTTCGATTTTAAAAGGTCCCTCCAGATGTTGCATTGAGTACAGATGCCTCAAAAGTGGAAGCAGAGGGTTCTGAGACATCTCTCCCAGTAAGTACTTCAAAGAGGATGGTGCTTTGGGTTAGAGAGACTGGAAATGATTGAAATGATTGAATTCCACATATTCTGTAAAGATGGAACAAAAAATGTGCTACTGATTTTTATGTCAGTTAAAAGACTAAAACTGAGGACAAGGATGACATGGAGATTTTTTTAAAGTCATTGAACCCAGAAGACTATTTCCAAGGGAAGCAGAATGAGTGGGGAGATGTGGAAAGAACAGGAGTTTGACTTTGCACAGAAGATACCTAACAAGACTGTTACTTTCAAAAGAAGAATCACTTGCCGGTGGAGGCATAGTTTTGATCAAAAGCCCTAAGGTCCCTGTGCTGGGATGTGACCTTCAATGTAGATTGCATGTCAACATCAGAAAAAACAAAAATCCTCACCACTGGACCTAGACGCAACATCATGATAGAGAAAAGATTGAGACTGTCAATGATTTCATCGTACTTGAGTCCATAATCAATACACTTGGTACCAGCAATCAGGAGAAGGTGAAGACAAAATGCTCCTTGGAGGCAAAGATGACAAAACTTTGTCTCAACATGGGCATGTTGTTAGGAGAGGCTATTCATTGGAAAAGGACTTCATGCTTGGAAAGATGGAGGAACAATGAAAGAGAGGAAGACCCGTAACAAGATGGGTTGACTGCAGCAATGGGCTAAAGAAAGTCAGAGATGATGAAGATGGCACAGGACAGGACAGGGTTCAGATCTGTTGTTTACAGAGTTGCTAAGAGTTGAACTTGACAATACATGACAGCAGCGATGCTCCAGGTCAGATCCATCTTCTGCACGCACTTGCCAAACTGCTGGAAGACACATTGTGATGAGATAGAGACCACACTTCCACATCTTCACGTTTTTATTGGTGACACCAGTCATTGCAATTCCCCTGTGAATTTTAATCTTTTCCGCTTACCACTTTAGAAGAGAAAGGTATTTCCAGGAGATTCCACACAACTCTTTCACTGAGAATAGCCTTCAGGGCACAGAGCAGGAGACAAGATGGAAGTTCTACATGTTTCTAGGAATGTCTGTTTTAATTGTTCATTCAGAAACTGAGAGACAGAGAAAGCACAGTAGGAGCACAGGCCTACTGTGCAATGATATTGGGTTGCATCTTTGAGCATCTCCCCTGTAAGATTCTTGAGACTCAGAGATGAACATAAAAGTCAGAAGCTTCTTAATCCCTTCTGAGCCATAGTACCACTGTGCACAGTTAACCTGGGTAAATGGCCACAGGGAGGGTTCTGAAGGCATTCTGTTGTCTGACAAAATTAAAGCTTTCCTTCTTGTAAGGAAGAAACACAAGAGCTAGAATGTTTATCCACTACTGTTTATTCAATCAACTAATATTGACTGAGTACTAATGTGAGTACTTATGCAAGTAGGCAACATCATGATAGATGGATAAAAGATTGACATAAATATTTCATCTTACATGGATCTACAATCAAAATCCATAGAAACAACAGTCGAGAAATAAAAGACTTGCTGCATTGGAAAAATCTGATGTCAAAAGTTGTCAAAAAAGAACTAAAAAAAACCAATTGGACAATTAAAACAGACATTCAGGGGGGGAAGATGAATGAACTGGGGAGGAGGGTAGAGAAAACAGTGCAACAATGAATGAATGAGAACCCAAAATCTCTGTAAATGTTCATTAAAGCTAATAAAATTTAATAATAATTAAAAAAACCCCACCCACCTCTCCAAAGGGCTAAAGAGTAACTATGTCAGTTTAAAGACTAAGGTGAGCCTGACCCAACCCCCAGTATTTTCAGTTACTTCCTCTACATGTGAAAGACAGTGAATAAGAATGACAGAGGAAGAATTGGTGCCCTTGAGTAGTTGTGATATTGAAGAGATGTCCCAATGGGCTGTCAAAAAAACAAATCTGTCTTGGGGGAAATGTAACCAGGGTACTCCTCAGAGTCAAGAAGCATGCTTTGAACATGTTGTCAGGAAAAGCCAGCCCTTGGAGAAAGGCATCATGCTTGGCAAAGTGAAGGATCAGAGGAAGAGAGGAAGACCCTCAACAAGATGGATTGACACAGTGACTGTAGCTGTGAGCTTGAGTAGATCGTAGATCATGATGATGTCACAGGATAGGACACAGTTCAAATATGTTGTTCAGAGGATGTTGAGTTGTAGTCAACTCTATGGAGCCTAACAACAACTTATTACTGGGCACTGTTCTGTTGTTAGGTGCTATCGAGTTGAGAGCATTACTCATAGTGACCTTATGAATACCAAACATATCTGAACCTGGTCCTATCCTATGCAATCTTCATCATCTCTGACACATTCAAGCCCATTGATGCACTTACTGTGTCAATCCACCTGGTCTAGTGTCTTCCTTTCCTTTCTCATTCCTCTACCTTTCCAAGGATGTTGTTCTTCCCCAAGGAATAGCCTCTCCTAACAACATGGCCAAAGTGTGTGAAATAAAGCCTTATCATCCTCAAGTCCAAGGAGCACTCTGGCTGCACCTTCTCCCAGACACATCTCTTGGTTCATTTGGCAGTCCGTGGGATATTCAGCACTCTTCTCCAACACCACAACTCAAAAGCATCAATTTTCCCTCTATCACCCTTATTCATCGTCCAGCTGTCAGCAGCATGGCAAGTGACTGAAAAGACCATGACTGAATCAGATGCACCTTAGTCCTCTAAGGATTAAGAGTCCTGATGACCTAGTGGTAAGAAGCTATGCTACCAACCCAAAGGCACATTGTTCAAATGCACCAGCTGTCCCGTAAGAGAAAGCTGGGCAGTCTCCTCCTGTGCTAAGCACTGCCTCTGAAAAACCGCTGGACGGTCAGCTATGGGCCAGTTCCAACGTGATGGTAGCACAACAACGTGTCTCAGCACTGTTCTAGGTACTGAAAAACTTATAATGTACAAAATGAACAAAATTCCTGCCTCTATCAAATCTGACACCGAAGCTCATGGATGGTGCATCCCTCAAGGCTTTGGTGACACAGTTGTCAGACACTGGGTGATCAGTTCAAATCCACGAGACTGACAGCCTGGGAAAAACCATGGAGGGTCACTATGGGTCAGAATCAACTTAATGGCCCTGGACTTGGTGTTAGTGACTTTACATTTTGAGTTTTAGTTGTTACAACATGAACAGCCCTAAGCAATACAATGTTCTTAGCCTGTTAAACACTTTCAAGTCTCCCTTCATCCTTGAATTATAAGTGCCTCGTGTATTTTGGATACTAAGCCTTGTTTCACAAACTTAAAGAAAAATTTCTTCCCTATTACTGCCTATTTATGTTGATCTGCTTTCTTTTTATGTGGAAATTTTACCTTAAAAAGGAAGGAGTTATTATGTTTCTTATATTGTCAAGTTCTTAGTCTTTCATTCCTTGCCAATCTTATTAATGGGTTAAAGAAAATGCTCCCATTGCTCTTGGTTTAAACCCAACCCTTTCTAGAAACCAAAAACAGTTCTGGGGAAAATGTCAATAATTTGGTAAGCAAGAGCCGGCTTATAAAATACAGAAAAAGAAACTTAATACCCTAGCCCAAGCTGCCTCCTGTCATTAAATAAATGACAGTCAATCCATCTAATTTTACTTTTGGGGACATCCCCTGACAATTCCTACTGAATATACACTGATGGAGATTGGATTGTGACGAACTCGCCTCCTCTTCAGAGGGGGATGCTTCCTGTTCTAGAACAACTTCTCCACCCACTAAAAGCTTTTAACTGCAATTGACTGTTGGTCTGTTGTGGTTTTTTTCCTTTCTTTTGACAAACACAATACACACACAAAAGGAAGCCTACTTCCAAAAGTGACCGTCATATTCAAGTACAAACCACAGGGTTTCTCACCTATTTGGGGGCGTCACAGTTCAACACATAGCAGTGAACTGAGGGGTGATCGGTTAGTGATGAGCTTCAGGGAGTGGTCAGAAGCAGGGCCTGGAATGTCGAACCAGTTCTAACCCAGAGTCTGACATGAAGTTGAGTTTTTTCACGTTAAAAAGGACACTTTGGCTTCCAGCGTATTATTTTGGTTTCTAAATGCAGACCTCCCTCATTTTATTGAGCTTTACTTGATCTGCACTTTGCAGACGTTGTTGTTTCTTACAAATTGAAGGTTTGTGGCAAGGATGTGTTGAACACCATTTTTTCCCACAACATGTACTCATTGTGAAACTTTTAATCATTTCTTTTTCTTTTTTTTTTTTTTTTTAATCATTTCTGCAGTAGTTCCTAAAAGGCCACCGGGAAGCTGGGCAGCATTCCACGGACACACTTCTTGGGAGACATTCCAATCAGCCTGGTGTAAGACAGCTACCACCAATCAGAAGGGAGCACAACCACCGGCCACATCCAACCTAAACGTCAGCTATGACACAACCCACTGAAGGGTCCTAATTAACTCCTGACATGGGAACAGGCAGAGGGAATCCAATTAGTGTCCTCCATAGAGAGAGCCGACCACTGAATAGATCAACTTACCTCCCACCCCCTGCAGATAAAACCTTTGTTGTAGTTTTCCCTCACATGACTTCCCATCCCCACTGCCTCCTCTGGCTGATAATAAATTCTTTTGTTTTACTTCATCTGGTTCCCCGCGGCCTTTTTTACCTCACAGTTCCAAGTTTTTCCAGCACTTTTTGGGTGTACAGTGTAGCGAAAACAACTTTTATATGTACTGAGGAGTCAAGAAAACTCACTTTACTTTCATATTGGCTTTTGTACTGTGGTCTAGGACAGAACCCATAATAACTCCCAGGCTGCCTCTGCTGCTCTCCTGTAAGAAGAACCAGTGCCCCGAGGCAGAAGACTGGAAAGGTAAGCACAAGGTGAGCCCAGACAGCCCTGTTGTTCGGTGCCACTCACGATCTCATTGTGCACGAGGCCCGTAGTTGCAGTCACTATGGCAATCCATCTTGTTGAGAATCTTCCTCCTTTTGTTTTTTTTTTGCTAAACTTCTATTTTGTAAAGGTTGACAATCAACATGCCCAAAATATGTGACATGATATGAAGCCTCACCATCCTTGTGTGTAAACTGACTGTATGTCTTCCAGGATCCATTTGTCTTTCTGATAGTCCATGGTACATATTTTCTTAAGTTTTAGATATTTATTATTCAGGTAAATTCTAACACAATACACTGATGTGATTTCATGAATTTGTTGTTGTTGTTAAGTACCGTCGAGTCGTAGGCAACTCATAGCAACCCTACGAAGGAGACTCCTCGACGCTTGGGTGCCTTTCATCCTCTCTTCAGGTTCATAGGATTTCCGGAGGCAAGCTATTATGGAAGTGGATGCCACTCCTCCTTCCACGCTTGTTTAATAGGGGAGCTCCACCCCACTCTCAGTCCGCATTGGGTAGCCAACCATTAACACATTTGACACATCTGTGTCACAGTGTTCAGACTCACAGCAACCACAAGTGACCACGGGACGGCAACTTGTACACCAGGGCTATACGACCTCATGCACTTAGGGAAGAAACAAATCCTGGTTAAATAGGAAATTGTGCAGATGACTGCTGGAAGACTTTCACTCTCTCTTTTTTTTTAATGGTGGGAAAAATTTGTATTTAGAATTAGCCAACTGGACTCAGTTTAGATGATCCCATATTGTTGGCAACATCCAAAGCATTATAGTCAGGAGTAAGCCAAACATAGGCCTTCTTCTCTCCATCAGGCCTAATCAAAGTGTTGACCTTGGCCACATCAAGTCATAGAGCTTCTTTACAGCTTGTTTGATTTGGTACTTATTGGCCTTGACATCCACAATGAACACAAGTGTGTTGTTATCTTCTATCTTCCTCATGGCTGACTCAGTGGTCAAGGAAAACTTGATGATGACATAGTGGTCAAGCTTGTTTCTCCTGGGAGTGCTCTTCCAGGGGTATTTGGGCTGTTTCGGAGTCTCAGCGCCGGAAGGTGGGTGACGTGTGGATCTTCTTTTTTCTGGCTGTGAATGCCCTTCAGCACTGCCTTCTTGGCCTTTAATGCCTTTGCTTTGGTTTCAGTTTTGAGATGGGCAGTGGCTTCCTTCTTTGCTTTCAGCACCATCTCTTAAGTGACTTTATAAAAAAGAATTTAATTTATAAGTCAGTGCCCTCTTTCTTCAGTTTGCTGTTATCTACAGTCACTGAATAGAATGTGTATTGATTATTCAGGCCTAATTTGTTCCTTGGTTCTGGGTTATTCTTTCTGTCCCAATAGACATCTGGATTAAATAATGCCAGACACATGACACACTGTGCTTTTCCAGTACCTCCAGCTCCAATAAACACAGAGAGGTGTCAAGTTGAATGTTTCTTGGCTTGACTGAGGAGCTGGCAGGGCACATTTGTGGAAGTCTATGGTATGTTCAATAGAGTATTGGAAAGTAACGACAAAGTATCGAGACCAAAGTATATTGATGTTCTCCAGGGACAGATAAGAAGGAAGGGAGCAGGGGAACCCAATGCTTAGGGGACACTGAGTTTCACAGATCAAATCCCAGCATTTCTTTATGGCTCCCATTAGTAAAATAAGGATGATCCCTGAGTCAGCGATTACTTTCTAAACTTCACTGTGTCAATGAAGAAGTATTTAAATACTTTACCTTCTGCCTTTGGAAAAAAGATGTCTCTCAAAGGAAAGTGTCTAAAAATATTTTCTCTATTTATTTGTGTTACTGGGGAATTGTTTAATCCAGTCAGGAAAACACTAAGCATTATGACAGTCTGGTTGCAAAATGATAATATATCTCTTGATATACTTCCAAAATTATATCCTCCTTCACTTGCTAGGAAATTAGACTAATCTAATGTAAACTGAAGAAAATTGTCATGGCTTTACAAATAATTCTACTTGTATAAAATTTCAATATTTCATTTTTGTTACTGTTGTTGTTAGCTAAAATACATAACAACCTCGTGAATGGCAGATCTGGGCTTTGCCCTGTCTTGTACCATCATTGTAATCTCTGATGAGCTCAAGCCCATTATTAGTTACTGTGTCGTTCCATCTTGTCAGGGATCTTCCTCTCCTTCACTGACCCTCTATCTTTTCCAGCATAATATCTTTTTTTCCAAGGACAGGCCCTCCCTGACAATATGCTTAAAGTAAATGAGATAAAGTTTCACTATCCTTGCCTGGAAGGAGCACTCTGGTTGCACTTGTCCAAGACATATCAGTTTGTTCTATTGGCAGTCAATGGAATATTCAGTACTCTTCTCCAAAATCACAGCTCAAACGCATTGGTTTCACTTCTGTCATCCTGAATCATTGTCCAATTTTCAGACACATAGGAAATAATTGACGAGATTATACCTTAGATCAGGCACACCTTAGTCTTTAAGGTGACATCCTTGCTCTTTAGCACTTTGATGGGGTCCTTGACAGCAGACTTTCCCAGTGCAATGTATCTTTTCTCTGTCTTTTTTTTGGGGGGAGAGAGAGTATTTTTTTTAATGACTGAAATAGAAGAATTAAAATCTCAGCTCCGGGAAGAACCACGTAGTTTTGCCTGTCTTATACCTCTCCTCAAACTTGATCTTTGTTTTCTGCCTTGTCTTGCTTTTAAGAGTAGGGTCTCTAAAGACATCCTTGTTGATGATGGTTTTATCCAAGGGGATAGCCACGGAGTACCTTGGGGACATGAGGTGATTGTATTTATTAATTTTCATGAAGGTCTTGATCTTTGACCTCTTGTCAATTTTCTTCTTGCCCATGGCAGCTGTCACTTTTGGGAGATAGCAGTCAATTCGAGCTACCAAAGCATGGCTGTCGGAGTGGTCTGGGGCGCCATCATCAATGTTCTTGACAATGATGGCTTTGTGTTCAGAGTAACATCCAGCCAAGACCATAATCATCTTCCCAGGTTTCATCAACTTCCCCACTTCAACAGCAACCACTCAGACTAACAACAAAAAGGAAGAAACAGCACTTCTGTTGACCTTTCACTCTTTTTTATTTCTTGTCTGCTATTACCATGGGCAATTCATGGTAATCTTGAACATATCATGGACCACCAAGAAAACAAATAGACCATCTTTTAGAGGGTGAAAACAAGCTTCTCCTTGGAGGCTAGGATTTTGAAGTTCCATCTCACATATTTTGGGCATGCCAGGAGGTATTAGTTCTTGGAAAGGACATCATGGTTGGAAGGATGGAGGGACAGTGCAGGAAAGGAAGACCCCTATGAGACGGATTAATACAGTAACTGGGGCAATGGAGGTAGGTGTGTCAAAATCAGTGAGACTGGCTCAAGACAGGGCAGGCCTCAGAGCTATTGTAGTGTGGCTATGAGTCACAGGTGACTCAACGGCACATAACAGCAACAACAGCATTACCTTGTGTTGCTCTTTTCCAGTGGGACCTGAGGACATGGTGCTGCTAAGGAAAAAAACACACAGACAAAGAGAGACAAAGTGAGGCACAGGGGGCCAGAGCAAGAGCTAAGGTCCCAAGCTTTATTTTTCTTAGCATATAGAGAGAGTACAAGCATTCCATTACTAGCAAAATAACCAAACTTCCTGCTACACAACAATTATCTCAAAGACCTTAAAGTAAGGAATCTAACAATTATCTCTAGGGCCAGAAAGGAATGTGTCCTTGGATATCCAGGAACCAACCCTATTAATGATTTACTCAGATCACCCTAACAAGCACACAAAAAACTTATCTATATTTTCTGCAAACTCTCAAACTCATAAGTCTGTATTTTCCACAAGCTCTTAAGAACTTTAGTTTCTCATTAATTAAGCCTTCACAGCTGCTCTTCTTT
>NW_006399876.1:8583538-8589204 GCF_000299155.1 Elephantulus edwardii
GTCCCCTCCACCATGCAGCCCTCGCTCTAGTCTCCTGTGATGACAGAAATACCCAGTTACATCTCTCTTTTAGACGGTTCTCTCCCTCCTCTGCTTCAGTACAGCTGCTCTTCTGGGTCTTATGAGGTCTCATGAAAACACTCTGTTTTCTCAGGACATGTCTGTGTGCTTGTCTAGGAAGCTGTTTTCAGCTAATTTCCCACTGAGTGTTCTTGAAGCAATACTCTAAACTCACACACTGACAGCCAACCAAGGCATGCTTCAGAAGCTCTCACAACCATGGGTGTTGATTGTGGATCCAAGAAAAATTACATCACGGACAATCTTTTCTCCATGTATCATAATGTTGCCTATTGGTTCAATGTTAAGGATATTTGTTATATGGATGATGAGATGGGATACATGTTGAAGGCTACTGTGTTGCAGATCGAGGGTAAAGTATATTAATAAGTATTAATAATGAGACAGAACACCAAGGATGTACAAGTAATAAAGAGGTAAATCAGGAGGCAAACAGTTCTTGAACAACTGAAGCGCTGATCTCTACTTCCCTGTGCCTTTATTGAAAATTGTCAGGGAGCAAATCACAAAAATAATTCAATGCAAATAAAGGTAAGCTCTTTCTATTGAAAACCTTATACTTGACTCAGGAGGGAGGAGTTAGCAAATGCAATACAAGAATCCTGTAAACACTTAAGGATTGCCTTAGTGCTTCACGGTGAATTCCAGCTTGTATCCACCTCCTTCAAATCCTGAAATAGCATTTGGTTTAATATAAATATTTACTATTAAGTTTGGCTTCCCACACTACTGTATTTAGTCTTTTTTGGCAAGTGTTTTCATGTTCTCTTCACTTCCAGCAAGCAAGATTGTGTCATCTGCATCAAGTAGATTGTTGATGAATCTTCCTCCAAACCTATGTCACGTTCTTCTTCACAGAGTCCAGCTTCTTACTTTATTTGTTCAGCATACAGATTGAATAGGTATGGAGAAAGAATACAGTCCTGGCACACATCCTTCCTGATTTTAAGCCACACAGTGTTCCCTTGTTCTATTCTGACAGTAGCTTCTAGGTCTAGGTGTAGATTTCACATGAGCACAATTAAATTTTCTGAGATGCCCATTGTTTTCAATGTTGGCCATAATTTGTTATGATCCACATAGTCAAATGCTCTTGCTCAGTCAGTGAAACACAAGTAAACATCTTTCTGGTATTCTCTGCTTTTAAACAAGTTCCATCTGACATTAGCAGTGATTCCCATTGTGCCATGGCCTATTCTGAATTTGGCTTGAATTTCTGGCAGTTCCCTGTGGAGGTACTCTTTCAATAGCTTTTTTCCCCATGATCTTCAGCAAGATTTTACTTGCTTCGGATATTAATGATATTGTGTGATAGCTTCCGCATTCTGTTAGATCACCTTCTTTGAGAATGGGAACAAATATAGATCTCTTCTGGTCAGTTGACCAGGTAGCTGTCTTCCAAATGTCTTGTCATTGGCTGATAAGCACATCTAGGCTGCATCTGTTTTTGAAACATGCCGATTGATATTCCATCAATTCTTGGGGCCTTCTCTTTGCCCAATGGCAACTTGAACTTCTTCCTTCAGGACTGTTGGTTCTTGATCATCTGCTACTTTCTTAAGTGTTTCACCTACAATCAATTCTTTTTTATATAGTTATTCTGTGTATTCCTTTTATGTTCTTTGGATTCTCCCTACATGATTCAAAATGTTGACCAAAGAATCCTTCAGTATTTCTCCTTAAGATTTGAATTTGGGGGAGCTCTGGTGGCCTAGTGGCAAGAAACTGCAACTACAATCCCAGAGGTGCACGGTTTGAATCCACCAGATGCTCTGCCAGGGAAGGAGGGGCAATCTCCTCCTGTACCAGTCAGATCTGATTTGACGGTACACGCACACAAAAGTAATTAAAAAAAAAAGACTTTAATTTGTTCTTCAGATCTTTCAACTTGAGAAATGCTGATTAAGTTCTTCCCTTTTGATTTTTTTTTTACCTTAGTTATTTGCACATTTTGTTATAATACTTTGCTTTGTCTCCTTGAGCTGCTCCTTGAAATCTTTTACTTTAACACTTCTTCCCTTTGTTTCGGCCTTTCTTTGTTCTAGTGAAAATTTCAAACTCTCTTCTGACATCTGTTTTGGTCTTTTAGTTATCCTCTGTCTATGTAATGACTTTTATTCTTTTCACGGATGATATCCTTGATGCCATCCCATAATTCATCTGGTTTTCAATCAATAGTGTTCAATATATCAAATCTATTCTTGAGATAGCTTTTAAATTCAGATAGTATAGACTCCAGGTGATATTATGTTGCTTGTGCATTTGGTTTGATTTTCTTCAACTTCAATGTGAACTTGCATATGGATTGTATTTCATTGACTATCCAAGGGCATTTGACTGTGTGGATCACAACAAATTGTGGCTAATCTTGAGAAGAATGGGACTCCCAGAACAGTTGAGTGTGCTCATGTGAAACCTAGACTGGGACCAAGAAGCAGTCATCAGAACTCACTAAGGACACACCGCATGATTCAAAATCAGGGAAGGAGTGTATCAGGGATGTGTCTTGTCTCCGTACCTTTTCGATCTATTTTCAGAACAGATAATTCAGGAGGCTGGGCTTTATAAGGAGGAATATGGTATCAGGATTGGAGGAAAACTCATCAGCAACCTACATTATGCAGATGACACAACCTTGCTTACTGAAACTGAGGAGGACATGAAGCGCTTGCTGCAGAAGGTCAAGGACTATAGTCTTCAATATGGATCGAAGCTCAACATCAAGAAGACAGATTCTCACCACTGGACCAAGAGGCAATAACACAATAGATGGATAAGAGACCGAGGTTGTTAACAATTTCAGCTTGCTCAGCTCTACAATCAACAAACACTCTTGGTACAAGAAGTTAGGAAATCAAAAGACTAATTAAATTGTATTGGAGAAGTCTGCTGTCAAGGACTCTCTAAAGTGGTAAAAAGCAATTATGTCAGTTTAGAGACTAAAATGTGCTTGATCCAGGCCAGGGTATTCACAATTCCTTGCTATGTCTCAGAGAGCTGGACAATGACTAAGGATGACAGAAGAGGAATTGATGCCTTTGAGCTGTGGTGCTGGAGAAGAGTATTGAACATAGTATTGACCACTAGGAGAACAAACAGGCCTGTCTTAGAAAGGATGAAATCAAGTTCCTCCTTGGAGGCAAGGATTTTGAAGCTCTGTCTCACATACCTTGGACAGGTATCCAGGAGGGACTAGTTCTTGGAGAAAGACATCGTGCTCAGAAAGGGGGAGTGACAGTGCAGAAGAAGAAGACCCGGATGAGATGGAATGACACAGTAACTAGGGTAATGGGGGGGTAGATGTGTCAGAGACAATGAGATTGGCTCAGGATAGGACAGGGTTCAGAGCTGTTGTACATAGGGTCACTGTGAGTCACCGGAGACTTGATGGCACATAACAACAACAATTAATTGATGGTCTATTCCACAGTCAGCACTTGGCCTGATTTTTCAATGATTCTTTCCACAGATGTAGTCAATCAGGCAAAGTCCTGTGTACAGTCACTGTGGGTTTTTCTTAAGGGTATTTTCAACCATTGATTGTACAAAATCCTCATTTGATATTCAGCCTCATTTCTATCACCAAGTCTGTATTTTCCAACTATCAGTTTTTCTTCTTTGTTTCCAAATTTTACATTCCAGTTACCAA
Source organism: Elephantulus edwardii (assembly GCF_000299155.1). Taxonomy (NCBI): domain Eukaryota; kingdom Metazoa; phylum Chordata; class Mammalia; order Macroscelidea; family Macroscelididae; genus Elephantulus; species Elephantulus edwardii. The sequence goes on from NW_006399876.1 coordinate 8,587,269, forward strand.
TTATTATTAATGCGTCTTGACTACGTGATCCAGGGAGCTCTGGTGGCCTAGCTGTAAAGAACTGCACTGCTAACCCAAAGGCAAGTGGTTCAAATCCACCAGCTCTTTTGTAGGGGAAAAGATGGTCAGTCTCCTCCCATGCAATTTGCAGCTTCTGAAAACTCCCTCCAGGTGTCAAATCTGGATCAATTTTCACTGGAAGACACTGAAGTTCAAATTGTAAAATATACTTATTTTAGGATAGTTAATAACAATGTATCAATATTGGATCATCAATTATAACATGTGGACCACACTCAAGCAAGATGTTCCCAGATTAATGTAAACAGTTATGTATTCAACTACTAGGCTAATTTGGAGTGTTCAAAATCACCCAGGGGATTTTTGGAGAGTAATCTAGTAATCGCTTTCCCAAAGTCCACAGTCTTGAAATCCTGCAGAACAATTCAACTCTGTACACGTGGTGCTGCCTGTGTCACAAACTTGCAACTAACAACGATGCAGAATATTATTAATAATAAGGAAAACTGTATGCCTGCGTGGGAGGCCTAGAGAATGCAATGTACTGTCTACCTAATTATTCTACAAATGTAAATTCAACACAGCTCAGTGCCCTGGAGTCAGAACCGACTCATCGCCAACTTTCCAGTGAAATAATCCTGTGGGATGAGATTGCCCATCTTTCTCCAAAAGAGTTGCTAGTGGATTCGAACCTCCAGAGAAACATTCCTTTGGTTTAGCAGCACAATTTTCTACAGGCTTGGCCACAGGAGCGCCTATGAAGGAAGAGCTTGGGTGCTTTTACAAATCTAAAAAGATGCTTTCAAAATCTATGAGTAACTTAAAAATATGTTGATAATTTTCTGAGTCCAAGCAAGAACTGGTTTACATTTGGCTCCTACGTATCTCAGGGTCACAGCCACAGTCCAAGTGGAAGGACAGCGGCACCCTGCTTCGCTTAGGACTCAGCCACCAGCGTGTTCAGTGTTTCAGAGGGCCCGCCCCCCAGGCTGCTCGCGGTCTGTGGGTGCTGCTTTCACCACCTGGCCCTGCCTGTGCTCCCCAAGGTTTTACAAGCTCACTCCGGCTCTGCGTCGTGCACTACCATATCTACACCTCACTCTGTGCAGCAGGCCTTGTCTTTGATTTCCTTCTTTAGGACAGTTAGGTTATTAGGAAATTTGTGATTTTCATTTCAGGAGAGTGGTGATGCAGTTGTCATCTGAAAGGGAGATGGGTCTGATTCAGTGCGGAATCACTGTTCTGAAACGAAACCCAAGCAGGGCTGTCACCCCTGCCAGCTGCTCGGAGGTTCTGTCCCTCCTCCCTTCGCACCAGCCAAGTGACCTATTTGCGTGTCTGGGACGTGCCAGCACTCTCACGTCCCTGCTCTGGGCACAGGCTGTTCTCCCCAGGAATGCCCTCTGCCTCTTCCTTGCTGTCCACACCCTGCTCCCTACAGGTCTTCTTCCAGCCTCTGCCCTCACCTCTCCCTCCCTCTCTCTCTCTCTTAATGATTCATTCTTCACAAATAAGTCTATTTTTCTTTTTGTGTGTCTGTGGGTGATTTCACAGCATAACATTTTTTGGTGTGTGTGTGTGTGTGTGTGTGTATATATATATATATATATGCATGTTTACAGATCATATTGGGTTTTTCATACAAACATTCATGACCATTTTGTTTTATAACATTCATTGCCATTCATTGGTGGAACTAATTGCAATCTCTAATCAACTCCCACAAATGAGTTTATTTTTCAAGGAAATGTTTACCTCCTGATTAGAAATAGAAACCAGTATCACTAGCCCAACAAGAAAGTCATGATCACAATAAATCCTAGGGACCTCTCTAAAGTACTCAAGAGCAATGGTGTCTCTCTGGAGACTAAGGTGCGCCTGATACAGGCCATGGTTTTTGCAATCACTTGTTATG
>NW_006399876.1:8589719-8591670 GCF_000299155.1 Elephantulus edwardii
TGTGTGTATGTGTGTGTGTACCATTAAATCGGATCTGACTGGTACAGGAGGAGATTGCCCCTCCTTCTCCAGCTGAGCATCTGGTGGATTTGAACTGTGCACCTCTGGGATTACAGTGCAGCTTCTTGCCGCTAGGCCACCAGAGCTCCCCCTAATTCTTATTTAGATTAAGCTGTCAGCAGAAGCCCTCTTTGCCTTAGAGACAGAGTAAACGGTCAGTTAGTAGGTATTAGTAATGACTTAGAACATGATAGCACTGATTTAAGAAAATCCACTATTCCAAACTAGACTGTTCCCATGAAATAAAGGATCGTTCAATAAACTGAAAAGGCATAAGCCTCAGAGAGCAATTTCATTATAATTGACATGGCAAATATTCTTCTGTCTTCCAGATCCAAAACCAACTTACCAAATATTACATAAGACCTTAAAACTCACACTTACATAGAGTGTTCACAGGAATAATAAGATCCCACAATTTGGTGGGTAGAAGGAGGGAAGTGGATAAAGGATATAGGAAAGATCTGCTGAAGATCTGGAAAGACAGAGTAATAATGGTGGACATAGATGATTGATTTTATAAAACAATGAATGGGAATGATTGTATGAAACACAATATAAATGAAGGATAGTGTGAAGCACAATGTATATGAACTTTGTAAGGAAATAAATACAGAATAATGTGAAAAAAAACCAACCAACCTATACCCACATACACAAAAGACCATGGCTTGGATCAGTTGTACCTTAGTCTTTAACATCGCAGCTCCTCAGTGCCTTGGAGAGATTCTTGACAGCAGATTTCCCCAATGTAACATGTCTTTTGATTTAACTTCTCCTTCCATGATTGTTGATTGTGGATCTAAGTAAGATGAAACCGTTAAAACTTCCATCTACTCTCCATCTATCATAAGGTTGCCTATCAGCCCAGTGGGGAAAATTTTTGTCTTCCTGATGTTGAGCTTCAATCCATATTGAAGGCTGCACTCACTGATCTTCTGCAGCAAGTGTCTCAGCTCCTTCTCATTTTCAGCAAGGTTGTGTCATCTGCATAATGTAAGTTGTTGATGAATCTTCCTCAGATTCTGACGCCACATTCTTCTTTATAAAGTACAGCTTCTTGAATGATTTGCTCAGCATACAGATTGAAGAGGTATGGAGACATGATACAGCTCTAACACACTTTTCTTAGTTTTAAACCGTGCAGTGTTTCCTTGCTCTGTTTGCACAACAGCCTTTTGGTATAGGTTTCACATGAGCACAATTAAAGGTACTGGGATTCCTATTTTTCCAATTATCTTCTCAAGTTATTTCTCCATAACTTGTTATGATCTGCACAGTCAAATGTCTTTACATAGGCAATAAAACACAAATGGACATTCTTCTAGTATTTTATGCTTTCAGCCAAGATTCATCCGACATCAGCACTGATATTTCTGATGCCATGACCTCTTCTAAATTCTGTTTGAACTTTTGGAAGTTCTCTGACAATGTGCTGTTCTAACAATTTTTTTTCAGCAAATTATACTTGCATGTGATGTTGTTTGATAATTTCTACATTCTGTTGGATCACCTTTAGGGAGAATAGGAACAAATATGGATCTCTCCCAGTCAGTTGGCTAGGTGGCTTCAGTTGGCTAGAAATCTTTCTAATTTCTTGGTGCATACTGGTAAGTCCAGGGTTATATCTGTTTGTTGAAACATTCTATTAATAAGAGTATTATTCAAATACACATCCCCAACTTCTAATGGCAAAGATGAAGAAATTGAAGATTTTGCCAATTCTGCCTCCCAAGATTGATCAAAATTACTGGCAAATGGAAACAAAGAAGGATTATTGTTGTTGTTATGTGCCGTCGAGTCGCTTGCAACTCATAGCGACCCTATATACAACAGCCCTAAACTCTGTTCTGTCCTGTGCCAATCGCACTGTCTCTGACACTCCCATCCC
>NW_006399876.1:8592791-8594868 GCF_000299155.1 Elephantulus edwardii
CATTCTGTTGGGTCACCTTTCTTTGGGATAGGAACAAATACAGACCTCTTCCAGTCAGTTGGCCAAGTGGTTGTTCTCCAGATTTCTTGGCATAACTTGGTGAGCACATCCAGGGATTAGTAGTTGGAAAATATAAGCTTGGTGATAGAAACAATGTTTGGAGATTGTACCATAGAATTTTGCAGGACTTATTCCTTGCAAAAGCCTTTTTAAAACAACATGAACATTGACAACACATGTGGGCCTGGCCATATGAAATAGAATGGAATCAGATTGACTGCATCTGTGGAAAGATTCTGGACAAGCTCCCTATATCATCAGTGAGAACAAAGCTAGACGCAGAACAGACCATCAGATGCTCAGTTGCAAGTTCAAGCTGATGCTGAAGAAAATTAAAACAAGCTCATAAGAGCCAAAGCTCACTTTGAGTGTATTCCACCTGAATTTAGAGACCGTTTGAATGGATTTGACACTATGAACACGAATGACCAAAGACCAGAGAAATTGTAGGATGATACCAAAGAAACAAGACCCACTCATTAATTAGTAATTACAGCAAATTTATTTCAAAAGGACAATGAGTATAATTTTTCAAAGTTTTTCACATTAAAAAAAGAGGAAAGTGATTGTGTCTTAGTCCGACTGACAGGAAGTGGTCCTGGGACTCCAAGAATAATGTTTGCTTTTGTTATTGCTTTTCTAAAGCTCCCAGCGCTGAGGGTGGAGGGTGCCCACGGAAGCTGGAGCAGCGGGGCTCACTCCCACCTCAGCCTCTCTCTGGAGCCTCTGCGGGTCCTCACTGCTCGCCAAAGCTCAGCCTAGCACCTCAGGCCCCCCATTTATTCCAGGGGGCCTCTGGGCAGGCCCATGCCGAGCTGTGCACTCTCGGAATCCGCGCAGCCGCAGACACACACTGCAGAGGGTCCTCCTGTCCGTCTGTCCCCAAAACTGCAATAGGAGCTCCCCCAGTACGAGCACCAGGTCCCCTCGCCCTCCCTGGGGATCCAGTTCGGCTCAGCCACTAGGACCACAGGCGACAGATGGTCACCCATGGACACGCCCCCCCTTGGGCACTGGGCTAGCTCTGAGGGTGTCTCTGGCGATAGCTCAGCAGGGACATGAATGTGACACCCCCTAGGACTGGAGATCGGTTCAGGGGGGTCTCCAGCAGCAGCTCAGGTCTCTCTCGGCGCCCCCCTCCCCCATTCCACCCGAGGTTAGGGGACTGTCACCCAGCAAGGTGCATGGGGGGAGGTGGCAAAGCCACCTGCCTGGACCAGACGCCTTTACATCTCCCAGGGAGATGTGAGGAGTCGGGAGCCGCGGGTGGGCCGGGGTCTGCCGAGCCGGGGGCGTTGTCCCCCAGATGGGAGGGGAAGAAGGCGTGGCACGACCCTCTGTCCCCGCCCCAGGGGTGGAGCTTGATGGAAGCCTGCAGAACCAGAGACTCCGCTGAGTGTCTGCCGGGGGCTGCCTTCCCGCGCCTGCTGTCCCCACTCCGCTCGGTTCCAGGAGCCCCGAGTCCCCAGTCTACTCCTGCCGTCCCCAGGACCCAGCGTGGGGGTCTCTAGTCCTCGGCCCCGCGTGGGTGCAGGGGCGGCTTCCTTCCTCCCCCGGGCGCCTCCCGCTATTGCAGCCATGGCGCGGGGAGAAGACCCGCAGGATAGGTAAGTGGGGAGCAGATGGGGTGCGTGCGGGAACCCGGGGGCAGACAAGGGGGCCGCTGCCTTCGAAGGCTCCAAGGCGCGCAGAAGACCGCACGGAACTACAATTCCCATCAGCCCTCCGCCTGGGCCGCCTGGGCGGGGGTGATGGGTGTTGTAGTCTGCTCTCCAGAGGGGGCGCCTGGGAAGCGGGAAGAGCGGCCGCGAAGTCCTCGGGGTGACCTTCTGCCTGATCCCCACAGCTACCACCTGGTCGGGATCAGCTTCTTCATCCTGGGCCTGGGCACCCTCCTCCCCTGGAACTTCTTCATCACTGCGATCCCGGTGAGACCCGCTGCGGAGTGACAGCCAGCCCACGGCCCCAAAAGCCATGAGGACTGTGGCCGTGGACTTAAGGACCCGGCCTTCCCCCC
>NW_006399876.1:8594968-8608791 GCF_000299155.1 Elephantulus edwardii
CCACTGGCCCCTGTCTGCTCATTGGTCAGCGAGGCACAGATTGTCCCAGCGAACGTGCCTTTCACGAGGCTGATAGAGGGAAAAACGCAACTTTCAGAACTGCCAGTTCCGGGAGGGGCCAGGTCCCCAGCTAAGGGACCTAGGGAAGCATCAGAGCAGCTGGCCACTCATATTTTTGGTTTTTTATCATTCTTGGGCCCGCGACTCCAAAATTGGGCAATTGAGCCTTTGGTTTTCTTTACAATGGCATGGCTTGCGTTTCTTCACTGGAAGAGCGTGAAATGGGGGCCAGAATTGTGCTTGGCACGAGGCACACAAGACCAAAAGAGAAGGAAGGGAACTTGCATTCCCTGAAGCAGAGGCAGAAGCAGGGGGTGTGGTTCTCGCTCTGGCTATTTCATAGCATTCTGTGCAACAGCTCTTCAGACCCTGCCTGTGGGCTGAGCCCAGAGATGGATTAATTCCTGGTTTGAGGGGCTTCAAAGAAAAAATAAACCGAAACAACACTGCCCCCACGTCAGTTATGACTCCTAACAATCCCGCAGAACAGAATAGAACTACCCATAACGTCTCCCAGGCCTTAAATACTTGGGAGGGTAGATTGCTTCATCCCTGCCCTGTGGAGTGGCCGCTGTTGTTGCTTCATACCATTGAGTTGGAACTGACTCATAGCTAACCCTCCAGTGAGTGTTCAGATGCTGTAAATCTCACAGATAGAGATTGCCTGTCTCTCTCACTGAGCAGAGGGTGCATTCAAACCCTGTGCCTTTGTGTTGGCAGCGCAACTCCTTACGCCTAGACCATCAGAACTCCCTTTTCACTTAGTGGCCAAGTGCTTAATCCACAATGCCACCAGGGTTCCTGAGGGACCCAAAGAACTATTAATAATGTACCAGGCCGTCCAGGTCTGGAGCACAGCCTCACTGTGGTCCCCAGGGGAGGAGCAGTGTCTCCCTTAAGGAGACTCTTCGTAGAAGAGGTGGGTTGTGTCAGGTGTTTCAGGTGGAGGCGACAGTGGGAACTGGCACAGAGGCAGCTAATCAGGGAAAGTTTGAGGTGTCTGAATCTTTGTGGGGATGGGGTGTAGCCAGGAGATCAGAACCTGGCTCTGCTCAAGGGACTGAGGCTTTCACCTCTGCACAACAGGAAGTTCAGAGGGACATTTAAAGAGAGAATGCAGTGGTCAGCACCTGGGCCAAAGCTTGGCTTACAGTAGGCGCTCAATAAATACCCCTGGGAGCTGCTGCAGCAGTGAGGGTGGGGCAGGAACCAGGGCACTGACAGGATAGTGACCTAGAGATGGAGCAGGGCCCCGCCCTCCCCTCCCGGGGCTTCTGGGGCTTGGGCTCCTCGCCAGAGCTCAGCCACTCGATTCCCTGCTCACTCACATACCCCAGTGCCAGGTGTCTCCGACTGTGCGATGACGAAGCAGACATTAACCACAAGTGTGGAGGTGGAGGGAGCCGGAGGGGGGGTCCTTGTGGTGGTAGGGTGACCCTGCACCCCCATCATGTCAGTACTTCCAGACGAGGCTGGCAGGGACAAACAGCACAGTCGGGACCCTAGGCACCAACCACACGGCCCCCGCTGACCCCTTCAACTTCAACAACTGGGTTACGCTGCTGTCCCAGCTGCCACTGCTGTTCTTCACGCTGCTCAACTCCTTCCTGTACCAATGGTGAGAGGCTGCCCCCCTTGGACTCCCATCCCCTAGCCCCAGCTGGCTCTCCTATCCTCTGCAGGGGCTCAGGGGGGACGTTTCACCTCTCTTCTGCTGCCCCTACCTCCCTTCCACCCCCACTGCCCCACCCTGACTGAGCTTGGCTACCTCCCCTCCACTAATGTGTCTGATGCCACTCCGCCCCGTTCTGCGCAGTATCCCTGAGGCGGTGCGGATCCTGGGCAGCCTGCTGGCCATCCTGCTGTTCTTCGCCCTGACGGCGGCGCTGGTCAAGGTGGACCTGAGCCCTGGGCCCTTCTTCTCCATCACCATGGCCTCCATCTGGTTCATTAACTGTGAGCGCTCTGCCACGCCCACTTCCCCCGCCCAGCCCAGCCTCCTCCTGGTAACCACGATGGCCTGACATTTCCAAAAAGGAAAGACAGCACTGTTGTCACCCATGTCCCTGATGGAGAAACTAAGGCCCAGAGAGAGTGTAAATGCCATCCACAGTCACCTGCAAGCAGGCTGCCTGGCCCCAAGCCCCACAGCTACACTGAAGGAGGAGGGAGAGGAATAATCTCTGGGAAGGCCAACATCCTCCCCCAACCTGGTCCCCATCCCCTGTACACCCTGGTGCCACTCTCAGAAGCCCTGATCCCCTCTGTCTGCCCACAGCCTTTGGTGCAATTCTGCAAGGCAGCCTCTTTGGGGTGGTTGGGATCATGCCCTCTGCGTACAGCACCCTCTTCCTCAGCGGCCAGGGCCTGGCTGGCATCTTCGCTGCCCTCGCCATGCTCCTATCTATGGCCAGTGAGTACCTGGGGGCGTCTGGAGACCAATCTGGGCTCTGTGGAGGGGAGAGGGCATGCAGGGAGCTGAATAACTGGTTTCCAGGGTGCTGGATGAGAGCAGTTCTGCAGTGAAGGAACACAGCCGAGTGAAGATAGAATCGACCTATAGCCACAGGCTAGAAGATTCTCAGTGGTTGCTGACGTTGAGGCCAAAGAGAAGGGTTTGGGGATCCCACAGGCTTGGGTTCAAATCCTAGCTCTGCTCACACAGCCTCTTTGAGCCACAATTTCCCATCTGTATGATCTCTGGCTCCTCCTCCTCAGACCATAAAGAGCACACAATCCAAAAAAAAAAAAGCACACCATCCAAGAACGCTGTAGGCACACAGATGTCATCGGGGAAGTGGGAGAGGAGGGCTGGTCTGGGGGCGCACACAAGAGTCCTGAGCCTGTGGGTGAAGGTAGAGGTGGGGGCGCGGAAGGACAGGGGCTGAGAGTGCATCATGGGAAGCGCTGTGAGAGCAGGTGGGACCAGGTCCCTCTGTACTGATGCTTCTGCCGTAGGTGGCGTGGATGCTCAGACCTCTGCACTGGGCTACTTCATCACGCCCTGCGTGGGCATCCTCATGTCCATCATGTGCTACCTGAGCCTGCACCACCTGGTGAGCTGCCCAGAGCATCTCAGATGCAGCCCTGAGTTCAAGGGAGGCGAGGGGAGGCAGAAAGGACCTGGGGCCCTGGGAATCCTAACCTGTAAGGCAGTGACGTGGGGAGGGGTCCAGGGTCGTGATCTCAAGCCAGGCCAGACACCTCTTCCCTCTGTAGGAGTTTGCCCGCTATCATCTGGTCAAGAAGCCGTCCCAGACTCCAACTCATGAGCTGGAGACCAAAGCCGAACTCCTCCAAGCTGGTGAGCCCCAGGACCTGCAGGGAAGCGAGGACACCCTGAGAAGGCCACAGGGCCCTCTCAGGGAGCCATTCTCCCTCATCTCCAAGCATAATCCCATCCCCAGTAGCCTGTGTGAGCAGAGGCAAAGACGTGAAGGGGAGTCAGTGGGCTGAAATCATCCCTGTTGCCCCTTGGGCCTCAGTTTCCTCTTCCATAAAATGGGGAGGCAGCAGCACTTGTATACAAGTGCAGCATCTAAACGCATCTCTGCTGAAACCCTGGCCTCACACATCCAACCTGTATTTCATTGAACAAGTTGCTTAACCTTCATTTCTTCACTTGTAAAATGATGGCAGTGGGGTAGTGCATGGACGGTGCTTAGGAAACAGAATGGTGCTTAGGAAATAGAAGAGTGTTTCCTGTTGTTGATTGCACCTCGCCCTGGAGCAGGCTTGCTCTGTTAACTGTGGGGAGTCTCCTGCCATCTGGCTGGCAGAAAGCCTGGACCTCAGGCAGACCCCTGCTCTCCTCATTTTCCCAGATGAGAAGAACGGGATACCCAACAGCCCCCAGAACGCAGCCCTGAGTGTGGACCTTGACCTGGAGAAGGAGCCAGAGGCACCCCTGCAGCCAGAGAAGCCTTCTCTCTTAGCTGTCCTCCAGAAGGTTTGCCATGGCTCTAACCCCCCTCGCACCCCCGAACAATAAACGGCTGTTCCCGCCTGTCCTGCCCATCCTGTCCCTGCGGCAGCCTCCGCAGGGGCGTGAGGCCAGCCCTTCCGGAGGACAGAATGTAGAATGGAATGAGGCCTTAGTATGTCAACTCACAGGGTACAATGATGGGTCAGGGACACAGCTGGGCCTGGCCGCTCCCAGGCCAGGGCTTCGGTGGGAGGATGGGGTTGGCCTTGACTCCCTGGACGGCCCCCTCCGGCTCACACCCCTGCCTCCGGCTCCCAGATCTGGCTGATGGCGCTGTGCCTTGTGTTGGTCTTCACAGTCACTCTGTCTGTCTTCCCTGCCATCACAGCCATGGTGACCAGCTCCACCGGTCCCGGGAAGTGGAGTGAGTATTGGGGTGCAGAAGGGGCAGGGAGAGGGGAAAGGGGGAAAAGGGAGTCAGGCTGGATGAACCACCAGCTTTCTCTCCCCTACCCCCCAGGTCAGTTTTTCAACCCCATCTGCTGCTTCCTTCTCTTCAACATCATGGACTGGCTGGGCCGAAGCCTCACCTCCTACTTCCTGTGGGTGAGCACGTGGCCTGGGGTGCTGTGAGGGTCAGGGAGCAGTCGGGGGCAGAGGGATGAAACCACACAAGTATCCCAAGCTCAAGTGGTCTGGCAATGAAAGGGCTGGCCCAGTGGGCAGCAGGCCCTGGAGGTGTGCTCTCCAAGGCTTAACTCGGAGCATCTGGAAAGCAGAGGTCAGTGCCCAGGCTCACCCAGCTCCTAGCCCGCAGTTCTCAGAGAACCTTCCTGCTTCAGATGAGACTTGGACAAGGTGCTTGGAGTGCTTTCAGCCCAGGTGCTGCTCCTGGGTGCCGCTCCGCTGCTAACCGAGGGGTGGAAGGTTCTGATCCACCCCGAGGGGCTTGTTGACAGAGAAAGCCAGCCTTTGAAAACCCTGTGGAGTATAATGAACTCAAACATACACAAGGTCACATGAACTGGTGTAAACGCAACAGCAGCTGTTTTTTAAGGAGTCCCTGGGTATGTAAACAGTTAAGTACTCTGCTATAAGCAGGTCGGCAATTTGAATCCACCCCGTGGCACTCTGGAAAGGAGGGCTGGTGGTCTACTCCTGAAAGACCCCTGCAGCACAGATCTCTGCCATGAGGTGCCACTGTCACCATAGCGGCGGGGTCTTTGCATTGTTAGTTGCAGTCCCCTCAGTGTAAAGCACTCGTCCTGCCTCCACCCTGGGTGCCTGGTTCCCATTGGCCCACCTTTCCTGCCCCTTCCCGCCTCCTGAACTTCTGAAGCTCAGCAAATGCTACTCTTTTGGCCTCCTGTGATGATTATTCGGAGAAGCACATCCCCTGCGTGTTACTGCTCACTTTCCAAGTCTGTCTGTTGTTTTGCGCTCTGGTGGTGAAGTCTGTAGGGGGCTGTGCAGCCCACCCAAAGACGGCGTCTCTGTGGCGCTCAAGTCCACCAGCGGTTCTGCAGAGAAAGATTGGCAATCCCTTCCCGTGCGATTTACAGCCTCTGAAAACCCGCTGGCAGCTAGGACTCAGCTCTGACTCGATGGCACTGAGTCTGTCTGAGTGGGTTCAGCTCCAGGTTTGAGGGGATGAATTAAGAGCCATCCCATAATCTCAGGGGCTCCTCCAGTCTCCAGTAGAGAATAAGTCCAGCCTTTATTTTCACATCCTGGAATGTTTCTCCATGTTTTCCTCCCACTTGGTCCAGGACCTGTGTTGTGATGCTGCTGAGAAGGGTTGGTGGTGGGACCCTGGTACCGGTACCGGTACTGCCAGTCCACCTTTCTCAGGCTGGTAGAGGCTGTGTTCCTTGTGGTCTGTCAGTCCCCCAGACCGATCGCTTCCTTGAGTCTTGATTTTCTTCGCTCGTTTTTGCTCTCGGGATGGGAAAAGGCCCTTCGCTGCATGTTCGATGGCAGTGGCAGCTGTCCATAAAGAATCCCTTAGTGGGATCAATGCTTAGGTGCTTGACTGCTAACCCAAGGCTGTCAGTTTGAAGCCACCCAGAAGCATCTAAGAAAGAGCGCTCGGTTCTCTGCTCCCAAAAAGCCAGCCTGTGAAAACCCGCAGAATACAGTGCTGCCCTGACACATACCGGCCCCCCGTGAGGAGCAGAATCCATTCACTCACACCTGATTTGGTCTGACAGTTCCTTTAGCTAGAATCTTCTAAAGAAGAACAATGAATGAAGCAGACCAAAGCAGAGCTTCTCTAACCAAAGGTGGGATGGGGCCTGGATCCCCAGCTTCCAGTCCCATGCAACAACTGTCTGCCCCAAAGGGGCACAGGTACCCTGGGGTGCCCTGGGGAACCGAGTTTGATGCAGTAATGGCTTCTTCCAGTCCTGACACGGCAGGAACACCAGTCAGAGCTCAGGAAGGCAGAGCTGGTCCCTGACCGCTGGTGACCTCACCCCACTCATGCTCTCCATGGACCCCATGGTCGGATGGGGTGGGTCTGAAGTCAGAAGAGCCATCTGTGGGTCTGTCCTGGGCGTCTTGGGGCCCACGCTCACCCCGGCCTCTTCTGCAGCCAGATGAGGACAGCCGTCTGCTGCCGCTGCTCGTGTGCCTGCGTTTCCTGTTCATCCCCCTCTTCATGCTGTGCCACGTGCCCGAGAGGTCCCGGCTGCCCGTGCTCTTCCCCCAGGACGCCTACTTCATCACCTTCATGCTGCTGTTCGCCATCTCCAACGGCTACCTGGTGTCCCTCACCATGTGCCTGGCACCCAGGTCTGGAGGGTGTGGGGAGGAGGCGCTGGGCTGCTTCTCAGAGAAGGGAGGATGGCAGCCTGCAAAGGAGGGGACCTCTTCCTCAGACCTGCCCAGCCCCAGATGTCCGCAGGCCTTGCTGATGCTGTCCCCATGGGGTCAAGCCTTAATTGCTCGGTGAAGAACACTACACTGGGGGAAGCACCCAGAACAGTCCCACATGCCAGTTGTGGGGCCTTTGGGACCTTGAGCACCTCAATGCTCCTCTGGGCCTCAGTTTCCCCATCTGTAAAATCAAGAGTTTTGATGACTCTCCCTTAATGGCCTGTTAAGCTCTAACATTCTCAACTGAGTGAGAACAAAGATTTTTATCAAAAATAGGGATTATTATTTTTTTTCCTCTAAGCAGAAGTGGGGTGGAATTGCAGGAGGAGGTGAAGCGAGGAAAGGACTAGGTTGGGAATGTTTTGTCAAAAAATGTCAAGGAGATCTAGAGTCCCTTAATGTTGTATCCCAAAGCCTCGTAGAGGTCTCCAAGTCCAGTGGCCTCATTTATGGTTCAGAAAATGGGCCTAGAGGGAAGAGACCCCAAACTGTCTTACACTAGAGGGGGTGGTCTGAGTCCAGACTGGCTGTTAGTTTTCCTGTCATCTTGGGGTGGGGGGCAGAGGGCATCAGGCTGGGCCGGGGTTCTCAGAGTACTCCCCTTGTGTTCCAGGCAGGTGCTGCCACACGAGCGGGAGGTGGCCGGTGCCCTCATGACCTTCTTCTTGGCCCTGGGACTGTCTTGTGGAGCCTCCCTTTCCTTCCTCTTCAAGGCTCTGCTCTGATGGGCTCGCTGTCTTCCCACCCCCACACCCCTGCTTTGAAGCTGTGAGCCAGCGAGGAGGGGGACCGGCTGGGCTCGGACCTCTGCTGGGTGAGGCTCCCGCTGCCCCTGCCCCTGGCTGGTAGCTATGCAGGTGCTGAGAGGAAGACTTCACCAAGGACCCGGCGGAGGGGCTACCTGCACCCAGACACACGGGAGACCTCATTGCTGTAAGAGTGACAATCAGGACAAGGCTGGGCCCCTTCCAGCCTCCAGAGCATGACACTCACTTGCTCACCTGCAGGCAGGACACTACAGAGCCACAGGTCAGGGAGGGAGCGCACAGCTCTGCCCCCCAGGCCTCAGCTGCTTCCCATCCAGGACTCTGACCACAAGCAGAGGTTGCCAGAATGGAGAAAGGAGCAGGTGTTGAGACTTGGGGGAGGGGTGCTCAGAGAACAGGCCCCGAGGCCACAAACAGTATTCTTGCCAGCTCCACCGTCCCCAGGAGCACCAGGCAGTTCACTGAGTGTCTGCACTGCGCTCCACGGTTTGCGAAGCTCGTCCACACCTGCTTTCCACCTGGAGCCTCACTGTGGCCCTTGGAGGAGCCAGACAGAAGAAGAAACTGAGGCCTAGGGAGGAAGTGGGGGGCCAGGGCGCAGCCTCCAGCCCCCTCCTCAGCGGGTACTCTTCTTTCTGCCCAGTACCTGCATCTGTCTCTGCATCTGTACTGTACTGGTCAGTTCCAGGACCCTCATGGGGCTCAGGGCAGGAGCTCCAAGCACTTCCTCCACCTTCCTCTCCTCTGACCCCGCTGCTGGGTTCAATAACAACCCCGTTGGTTTGTACAATGTTTTTCTGAGTCTTTATTCCAAAGCTATTTCAGTGACTAGGGGTGCTGATTGGCTCCACTTGGCAGACGGAATGGCTGAGGCCCTGAGAGGAACAGGAGCTGAGGGTGGGCAGACCAAACACGGGGCCCCCTGGATTCCATGTTGGTTGAGGGGTGCTGACTGCCTGGCAGGGAGCACTGAGCTTCTAAGTAGGACATCTGACTTTGTAAGTAATTACTGCAGTTCCCTGCATTAGCCTCTGAGCCCTTGCTGGTGTCTCCTGCCAGCCCAGCATCGATGCTTTCCAGAAATCCAGCCCCAGAGAAGCAACCAGCCTGAGCGGGCTTTGGCAGCTAGGTCACCAGAGGAAAGGCCTCCTCACCGAACACACATGTGATCGCCTCCACTGGGTCTAGGTGGTCCTCAGTTCAGGGACTTCAGCTCCAAAGGGATCCACTCTAGTCTGACTTTTTCTGGATGGTAGTTAAGTTCCTCCTCAACTTCAGTAAGACTGGTCTTTTGAAGCCTAGTGGGATGGCAAAAATAAGCCCCTGGGTAGGCCATTGTGCCTTTGAGTCAAGCATAACTCATAGCGACCCAGAAACCAACAGAGCTTACCCCTATCCTATGTTCTCTGCCATCTTTATCACCTTTCATATACTTGAGACCATTGCTATGGCCACTGTGTCAATCCACCTGGTTAAGGGTCTTTTACACTGACCCTCCACCTTTCCAAGTGTGACGTCCTTCTCCAAGGAATAGCCTCTCCTAACATGCGCAGAGTATGTGAGATGAAGCTTTACCACCCTTGCCACCCAGGAGCACTCTGTCTGCACTCTTTCCAAGACCTGTGCGTTTGTTCTTTTGACAGTTCATTTTTCCAACACAACTCAAAGGCATAAATCCTTCTTTCATCGTTCTCATTCATTGCCTAGATCTCAGATGCATAGCAGGTGTTGAAAAGACCATGACTCAAATCAGGTGCACTACAGTCTTTAAGTCTTCATTGCTCTTCAGGATTTTGGCGAGATCCCGGACAGAACACTTTCCGAGTGCGCTATTTGATTTCTTGACTGCTGGTGCCCATGGTGTTGAATGTGGATCCAAGCAAGATAGGCTGTAGCCACCTAATTTACATAGTTGTTGTTCTATTCCTGCAAGTTTTCCGTCTCTTATTTGCATAGCCCCAACTAATTATTTTGTGAGCATTGAGACTAT
Organism: Elephantulus edwardii; assembly: GCF_000299155.1. NCBI lineage: Eukaryota > Metazoa > Chordata > Mammalia > Macroscelidea > Macroscelididae > Elephantulus > Elephantulus edwardii. Next base: position 8,604,588 of record NW_006399876.1, read on the forward strand.
GTTAGAAAGGCCACACAAAAGCAACTCTGCACCATGACAGATGGCCAATACCTAACCTGCCTGACACACAGAAAACCAAGGCTTTCTGCTTTTATACCCACTTGCCTTCTACCCACCACTCCCCTGCCTTCCATGAGCACACATTGAGCTCCTACTGAGTGCCAGGCTCTGGCTCAGTCCTTGGCATCCGCTCAGAAGCAAGAAGTCATTTGATATCAGAGGAAAATGAGGCAAGAAATGACTGAGACCACCCAGAGAGGCCGTGAAGCCGATTTCACCTAAGGAAACGGCGTATTGCGTGCCTGTGCTGGACCCTGGCTGCTCTATGACTCTGCAACTTGGAGCTGCTATTCCTGCTCCCAAGGCCCGGGAAAGAGAGTGTGTTAAGTCCCCCTCAACAGATCAGGATTTCTGACAGAGGATTCAGGTGACTTGGGAAATAAGAGACAAAAAGGGAGCAAGGGTCTTAGAACCCCATTAAGTCTAAGTGCTTTATTTCCCAGCAAGCAACCAATTTATACAATGTTTATCTTGAGAAAAAAACAGAACACTTGTTTTCAGAATGACTCCTGGAATTCCTCTTACAAAAGCGCAAACATACTCATCATTCTTTTCTATGCCATCGTCCTTCCGATCCAGATCTTATTAACTGTTTGCAAATACAGCTCATTTCAAAGATATGCTTTGTTTAACACAGGCATACCCGAAGACCCACATTCTGGAACAGCATAACAAGGAATACATTTCTCATAGTTTTATGACTTGCCAGGCAAAAGATTTTCCTTTTGCTGACTTACAGGTTTTCCTGCTAAGGGGACAAAGTTTGTCATCTACTCAAAAGTATCCTCATTTGCTTCCACAAAAATATATGTGCGGTGGGGCTTGTGTACTAGGTGGCTGTCCAGAAGTGTGTATAACAGGACTGTGAAGAAGGAGCCCAAACAGGGGGTCTAGGGAGGGCTAAGCCAGTCCTGAAAGTGTAGTATGATAGCGAGGAGGGGCTAAGGTTGGAGGCAGATGAGTAAGGGCCTTAAGGCAAGATCAGAGGATGTGGACTCTCCTGAAAAGCCAGGTTTGTGGCTTTTACTTAAGGAGTAATCTCGAGTCTGATTTAGAAAGAACTCCCTTCCTGGCTGCATGTACCCATGAATTAGAGAGGCATAAATGGCCAGAGAGACTATCTGTGTCATCTAAGAGGGAAGTGATAAAGCTGAAAGAGGGGCTAAGAGAAAGGATTGAGATATGAGGGTGGCTGCTTCCACAGAGGCCATTGATATGAGAGCTACATCCATGTGCTCTAAAGACAGCCTTGGGTTCAAATCCAGGCTGTTCCACTTCCAAACTGTGGTAACTTGAGCAAGTTATTTAACTTCTTTCTCTGTGCCTACTTTCCTACCTGAAAAAGGGGATTGAAGTACCTGCTTCACGTGGGTCCCTGGCTGGTACAAATGGTTTGCACTCACTTAACCTAAAAGAGTTAGCAGTTCACCATACAGCAGCACCGTGGAAGGAAGGCCTGGGGAGCTGCTACCACAGCCAAGAGAAAGCGTGGGGCAGTTCTCCTCTGACACAGGCAGGGTCACCATCAGATGGAAGTGATTTGACAGGAGTGGATTTTTCTTCTTCGGGTGAGCAATGTTGCTTTAAGTGGTGGTTTCTCTACATGAGGGTTCAGTTTGAGATGTCCAGCCATGGGTTCTGAGACATTTGTGGAGAAACCTAAGAGAAATGTCCCAAGTCTCGAGTCCAGGGGCCCTGGTGGCCTTGTGGTTAGCTCAGGTGCTAACTGAAATATCAGTGCTTCAAATCCTCTGGCCACATCATGGAAGAGAAGACTTGGAGATCTGCTCGCATGATTGCAGCCTAGGAAACCTGTGGTGTCAGAAATTAGCTTTTCTCAAAAAGAAAAAAAAGAAAAGAAATTAGCTTTTCTCAAAACTATGAGATATCATCTCACCCCAGTAAAAATAGCAAAATTTAACAGAACAGCAAACATCAAATGCTGATGAGGTTGTGGAGAAACTGGAACCCTTATTCACTGTTGGTGGGAGTGTAAAATGGTGCAACCACTGTGGAAGGCAGTATGGCGCTTTCTCAAAAAGTTGCAAATGGAGATACCATTTGGCCCAGCAAGTCCACTACTGGGAATATACCCTAAAGAAACCATAACCGCCACCCAAGCAGATATATGCACACCCATGTTTGTCGCAGCTTTGTTCACAATAGCAAACAGCTGGAAACAACCCAAGTGCCCATCAACAAATGAATGAATAGAGAAGCTCTGGTATATTCACACAATGGAATACTAAGCAGCATTGAAAAACAAGAAACTCATGAAATATGCAAAATGGGTGAGCCTGGAGGACATTATGCTGAGTGAAATATCTCAGCCGTGAAAAGGACAAATATTGCATAGGACCACTGTTGTATAATGAGACATCAGGGTTGAGGGAAGACGGAGAAGGAGGGGATGAATGATGTATCCTGCATTGAAACTGTTTAAAAGGGATATATGATTAGGTATTGTCATGACAGGAGTCCAGAATTAAGGCTGCAGAGTGGAGTGGACTTGGGGTGAGGAACTGCATAACAACGAAAGAGAAAAGTGCAACAGTGAATGACTGGAAACCCTATGTCTCTGTAAACTTTCATTAAAATTAATTTAAAAAATTAAAAAATTTGCTTTTCTTTTTTCATTATTAAATTTTATTAGTTTTAATGAACATTTACAGAGATTTTGGGTTTTCATTCATTCATTGTTACACTGTTTTCTCCACCCTCCTCCCCAGTTCGTTCTTCTTCCCCCGCCCCATGTCTGTTTGTTTTTTCTATAATTATATTTTATTAATTTTCATAAACATTTACAGAGATTTTGGGCTTCCACTCATTCATTGTTGCACTATTCTCTCTACCCTCCTCCCAGTTTGTTCTTGTCCAAATGCCACAGTGCTTGTCAAAGCCAGTTCTGATCAATCTTCTTTGTCAGTGTATCCTTTGCCATTCCCTATCACTCCTCCCTGAGAGAGACTTCACCCTGAGTCATAAGGAAAAGGGGATGGCGTATTCTCTGAGCTACTTCCTGCTGAAAAGGGACGCTGTGGGTTTCAGGGTGAAGATCTTCTCTCACTACTCTAAAGGGCCCCTTTGGCAGTAGGAAACACATAGACTATTATGGAGATTGATTTTGGAATTCAGATGCACTCTTATTGATTGTGCTTGGCTGTACATGTACATATCCTTGAAGATGTATCATGGGGGTGTTGTAACCTAGAAGACACAAATTTGACTAACAAGTTATAAGTACATGAGTCCAAAAATTATGGAAAAGTAAAAGAAAAGATTCTTTCATTGTTTTACAAATCCTCCCCCAGGTGCTCTCTCTCTTTTATTGGTCCCACAGCTGTTGAAGATTTGCAAGACTGTGTGTCCATAGTTAAGGTAGTTGGAGACCATGGCCCCCTCCCAACGGGGGCTAATGTAATAACTAGAAAAGCAAATTTTTGAGAATACGCCATCCCCTTTTCCTTATGAATCAGGGTGAAGTCTCTCTCAGGGAGGAGTGATAGGGAATGGCAAGGGACACACTGACAAAGGAGATAAATCAGAACTGGCTTTGACAAGCACTGTGGCAATTGGACAATTAAAACAGACATGGGATTGCAGTGCAGTTTCCTACCACTACGCCACCAGAGCTCGCCTACTTTCTACAGTGAGGTACCCTAGTGACAGTGGTGAAAAGAGGGTGGAGACTGCGGCACAGCTGTGAAGAAACTTTGTCAAGGTGTAACCAGAACTCTGCATTTATGCTACAACTCAAGGTATTGCTTGCTGGATGACTGAAGGAAAAGGTGACAAACTGCTTTGAAATGAAGTTTGCTGGATGATTGAAAAAAAACCACTACAGACTTTTTGCAACTGTACTGCTGGATTGTCACTAATTGAGGAACTGTGACTTGTTAATCAGGTTAGGATTGCCGGATGTGTGTGGTGTGGTATTCTTTGCCTCCCCTATTCTCCATCCTATTTCCCTAACAAACCCAACTGTGAGTAAAGTCTGTGCGTCACCCACAAACTTGGACCCAAGGACTGGTAGAAATAGGTGCCAGAGCCTATGGGATGGTGTGTCTGACCCAACAGCTATTTGTTTGGGACTAGAGATGTTGTTGTTGTTGTTATGTGCTGTCGAGTCGCTTGCCACTCATAG
>NW_006399876.1:8609696-8610780 GCF_000299155.1 Elephantulus edwardii
ATAACAAGTGATTGCGAAGACCATGGCCTGTATCAGACGCACCTTAGTCTCCAGAGAGACACCATTGCTCTTCAGTACTTTGGAGAGGTCCCTAACATCAGACTTTCCCATGGCAATGCACCTTTTAATTTCCTGGCTGCTGGTGCCAAGACTGTTGACTGTGGAGCCAAGCAAGCTAAATCTGGACTAGAGATAGATATTATTAATGAGGACTGTTCCCCTCTATGAAGCAGGCAGAAATCAGACTCAGACACCCTCATGGTACATTGGCTCCTTTTAGAAAATTCCACAGGGCTATTCTACTCTGTCACCTGCAGAGTGAAGATGCCACTTTGAGGACTAAGGCATGCTAACCCAAACCATGATACTCTAAATCGCCTTACGTTCATGCAAAGCTGGACAGAGTAAGACCAAAGAAGATCTGATGCATTTGAGTTATAGTATTGATGCAGAATGTTGACTATACCAGAAGAACAAACATACCTGTCTTACAAGCAGTGCAACCAGAATGCTCCTTAGAGGCTAGGATGGTGGGATTCAGCTCACAGACTTTGGGCTTGTTATCAGAAGGGGCCGGTCAGTGGAGGACGTGCTGGGAAAATGAAGGCTCAGTGAAGGAGAGGCAGAGCCCCATGGTGTTAGAGTGACACAGTGGATAGAATAACCCAACAATGGATGAAAACCATTGTGAGGATGGCCCAGTGTTCCACCCCATTTCAGGGTTTTTTTTACTAATGAAAGTTTACAGAGACTTAGGGTTTCCAGTCATTCATTGTTGTACCTTTCTCCCTGCCCACACCGTCCCCCTCAATTTACTCTTCTCCTTGAAAAGTAAAACTCTTTCATTGTTATGCAGTCCCTCCCAAGTCCACTCCACTATGCAGCCTTCATTCTGGACTCCTGTCATGCCAATAATACCCATATCATATAATAATATATCCTTTTTAAGAACATTATGCTGAGTGAAATATCCCAGTCACAAAAGGACCAATATTACATGATGCCACTGTTGTAGAATGGGACTGTCCTTGGGGTTGGGGAGAGACTGAGTAAGATGGGTTCAATAATGTATACTGCACTGAAA
>NW_006399876.1:8611415-8612444 GCF_000299155.1 Elephantulus edwardii
TATATCCTTTTTAAATAGTTCTCTCCATCTGTTTCAATTCAGTATACATCATTACTCCCCCTCCTCCTCTGTCTTCCCTCAACCCTAATGTCAGTTCTCTTTTACAACAGTGGCCCTATTTGAAGTTTCCCCGTTGTACACGAGGTCCCTGTGGGTCAGAACTGACTCAACACCCAACAGCAGCTTGAGTCCTAGTAGGAGAGCACAGAGCCGCAGAGTGCTGGGAAACAGGAGTGGAGAAAGCTGTGGTAGTGTGCTTCTGCAAAGACTGTGTTGTTAGCAGGTGCCACCGAGTAGGATTCAGAGCGACCCTATGAACAATATAACTTGTTCTACCTTGGACAGGCCCTTGGAGAGGCACATCATGAGAGGGGAAGAGCCTCTAAGAGATGGATTAAGTGACTGGGGTAATTGGGATGGGAGTGTCAGAGGCAATACGATTGGCACAGAACACAGCAGGGTTTAGGGCTGTTGTACATAGGGTCGCTATGAGTCGCAAACGACTCGACGGCACATAACAACAACATCTTGTGTCATCTTTATCATTTCTGAAATACTTGAGTCCATTTGCTCATACAAATGCTCTTTTAACTCTATGTCAGTAGGCTAAAGTAATAATTTCATTCATAGAAAGTTTTCTTTTAAAACCTAAAATTCTATCAATTTGATCATTACACAATACACACATCTTAAGTGTGTGAATTAACGTTTACATGTGTGACCTATAACTGGCTCAAGACATAATCCCATCACCAGAAGGCTTTCTCATAGACCCTCTGCAGCATAACTGCAATGATCAAATATCCTTGTTCTTAGAAAAGTTACGCTGCTTCACACAGGACGGAAGTTCTATAATTCTTGCAGATAACACATCAATTCTCAAGTTAATAATTGGCTAGAACCCTAGTTCTCTTAGGTACCACTAAAGAGACTTCTTTCTTTTTTTTTCTATATTTTATTAATTTTCATAAACATTTACAGAGATTTTGGGTTTCCATTCATTCATTGTTGCACTATTCTCTCTACCCT